>NW_027176274.1:2429157-2611657 GCF_023349555.1 Cebidichthys violaceus | reverse complement strand
GTGGGAGTTTGTGAGTACAGGGAAGCTCACTGGACCAGCTGTTGGAAGTGACGATTGTTATGCTGCCGGCTTTTGAAAAGCTGCCAACACGAACAAGTGAGGAAAGTACTGGAGATCTTGTTATGGATGTGAACCACAGAGGGCTTAAATAAAACACCTGAACTTTTCCTCTCTTCTCCCTTGTCTCTCTCCCCCCTCCTCCCCCTTCTTTTGTTCTGTCAAACACCTCCTCCTCCTCCTCCTCCTCCTCTCAGTTAAATGAAACAGCCAAGCAGTTGATGGAGATTGACAAGCCCGCTCCAACTAACGCTCCGGGTCCGAGCTCCGAGCCGGCCCCGCTGGGCCCCTGCTCTCCTGGCCCCTCCCCCAGCGCTTCCCCGGCCAACGGAAATGGCTCCGGCCATCGGAGAGGCGAGGGGAAGAAAAACGCCAAGAAGAGGCATTCGTTCTCGGCGCTGTCTGTCAGCCAGAGGGCCGCCCAGCTCAACAACAGACACAGCATGGAGATCTCCCACCCGGTCCTCATCAGCTCATCTGACCCCAGAGCTGCTGCACGCATCCAGGTACACACACACACACACACACACACACACACACACACACAAACACGTCCATACGTGGGAAGGAAGGGTTCAAACCTTTACGTAAAGGAACAGTGTGTAGCATTTAGTCGGATCTATTGGCAGGAATGGATTATAATATTAATGAGTATGTTTTCTTTAGTGCATAATCATTTATGATTTTCCGGACCGTATAAACCGTTTCCATCTACATATTTAGAGGGACCTTGTAGAGTATGGACGAACCAAACACTGGCTTTGTCTATTTATTAATTTATCTTCATTGTGCGATAAAGGGATTAAAAAAAAAACAAGTGCCGTAGTGCACATGAAGACACAAACAGCTCAGGAGATTATTCAAAGTAAAGACAAAGACAGGCGACAAATTCAAAAGCAATCTGACGAGAGAACAAACTGTGGCTCTAGATTGGGCCGTTCACGTTTTCATATCGGCCGCCGTAGATGTTCTCCATGTTCGTCACACGGGAGACGTAAGTTAAAGTACAGAAATATGACGGTACTTTTAACATTGGTTAGTGGAGATGGAGCTGATTTGAACTATTTTATTTAATGTTTGGTTTAGCGACATGTTACCTGGCTAAAGGTTCTCTAGACGTATGCTTACCCTCTCTTTTGTTGGCTACTCGCCATCACAAGCAGGTTTAACCGCTACACTTCCCCAGATGTTCTTTGTTTCGTTTGTCAATGAACACTTTTTAGCAAGTCCAAAATGGATCAATTGATCATCTTCCACATTGACCGTATCAACCCAATTGACACTGACATCCGAGAACATCAATTCAGTCATTATTCTACTCTGGTCGTATTGGTTTTTTTTATCAGCATCCGAAATTCGCAGGAAATCAAACAAGGAAAAAAAACAAAACACACTTTGAAACACAAACCTTTTGGATTGCTGTAGATTTTCGTGTATCTGTATCTGCAATGAACTATTATCAGCCAGTATTTCAGCCCAATATAATATTTCTTGGCCCGGGCTCTAAGCACACATATACAGTACAGTACTGTACGTTTTTGCAAGCCAGAGTTCACTGCGGTAACGTCTCTCAGCTCGAGATTTGATTAACTCATTCCCCTATCAGCTACTCTGACAGTCCTATGTGACTATCAGCTTTCCTGTCTTTGACAGCTGGAGACTGGAGACACATCGCTTTTACACTTATTGCCTCTGGTTGCATTCACACCTGGGTTAAATGTGTTTTTGAATAATACCCAGGACGCACATTGCAAAAAAAAAAAACGGAACGGCTGCTGGCACATATTGCAAGTAATGTTTTATTTTAAAATGGAAACCACTCGATCTGTATGTGTGTGTCTGTCTGTGTTGTCCGTAGGATGCATCCCACGCGGGTCCCTCTCCCTCCTTGGCAGGGGTGCTGGTGCCGCCCAAAGTGGCATCCATAACCTCTGAGCTGCTGGCCCATGCCAAGGTTCAGCTGCCACTCAACATGTGAGTACGCACTCAGGGCGCTGGCGTTCGGCCTCCTTACTTCCAAAACACCCGTTTGTCTTTTTTTCCAACCGAGTGGATATTCGCCTGAGATCCTAACATGATTTCAGAACCCGCCTCCTGGCAGCGTTAAAAATATTTCCTCTTTTGTGCCCAGAGTTATTGGCCACGTTCCACCACCTCTGCAACCACATTTACTCCTCCACTGGTCAAGGATCAAATCCCCTTCAGAAAGGAAAACTACAGCCACACTCCGTTCCCTCTGTTGTGTGATGCTGACGGTACATCAGTGTTTCATAACGAGGCTTTTCAACGGCACAGCCACCGCTTACGCTATTTCATTTTATAGTTATGTATGTAAAGAAAAACATTTTCAAATTAGCGACGAACAATAGGGTGCTTAGTCCTTACTAACAAATGCAGCACTGGATATATCTTTAGTTCAGAATATATGCAGCTAACAATGCTTGTTGTGTCAGCTTTTTGGGGATTTTTTGGTATTTATTTGATAATGGACAGACAGGAAATGAGGGGAGAAGGAGAAGGAGAGATTGGGATGACATTCAAAAAACTGAAAAGCGGATGTTGTGATTACATCTTAAACCCCCAGCGCTTCATCAGGAAGCACTCCTCCGTCCAAATTTGCCAAAACTTTCAGACAATACCTACAAATATTACAATAGATGGGTAATATGACTCAGGACAAACAAAGTGGGCGTTCAGAAGCTGCCGTTGGAAGCTTTGCTCTTGACTTAGATTATTTCACAGGTTGATCACACCTGCCACACACTCTCAAGCACAATTGAATTCTTGTGGAAACGTAACCTCACTAGTCACATCCAGATGGCTGGTGAGGCGCCAACGCTGAGCAAGGCTGTTCTATGATTTACCTCGTAATTAATCTAGCCGGTAACTGCCAGAAAGATATGGGTATCGTCAAGGTGAGTGAGTGTGTGTGTGTGTGTGTGTTTGTGCTCTTGTACTTCCATCCTCTTGCGGACCGATTTGAGTTTTAGACCTTGAGAGGACATTTTTGGGGATATTTTTGGAAAGTGAGGACGTTCGGTCAGTAATTACTTCTTCCAAGGTCAGTATTCGGTTTGCGGTTTTGGGCCAGGCTGTTTACCATTAACCGGAGTTGAATACAGCAACATAGTCAGCTTTAATAATATCACCTTCCAAGCGGCGCCAGGTAGACACGCACTGATACACACACACACACACACACACACACACACACACACACACGTCCGGAGTGGGTTTGCTCTACTGATGAGGTCGGACGTTTCCATCTTGACCTGGCAACTCTTCCTGTTGCCATGGGGAGACGGGAGATGGTCCCCACATCTGTTACCATGGCAACGGGGAGGCGGCGCATACGTAGGGCTTGTTTACTCTGTGGCCTTATCGTCTTGTGTCGGAGTCTGGCACTACGGGGTGTCTCCCAGCGACACGACCAGACGCTTGTTTATATGTTAACCGTAGATGGAATACACAATGCAAATATTCACATAATACTGAGACGCTGAGTACTACGTTCATCAGCTTACCTGTTAGTGGGCAGGTAAACAAAGACACAGTGACTACCCATTCATGGGACAGCATATCATCTGGGAGGGAGTAATGAGTCAGCTAGTTTCTGTTGGTCCCGTGACTAGAAATGACTTGAATTCTCCTAAAGAATATAATAGATCTCAGGCTACAATGTTAAAACAGTCGTATAGCTTGTATTTTATATGAGTCAGCCTCCTCTGATTCTGAAACTTGTGTTTGTTAAAGTTCATGAGTTATAGTAGTTCAAATGCTAATATTTTGGCAATTGGTTTGTTGATATCTGAATAAAGATCGTAGTTGTTGTAGAACATATTTGACGATTTCCATATTGTAATATCCCCAAAGGCCTCATTGTTGTTCATGAAAACCAGGTTATTGCTGTAAAAGAGAACGTATTCTCAGATAATTTACCTGTTAAATTATGGCCAAAAAAAAAAAAAAAGATATGTTTACGTTGTTTTTGCCTGTGAAACTTTATCTCAACTATACCTCAAAAAACTGTGTGTCAGTGGATTCAGTTGTTCAGCTATCACTGCTGACATTCTGATGTAGCATTTCAAAATTAAAGCCCTTCAAAATCTCATTCACGAGCCGACTTCAAATCACATTCATGAGAATTTGTCTAATTTCAGATTTGATTTTAGAGGAAACGGTGCGTAGTCACAAACTAATTTCACTTCAGGTTAATAGCAGGACACCTCAAGGTTTCACTCAGAGAGAACCAGAACATTCTGATGTAGCATTTCAAAATTAAAGCCCTTCAAATTCTCATTCATGAGCTAACTTCAAATCACATTCATGAGAATCTGGAGGAAACGGTGCATAGTCACAAACTATCACTCCCGGCTTACTTAAATGAGATTGTCTTAACTGGTACTCATACCTCAGTAACGAAAACTGTAAACTAAAATGTAGTTGTTGCTGTTTGAATTCATTTTAAATGCTAAATTAGATTAATTACTGATAACAACACGCTCTCATATTTACAGTTGCCACCTTCAGTTGCTTTCCCACTCTCGGGGAAATGGATGGAATATGGTGGGAGGACCAACCTCCACAGTTCTTTTCTTTGTGCTCACAAAAAAATCCTTTTGTAAATGAAAATATGCTTTGGTGGGTTTCATTACACAGTTGGTGGAGCAGCAGCAGTGTGCATGGTCCCGTGTCCCACTGTACATCTCAGTTTAACTACTACAAAATAAGATGCGCTAAATATACACTTCTTAAGAGTCTTACTTTTCATTTTTGTAAAAAAAAATAAATGGCGATAAATATGTAATCCCATAAGAGAATTTAAACTTGTTTTCGATAACTGCAAAAGGAAAGTGTCATGAATATTCTTGAGTCATTTTCTCGATACCAGAGGAGTCATTTGCTCTCTGATTCAAGTTGGAATCTGGTGTTCTCACCTCCCTTCTTAACACACTGACAGAAATTTCTACTTGTTTTTGAAAGGATTCATTTGTTCATTTATTTGCATTTGTAATTGCTTTGCTTTTACTTTGCATAATTCATATTTAGGGTAATCCACATGGGAGATAATTGGTATTTGGTGAACAGTTTCTCGAGATTTCCTGCTGACTTGTAATGATTTTGTAATTGGACTGTTGCCTTTGTTCCACAGATATCTGGCTTTATACGCCTACAAGCCCCAGAAGGCAGACGAGCTGGAGCTTAGGAAAGGAGAGATGTATCGGGTGACAGAGAAGTGTCAAGACGGCTGGTTCAAAGGCACCTCGCTGAGAACTGCTGCCTCTGGTGTCTTCCCGGGGAACTACGTCACCCCCGTGTCCAGGTCAGTGAGGTCAGGCTTGGGTTTTGGTCATGTGAACACAGAGGTGCAGTACAATCAGTCTATGGCCCCTCATTTTGCGACACAAACGCAGCGGTAGCGCAGTCGGCGTCATTTGCGTTGTAATTCTTCCCGTGGTAATTCCCTTTCTTCAACTGAACCGAAATGAAGATCAGACTGAGCGGTGTAATTTGCCTGTTATGGCGTGTAATCGCACTGGTGTTTCTGTGTACTTAAGCTGCCTCTTTTTTTGTCACTAAGGCGCTCCCCAAAAAAAAAAGCAACGTTTTTGGAGGCTTGAGTTTTGCGAAGGCACAATCGCAGAATATTGTATTCTTCCTGCTTGAGCCTCTGCTGCACACTGTGCACTGTCAGGGCTTTGCTTTCACCAAAACGAACAAAATGATTTTGGTCACACCAGCGACAGCATATTCTGAGAAGTACTTACCTGGAGTTGACTGTAAACCACTGTGATCTCTTTTCTAAGACAGCTTTTACAGAATGAATTAAAAATGAAAACACGTGAAAATCAGTTTGACCCTTCTATCCCTTTTGGAAAATGTGTTTTCTGTTGCTGTGTTTTTTTTGTGAAAATCTAACTTCACTGATTTAACTTGTAATTAGAATTAGGAAAATAATAGAAATAGCGAATCTGAGGTTGATTTAACTCCGGTTGATACTGGCTCTGTCTTTGTCATGTTGGACTACCACATTGTAGATCAATCATAGAGGCATCATCATGATTTTCATCATCATCGTCGTCGTTACTTTTGGCATCCGAAAACACTGTTATTCATAGCCGTTAAAACCAAATAAAACAAAAACACGAGTGTACAGAAATCAAATTTGGCAATTTAACTACCCTCATTATTCCTGAATGCGTGAAAACATTTTCAGTGGCTGTTCATCTAATCTGTATTCTGCTCCGTGATGCAGTCAAAGAAAAAGAGAATGAAAGCAAAGGAGAATTAGAATAATAGAAATATGAAGAAAATATAAAATGAGGGAGAGAGAGAGAGAGAGAGAGAGAGAGAGAGAGAGAGAGAGATAATGAGAGGATGAAAAGAGAGATATGGTACTGCAGGATAGACAGGAAGGTTGAGCGGAGCAAAAGCGCAAAAAAAGGCCGAACGGGGCGGAGAAAGATGGGAAAGAAATTGAAACAGAAGATAGTAAGAGAAAGCAACAGAGTGAGGCGTATAAAGTGAAAATGATACAAGGAGATGAAACGGCAGCAAAAACAGCAGGTGTCCCTCTGCACTTGATATGAATGGCTGCTTCATATTCTGCAGTTATGCAATCTGAGAGAGCGAGAGAGAGAGAGAAAGAGAGAGAGAGAGAGAGAGAGAGAGAGAGCGAGAGAGGCAGGACAGGCCAGTAATCAAATGAGAGGCAATTTGTTATTTTTACGCAAGCATACTCTCTCCTTCTCTCTCCCTCCCCCTTCCTTACCCCCCCCCCCCACCTCCTTTGTCTGCAGTGCAGCTCAGAAATGTTTCAATATGATAATGAGAGGCTGCCAAAGATGCCCACACACACGCACACACACACACACACACACACACACACACGCACGCGCATACATTGTTGAGTTAGACCAATACAGACTGACAAACAGCCTGTTTGAAATGCAATTTTGATATTTACATATTTGTTGTGGAATTTATTATAATGATTGATACAAACACACATTATTTGATTTGATCAGAGTCCATATTAGAATATCATGAATGCGTTTGGATTGTAGTTTTCCCGGATTCATTTAAGATTTTTTGAACATGTTGTAGCGGCAAACACGCCGCCTCATGAGGATCTTTGGTGATGAGGACGATTGTCTTACTTTTATAAAAGCCTTTGAAGTCTTGAAAAGTGAACTGATAGCAACTAAAACTAGAGTCCATCTCGTAAAAGGATGAAAACCCTGATTCAAAGAATCTGTGAATGGCTTTGCTGTTTCTGTTGGTACACACATGTGTGCGGCACACACACACACACACACACACACACACACACACAGACAGAGAAAGCCATAACTCTGTGTGTGTGTGTGTGACGGGAAGTCAATGGGCGGCCATAAGAGTGTGAATACCGCCGAGTCAATAATGTTCGGCTCACTGTTCTGCCATTCAGCACTCTGCAGACAGAAACCTGAGCAGCCTGCAGCTCCATATATGTTACAGTAGGACATTAAGTCATGCTGATCCACCCGTCAGATAATAAAACTGGAATCACTAACTTTGACGGAGGTTTATGGGGCTGTCTGTCCCTTCTGCTCTGCTATTATGGACAAAACTACATGGCTATTAACATTGTTCTACTAAACAGGACTAAGACTATGTGAGGGTGTACTCAGGCACAGCTTTGCTTTGAGCTACATGCTAACATCGACATGGTAACACCGTAAGCAGGTGTAATAGAGTGCTGCAGGAAGGCGTCCTAAACCCCAGATGTGAGTTAGCATTTTAGCATTTCTAGTTCCCTCGATGGGTTTTTTTTAAATGTTTTTTTGATTAGATTGCCTCACATAAGGTCTGTGGTTATCACAAGCAGTATAAAGCAACATACTCTTTTATTAAAACATGTGCTTAGGGGCTGACAAAAGCAAAAATAACGATCAATGACAAAGCCAATACCCCTCACTCCTCTCTCCTCTGCAGGGCTCCGTTTGGAGTCGGTTCTTCTCGGGGATCGTCTTTGTCCAGTCCGGTCGGTGGAGGAGGAGGAGGAGGAGGAGGAGGAGGAAGCGGGTGTAGTAAAGTCTCCGACCCCTCGTCCCCAGGGTCCCCGGGGCCCTCCTCGTCTCGTCCCTCCACCCCACTGGTAAACTCTGTGAACAACACCAGCCCCGCCTCCTCGCCGCAAACTGCCGCCGCCCAGCTGAAGAACTGCCTGCGCTCCAGTCAGCACACGGTTAACCAGGCACGCACCTCAATGCAGCTGGGTAAGCAGAAGCGTACACACACACACACACACACACACACACACAATGTTACGAATACACATAATGGGTTTAATCATTGAGCACCGGATCCATTAAACATTCAGAAGCATCTGTTTTCAGTTTTGTTCCTGTTTTAACAGTCTGTTGATCGATCCGGATCACACATTCTCCGATTAACATAATGGCACAGCCCCAACATATCATAGTAAAGAAACAATTTATTACCTTCTTCCCAAAGTGGCACTCAAGATAGACACGACTGAGAACTCACTGAACTCCCGAGTCGAGCTACAAACAAACATCCTGCTATTCGGCAACAGAAGCAGCCACATTAAAGCCTCCCGACGTGGGACCGTGCGAAAGGAGAAGCGAATCGCGTTGCATCCCTCCAGAGAAACGTTAAGCGAGTGAAAAGAAAGTATTTACTTACATGGAGATGTGTCTGTGTCTGGTATTTTTCATAGCCACGCTCTGCAATATCCCACCGTGCGATAAGACTCTTTACCAGCCTGCAGGCTTAAAAGGGAGCAGAGTGCAGATCGTGCATCTTGCAGCAGTTTATCCCCTTAGTCTCTTATTACAGAATAATAGAATATTGATCAGTGAATATCCAAATGAATGAGCGGGACGAGATCCAGTTAGTGCCACTCAAACACGGCACACGGGCCAAAAGCACATTCCAGCATTTAAATCATTCTAACGTAACATTCCAAAACCAAAACCAGACGAAGAGCTCACTCAAGTATGTGAACTCGTGTTTATGGCCGTAAAGCGGATGTTTGTTGTATATCAATATGGCATATGCATCGTATCTCTTTTGAATTACAAATCTAATTTTCTTTCCATTCATCAATTTTCTACAAACCTATCGCAGGGCTTGAAAAAAAAAAAGAAAAACACTCACGCTCACGTCTCCAGGACATTTTGAGTCCTGCAATTTACCTAACCCTTGTGATGCAATTATTTCAGGCACCTTTGCCTTTAGAAGAAAGGAGAGAGACGGTACCGAGGTGATAGGAAGTGAGGGAAGAGAGATGAGGGGTGACATGCAACCCGAAACCTGGGGGGGGTGGAGGGGGGGGCATTGCAATTATATTGTCAGCGTCTTAAACCCCTAAAGGCCCCCGAGGACGGCTCTAACCTGCATGTCTTTGGACTGTTGGAAGAAAAACACACGGAGAACCCAGAGGCAGGTGAACGCTTGCAGTGAGGTGACAGCCGTAAAACCACCGACCCCATCGTGCTGAGAACAAATTTGCACAACAAAAAAACAAAAAAAAAAGCATGCATGTAATACTGTTTTTGGCAGCAAACACTACGCACCCATCGCCACTCTTACTTCCCCTGCTCTATACGAGCCCACTGAATCATCTCTGAACATGAGCTATTATTGCAGAACAGTTACAAGAACATGCTGCACCTCACAATTTAGCCCGAATGCAGCATTACGACATGCGCTCCAAACGTACAAACCGTGCTCATACAGTCTGCACACATAGACACCGCTAAGAGCTCTGATTACTCTGTGGTACTGTTTGTCCCTGCTAAGCACACACACACACACACACACACACACACACACACACACACACACACCTGTGTCTGTACAAGGTCTAGATTATATCAACCTTGTTCTCCTCAGAGTCTATTCATCTCTCCAGAATCTCTTTTTTTTCTTTCTCTTTGCTTGCTTTCTTTCTCCCTTCTGAGAAAAATAATGGTGACCATTTCTGTTGGAAGGCTGAAGATTACACACTGTGAGAACATTACCAAGAATAACACACACACACACACACACACACACACGCACTCACACAGAGACATGTGCACACCCACACACATGCACACAAATGAGCACACACAGACTACTAAACACAGCTGAATGACATCACTGTGCTTTTTGTTTTATGGAGGCGTAATGACAGAGCTTCATGCCTCTCTCCGTCCACCTCTCTCCCTTTTCTCCCTCTGTTTTTCTCTCCCTCTTTCACTCTCACATACACACAAACAGACACACACACACACACACACACACACACACACACACATCTGGACTCCATTACGAAATAAAGTATGTGCATAGTTCTGGCGTTTAGTGGTTTTATCACATGACCAGTGTGCCTCTCTATGGATTTCTGCCTGAGTACTGCAGTGTAGAAGAGCAGGTGGCTAGCAACCCTGTGTGTGTTTGTGTGTGTGTGTGTGTGTGTGTGTGTGCGTGTGTGTGTTAATGCGAGTGCGTGTGCATGCGTCCGTGTTTATGTGGGTGTGTATTTCCGTGCACTTATTCTCATGAGCGCCAAATGACCTCATTCAAATTGAAGGCTGAGAAAAAATGTTCTGGAACTCAGGACATCTCAGCCTGTTGTTGTACGATACAAGGTGTTCGCTGAGAGTGAGGGCCTTGAGTTGAGCTGTGCTTATTCACAGTGTGTAACATAATCACATCTTAGCAAGGTGGTTTTGAATTTTATACCTCATCCTCTCAGATTGGCCCTCGTTTGTGGGTTTTAGTCGGACCATAAATGTACAACTGAGGTGGTTTGAAGACGCTTAGAAGACTTTTCAGGAAGTAAACTGTATGTGATTGTGATCCCAATTCATGTGGAGATAGACTTTACTGAAGCATTTAAGACTTAAGCAGAACAGTGTGCCGAGTAATTACATTTTGCTGTACCCAGTATACTTTTTTAAACATTACTGTAATCTAAAGTTTGCACAAAAATCCTCTAATAGGGTAGCTAGAGGCTGAATCTTGCAGGAACCAGTAGGATCGCTTCTTTAAGTGCATTTGTTTTTATAATATGTATTTGCATGTTATTTGTGTCTGTTTCAGTCCACAGTCCTCCTGCTGGAAGCCCCGAGCGCCCCACAGTGGCCCTCTCCCCCCTGCGTCCTCAGAGCTCCTCCCCCTCGCGCTGCCCCGGCCAATCGGGTCGTCCTCACTCCATGGTGTCTCCGGGACCCAGCCTAGGACCCTCACCCCTCTCCTCTCCCGCCTCACGGCCCCTCCTCCCCCTCTCATCCCCTCTCTCCTGCCTCACGCCTCCCAACGTGTCGGCGGCGCTCCTCAACGGGGACCCGGCCAGTCCGCTGCAGCCGCCATCGCCGGGCCCCTCCCATACCCAGGGCGTCCTCGCACCTAAACCAGAGAAGGTGAGCCTCGTCCTCACCGACAACTACCAAAGCACATTTTAGCTTAGAGTTCATTATTATTGGCTTGTTTTAAAGCCGGAGTCTCTCCCCCTCTGTCACTGAGAGTAATTACACAAACACTGTTGCTTCAAGTCGTCCCGTGTAAATTAAGGGTGGTTTTAAAAAGGCACTGGTCCAGTAGTTTACCAATCCCAACCTGCCCAAGAGCAGCAGTGTGACATCCTTGTTCCTTTGTTTATCCTCGCTTCAAGCATTCACACCTGAAACTTCTAATTGGAAGCTTCCGCCGTATTCTTACTTACCCACACTACCACACTATTTAGTATGCCAGAAAAAAAAAACATTTAGTATGTCCCATATGCAAATGCGGGATGCCAAAAGTGCCAGGATGTCCCACCGCATCCGCTCTCATTCTGCAGAATGCAAGCCAGCGTGCTTTACCGGCTACTCCGACCCACAATCCTCAGCGGATGTATGAGCAAGAGGGTCAAATAGATTCTGATATCTCCGCCAGCAGTTTGCCTCAATTAACCAGATTTGCATACAAAAGATTTTCATGTGTTTCGAGAAATGAGAGCAATGAGCTACACTTTTTCCTCTAATAGAATAATTAGATGTCTTGCTTCTACAATGCGTCAAGAGATGAATGCAGTAAATTCACGCTTGTTTTCCAGAGGGAATTATAAGATATCACTCACGCGAGTACAGAAAGAGAAGACGGATTGTGGCTAAACGGGGTCTTACAACTCTTGATCACAGAATGGGACATATTTTAATTAATATTTCATTAAGATCACACTCTTCTGTCGAGGAGTGCAACTAACGATTATTGTCATTGTTGTTTAATCGTATTATTGTTTTCTTGATTAATTGATTCATTCAGAAAGCCCTCTCCTACCGCAGCAGCTCCTCACAGCTGAGGAGTCAGAACTATGGAGCAGTTGATGTTGTTGCTTAATTAAACAATGACAGAAGTGATCGATCGATTATCACAATTCTTAAATTTTCTGTCCGTCGACTAATTGGTTATTCAAGTAATTGTTCCATCTCTAAATCTTGCTTCCCGAGCAGCGAATTCAATATAACGAAACAAATATTGAGCCTGTTGAAAGTCAACACCTCCGTTAAAAGAACACAATGCCTCTTGTTTCATACCGCTCACTCAGCTATAGTGCGCAAATAATATGCATATATATGTATAAAAAATAACGTGTGAAAGGAAAAATGACATGGTGCCACTACTTCCTTTGATCCCAGATGTTTTAGTCATCCTGTAAACACAACTCACCATACTTGTTTTAATTAACTTTAACACCACCTCAGCTTAAAAAAAAAAAAGAAGGTGTTTAGTTTTCCAACCTTCACATGGCTTTGTGTGTGTGTGTGTGTGTGTGTGTGTGTGTGTGTATGATGTGCCAGTAGTCCTCTCCTACCTCAGCAAGTGTCATTCACCCAGGCATCTGGCACAAATGCCGAATGCCGTCTTACGTCGCGAGGTCTGCCGCGGCGAAGCCGTGGATGTTAAATCGGGCTGCGCTGACAGTGAAGGATGGCGCCGAAAAGGCTTTGCATCTGTCTCAGCTCTATTTGTTTCACTGTTGGCTCCACTGTCTGGGACAGCTAATCTATGGCTAGCTGACAAACAGCTCATTGACTATGGAACAGCAGGCAGCGGGCTTGTTTACATCGTCACACTCAAAGATGGCTCGGGACCGGATCCGGGGGTTTATTACTCACACACTGAATATATCTCATAAAAGTTGGAACAGGGCAGTTAAAGTGCTCCAACTGTCAGTGTGATATTAAAGAATGCGCTCATCTTATCACAAGTACAAAATGTGTCTTTGTTGGTTATCTCAAATTCATCCTAGTTTGCTTGCGACAACCTGCCTTACTCAGACTAAATGAGCTGCTACCCAAGAACAACCTCTCAATATGGATTTGGCTTTAGTTGTAGCTTCCAATGATGATCTAACTGCTGTTTCGGAAGCTTTTACTGACTGAGAAGATTAGGATTCTTGAGGAAAAACAGAACACACACACCTCCGTTTTTTAGTCAAGGTAACTCAGTATTGGCACAAATAAAATCAACTGTTGTCAGCCCCAGTCCCACAACATCAGCTCGTAGTATGCCTTTATTCAGCCTGACCCTCGTTCACAGCACTCACTTTTGTGGCTTTGAGTCTGGCAGAGCAGAAACAATGGGGTTTGAAGTCGAGGGTTGGCGACGAGGCCGCGCAGAGTCGGTCTTTGTTTTACGGCGGAAACGATGAAGCAGCTACGATAACTGTCTGGCGGACACAGTTAGGGTAATCTCTGCTCGACACACACTGTCGCGCTGTCTGGAGCGCGTGCAGACCGGCACTCCCCAGACACATATCACGTCGGACATTGAGATGTGTTTGGAGAGCGTTTCCAAGAAGTCTGCGCGTCCAGGGCGGCTGCCAAATAAAAACGCCGTCAGGAGAGCCTGCAGCATTTCAGTGGGTCCAGAAAAGAGTCTCGAAATGTCTTGAGAGACTCTGTTTGACTGTACAGTATCAACGGCTTTGAGTTTGGGCCTTTACATTAAGACAAAATATGGAGTTACCGTGATCCGTTCTTTTCTTTTTGCGCAATTTTTCTTTGGAACAAAAGAAGACGTCACACATAAAAGCATAAATACGATTTTATTTGTGTACCGGTATGTAAAACGAACAAAGAGGAAGGAGGAAAACACAACCGCTTCAGTTCAGTTCCACTGTGTCCTGCCCGTGTGCTGCAGAGCAAGGCACTCCTCTGTCGCTAAATTAGATTTAAGTTGTGTGACGGGTTAAATTGTGAGTGCATGCTGCCACCTGGTGGTTCAGCAGCAGCTTGACTCGTGTACTGACACACACACACACACACACACACACACAGGCGAGCGTACACACACGGGAAGCAGATTAAGCCTTTAAGCCTCCAGATGAAAGAGGAGAGGGAGCAATTATTCATTTTTTGTCTGCTGCTTTCAGTCCCACCTCCTCCCTTCCTTCTCTCTTTCTGTTCTCTCTGTCCTCACCCACTTTCTTCCTGTCCCTCCACCTTTCCTCCTTTCCTCTCCTTCGTTCTGTCCTCTCCTCCGCCTCTTTCCCTCTCTGGGTCCCTCCCCGTCCTTTCCTTTCTCCCTCTGTATCTCCCCCTTTTCTCCCCCTCCTCTTCATCTTTATTTTCCACTCCATCTTCTCCTCCCTCTCCCAAATTCAAATTCAAACAAGCTTTATTTGCATGACAGGAAGCGAATCTTATGTTTCCAAAGCGATGGAATATCTTATGTGTACACTCCAGACACAGCATTGTTAGATTTACACGTTTCTAATCCCGTGAGAAACGATCACCTCTTTGTATTTAGGGAAACACACATAAAGCTCTGGTATTGGAGTGCAGGAGAAAGGAAGGCAGTTTATTTTGGGTCTGCTGAGTCAAAGGGTTTATACAGCCTCTCTTGCTCTGTCCTCTGTCTCCTGTCGGTATGACTGAGACTGGTCATTAACACCCTCTTTAATTATTTGTTGTCACTTATACCAATAATTAAACAGTGTCCTTTGTCACTGTGAGTCTGGTTGTTGGAGGTTCAATGGCTGAATTTGTTCGTGATATTCTGTCTGCTTAGACTCTTTGGGATGTAATATTTCTACCAAATTGTGGAAAGTCCCATCAACATGTATTTATAAGATGTTGCTGCCTTTATAATTCTCAGTAATTCTCAGTGCCTAAACTGTGAATTATTACTGTGAGTGTATATTACTTTATTAAAGTGTCAAAATAAAGTTAAAGGATAACCACTGCTGGACCAATAACTGATTAGTTGATCATGGAAAAATGACCATCAACACTTTGTAAAATCCAGTAATCGTTTGTCTTTTATTGAGGAAATATACCAAATATTTGTTGCTTTAATCCTCAAACATGAGCATGTGTTGCTTTTCTCTTTTATTTCATCATGAATGTAATATTTTAACCATTTTTTACAACGTTAACTTGAGCTTTTGTCATTTTTTCATGACCGTTATTTTTTTAACAATTAATTGATTGATCAAAAAATAATGAATGGATTAACGAAATGTTAATTGCAGCACAAAGCCACAGTAGGTGTACTCTGTCGTTCGGCAGTGTTGTGTTTTCTGTTTCCCTGAGGTCTTTCTCTCTCTGACAGATTATCACTTTGATTGCCTCCATCTTTTCTGACAACTGTTTACAGCAGCCATGAAGCACAGGCAGGCTAGCTTTGAACCTCGCTGCGTAGTTGACTGTACTACGGAGACCATGCTGGAAAGGCTTTGCACATTTGGTGTGACAGCTGGGGCGGAAAAAAGAAATAAATATATAGATACATCTAAAAAAAAAAAAAATGTAAATTCTTCCTTTGTATTGATGAAAGATTAAGATGAGTGATTACGATTATCTCTCGCTGTTGGTTCAGAAACTGGAGCAAAGGAGATAAAAAGAGATGTGAAGAGAGAACTCGTTAACCAGTAATGATCAAAGTCACAAGGTTTGCACTTACAATGTGAGCAACTGTGATCAACACATGCAGGTGGTGGAAGCGGAGGGCTCACACACTCATAAACAAACAAACACCTGAACCTGACAACAGAGCAGAGCTTTGCTCTGACATCTCCTATAATGATACCGTAAGCTTCTTCTCCCTGCATGTCAAATGTCCTCTTTCACAGCCATGGCAGTTCATTAAAGTTAACGTAGTTTTTTTTTCCTCACCCGCATTCTGTGAAGACCCGCCCCATTCTGCCTTTGATTGGCAGGTACTCGTTGCCTTCCTTTGCAGGATTTTGTTAAATGCATTGCTGATGAGCAAGACTGGTGGAAGGTTTGGTACATTATAGGGTTAATGATTTCAACTCAGATGGCAGCCTGTGACTTTTTCGTTTCTTTTTTTAGCTTTCATGTTTGCAACTTGTCACATCACGGCGTCGTAAAAAAAAAAAAAAGTCAGCGCTTGATGGAAAACAAATATATATTTTTGAAAAAAGAGATTCCTGTGTGTAGAAGAAACAGACGGCTGAGGAGGAGACGGGGCTGATATGGAGGCTCCATGCATCCACAAAAACAAAAAAACAAAAAAAGTAATTATGCTCAGGCATGCTGGGTATTGATCCACGGTGTCATGACTGAGCCTGTAAAATCAGGCCAAGTGTGAGAAGAGACATGACTGTTTTGTGCTCCTGGCATCACATTGAGTCCCACTGAATGGGCGGCGGCGTTTATACGGCCTTTCTATAATCAAGCATGAATGAAGCACGAATGGGAAAAAAAGTCACTCGGCCTTGATAGGTGCCATTGAGAAGCACTTTCTCTACAATCAATACGTATTATTCCACCGCAGCGGACGGTAGACGCACATGTATTCATCTTGACGGACAGTTAACTGACCGCTTTGCTCCCCGTCTGTTCAGGACACGCATTGTGGCTGAGCAGGCAGTCACACTGGGATCATTATGTGCGTTACTTTTTCTACGTGTCAGAGTAGTAACTACTCCGGTTGCCATCGTTTCTCTCTCTCTCTCTCTCTCTCTCTCTCTCTCTCTCTCTCTCTCTCTCTCTCTCTCTCTCTCTCTCTCTCTCTCTCTCTCTGGAGCCGTGAGTGCAGGTCAGAGCAGAATCAAGCCGCCTCTTTTATTTTGACGTGATAGTTGACCCGATATCAAATCAAATCAAATCGTTAAACCTCTGCACTACTGTTTATTTAGTTGATTTAATATTATTCTGTTATTCTATTCACTGTGTATATAGTGTGCATTTTTTTTATATAACATTGTTACTCTATTATAATTGTATATATTGTGTATTGTGACGTGTGTATTTTTCTTGTATTTTTCTTTTTCTTTTTTCTTTATATATAATATTAAGATTTTTATACCTGTAACCTATTGCTGCTCTGGAACCTATTGCTGCTTGTAACAAAATAATTTCCCCTCGCGGGATCAATAAAGTTAGTATCTATCTATCTATCTATCTATCTATCTATCTATCTATCTATCTATCTATCTATCTATCTATCTATCTAGCTACTTGTTCTGCTCTTAAACATGCCCACATGACGTTGCCATGTGAAGGATTCTAAAAGAAGATGCAATTTATCTGTCCGTTCTCCTATAACTCACAAATTTGCGGTGATTTTGTTTTTTGGTTTCCTATTGTACTGGAGACCCAGAGAACCCGCTCTGTAAGTCTCAGCCCTACCGTACAATTATGTGTCCGTATAGACTGGTCTACAAGGACTAGTTCAACATTCAAAAAGCACAAAAAATCCACCTACCACTTACATCCACAGCTCACTTATTAACAAGCTGTATCTGCTTTGCTTTACGCGAACACTAACGGAAACGTCAAGACAACAACTTGCGACTTTATTGCCAGTCAACCATCAGATAATGCTGCACAGAATTACTGGGTGGATGAATAAACTGTAGATGCAGCATGTAGCTTCCTCTAAAGTCTTCATGCTAAGCTAATCATCTCCTGGCTCCAGCTCAGCGTTGAGCGTACAGACATTAGAGTGGCATCGATCATCTAATCCCCTGAAGAAAAAAAAAAAAAAAGGCGAATATGTGGACATCCCAAGATGTTTAAAGGAGGCAAAATGTATCATTTGTAAAGAGGAATGACTCATCACTGTAAAAGGCACCAAAGCAGCAGCATTGAAAAGACATTAAATGTCTTATTCCGAATTGTTAAGACTCTGTCTATATGAGTATTGAAAGGACACAGCTCACCTTGCTTTACTGCCCGCCCTCTGATGAAACAAATGGGCTTTTATTATCAGAGGTATTCCTTGTGTCAGATGGAGTCAACAGGAAAATATTTTTCTATTTGTTTCATAGATGTGTTTTTTGATTAATGTGTCAGGAGGGCATTGGTGCTCTGTGTTTTTTTTAAATATATATATATATATATATATATATATATAGAGAGAGAGAGAAAAGAAAAAGCAAATATTCTGGAGAGGCATTGTTTACACAAACACCATTTTCATTACAATCGTGTCACTTCTCAAGAGAGGCTTTATGAAACCTATATTCCTCTATATCTCACCGGCATCTGTGTTTACTTGCTGTCCATCTCCTCTTATATCTCCCTCATCCTCTTCATTCTCTCCATCCGTCATCAGAAGGAGAGGAAAGCAGGTGGTTTATTAAAGCTGTTGTCGGGGGCGGCGGCCAAGAAGAAAACTCGCTCACCTCCGTCCTCCCCGCCCACCCACGACCCCTCATTGGCTGGCCATGGCGTCGACCCCGCCCACCATCCTCACCACCATCACCACCACGCCCGCTCGGGTTCCTGTCCGATGGCGTCGCAGGGGCGGGCCGGCTCCTGTCCAATCGAGAGTGAGATGGCGGGGGCCATTGGGCTGGAGCCCCTGCACAGGAAGTCCGGTTCCCTGGACACCAACTTCCCCATGTCACCCCCGGCAACACGCGCCGGCAACGCTCTGATGGCCCTCCGGCCTGAACCCAAACCCCTGTCCAGAGAGAGGTGGGCACACACACACACACGCACACACACACACACACACACACACACAGAAATACATGATGATAATCTTGCTCTTAATAATGCTATTAACCTTAAAATAGTTTTCACTTGCAGAGTGGTGCAACAATACACAACCCAGTGGCCTTAAAGACCAAAGCTCTGCTCTCAAACACACACACACACACACACACACACACACACACACACTTCATACCCCTCAGTGGAAACCTGGTAAATCAGGAACACACTTATAGACACTTCATGTCACAGGACATGGAAAAAGAATGAATAATTTAATGGTTGCGTGTCCCTTACTGACAGCAGGACGCTGATGTATTGGGAGCACTGGTTATCGCAGCGAACCATGCACACTGCTCCTTCTGTGTGTGTGTGTGTGTGTGTGTGTGTGTGTGTGTGTGTGTGTGTGTGTGTGTGTGTGTGTGTGTGAGAGTGAGAGAGAGAGAGAGAGAGAGAGATTCGCAGAATCCATTAAACATGTTGACGGTGTTCCGGAGAATCCCAGGGTCAATATTTCCTTTTTCCCATAATTCCCACTGCTGTCTATACTTGGGAACATACTGAGAGTCTCCACTCATACCTGCACTGGTTAAATGCTTTCAGCATGTGGTGTTGTCCACGCCGTTGTGTGTGTGTGTGTGTGTGTGTGTGTGTGTGTGTGTGTGTTACAGCTGTGTCTGTGTGTGGCAGGTATCGTGTGGTGGTGCCCTACCCTCCCCAGAGCGAGGCGGAGATCGAGCTGCGGGAAGGGGACGTTGTGTTTGTCCACAAGAAGAGGGAGGACGGCTGGTACAAAGGCACCCTGCAGAGGACGGGACAGACCGGCCTGTTTCCCAGCAGCTTCGTCGAGAGCTTCTGAACCGGAGGAAGTGGACGAAAGAACAAAAAAAAAAAAAAACTGTTCCTGTTTCTGAGTCGCAAAACACACACACACACACACACACGCACAAGCTTCACACACACGCATGAAGGTTGGACCGACATTGGTTTCTATGGATTAAAGACAGACACTGCATCAGGAAACATGCTCTGGTGATCTTTAATCAAATTAAAAAGCTATTGAATACTGGCACAAAACATCATAAATAGTAATTGTCTTTCGGAAACCTATATCGGTCCAACCAATTCAAACACACACACACACACACACACACACACACACACACACACATGCAGGAAAGCTAGCCCCGGCTTCGACCAGCCACACAGGGAGCAAGGGGCAGCTTTCCCCGTCTCTCTCGCCCAGCTTTGTATCAGAGGGGCTCCAGCAGACTTCGTTGGACCCATGATGTTGACTACTGAAGGCACACAGACTCAAAAAGAGCACAGAAAGACAAAAAAAAAAACCCTGCCTCCCAGGTCTCCTCCTCCTCCTTGGCATCATCCACCAGCAAACACTAGCACAAAAAGCATTAGCTCTGCTTTCCTACTGAGACCTCAGAACTTGAATTTGGGTGCTGTCTTCGTTTGAAAAGAGTCGATTTACCGCCAGGTGACGAGGGAAGTGTGTGAGCCTACAGTCCAGGATCATTGTAAGCACACCTCCATGTCTAGTTTGTGACAACAGGCGCATTTGTTTCTTGCCAACTCAATATATGTTAATAACAATGCATGTAGCATTATTATATTTTTAGTTTTTTTAAATAGATGTTGTCCCAAACTAGTCATGCTGTGATGATCTGTAACAAAACAAAAGGTTAGATATGAATTTGGTGACTCGTTCTTCTATTTATATAACTTACAAACATTCATAAAGCCGTTTTTAACTTAATATTTGGTCTTTATGGACCCCTCACGTTTGGGTTAAACTGAATAAGCTGGTTTGCTGAATGTAGGAAGAAACAAAACAAGTTACGCCAAACTCTCGAAAGAATTGATTTGTATTGAGAAAGTTGTCTTTTGATCTTTTATGTGGGATTATAGAGACAAAGAATGCACTTGGTTATATTTAATACAACTTGCCAATATAACTACACATACAGTATTTTACACACTGAGTAATTATTTATTTGACAAACGGTATTTCCGGTGCTACTTATCACTTTTTTTCTTCTTTCTTTTTTTTTTTTAAACCTGCACAAAACCATTTGGTTAGAAATGTAAAGTTCCTAAACAAACCAAGACAACATATAAAGTAATCCAGAGATGAGAAGTACAACACCCTCACACATGCTGACAGTGACTCCTCTTCCTCAGCCTTTTCTTAACCGTTTAAGAGTTTTTCGTTGGACTGCAGCAATATCGTGAAACCAAACGTGTGGATTCGATGCTCACAGACGAATGTACGGTCGAGGGGGGGGGAACACCTGCAGTCAGGAGGCAGAGACACAAGATTCTCATCACACAACTGCCAACCTTTGACAACAACGTTTCCTCTGATATTTTTTTTTTGTACGGCCTCAGTGAGTGTACAGTCAGTCTGCTTTGTGAATTTGTGAGTGTGGATCACGGCTTGTCTAGTTTACATCCAGCCACAACCATCTACCTTGTTTCCCTGTTTCTGGAGATAGAAGCACAGCAAAACCCAGAGCTTGACTTGCTAACTGTGTGTGTGTGTGTGTGTGTGTGTGTGTGTGTGTGTGTGTGTGTGTGTGTGTGTGTGTGTGTGTGTGTGTGTGTCAGCCAGAGAGCAACATGTATCAGTGAAAGAACAGAGATCATGACTGGTTTACCTCACCTGCTGTTTTTAAGAACTGAGCCAGAATGAAGCACAGACAACTACTGGCCATGTGCACACAGGTGAGGCTCACTGATTGGCTGAGCACAGAGACGTCTAATTGGGTCATAACCAGGTGAGAGTCTGTCATTGGCCAAAGCACACGTCAACGTTCTCGGTGAACACCACTCGTGTCACAAAAAAAAGGAATAAATAAACAAATACGTGCATAGAAATACAAAATCCTAGATGGAAAATACCACTTTTCTTGAATTCCATCAATGAAAAGCTTCCCAGAGTCAACAAGATGTTGCATTTTCTTATTCCCATATGTTGGCTGCAGGATAAACACTCAGACGTGAGACTTTTACTCCTCAGTCAAAAACAAGCACAACACAGATATTGTGTTGCAGACACAAAATCTGACTCAAAAATGCAGTTTTAATACCACAAGTTGTGTCTCACTAGATGTATGGTCGGATAACGGAGTCACATGATCGACCTCTTCTTTTCTTTGTGTCCATGCAATTCCTTTGTGTGTCATACTTCTTACTGAGAAAGAGCAGTAGCAAACTTTTATTTATTGTAAAAAAAAAAAGATAAAATAAAATGTATTTTTAATGTCTTCGTGTTCACCTTAAACTTAACGTGGGGGTGGCCTGTCATTGAGATTTGATGTGGGTTTTTTTAATCCCAATGTTTAGATTGTGGGGGGAAAAGAAGCGGATCTCTTAAAACTGTGAAGGAAAGTGAACAAAAACATGGGAATGAACTGAAGTGATTACAGCACGGTCTGCAATCATCCTGTGGCTGCTGGCAGTGCAGTGTGGGCAACAGACGGAACCAAAAACACTGCAAATTAGAATTGTCCTCGTCGCAAACACTCAGTGACAAGCTGGGGCTATTCTGACAAACATCGCCTTTTCAGTTAGACTCGTGTATATGAAGCGGCCCGCTTTGATTCTTTACAAATTCAATGTTTGATTGATCAATTTTGTTTCTTCAATAAGTGTACTAGACGTGTGATCTCTGCGGTGCTTTTAGTGTTTTAGTTAAAGCTGAAAAAAGAAATCCAGTTTGTTTTTCGATGAAAAGGGTCAAAACTAAATGTCAACATTTTGGCGGAGGCTATTAAGTTATTGGAAAGCTTCAATCCAAAAAGACGTGCATTGGCCTTCAAAAACCTGTCAGTCAAATCCTAGTGCCTACAAATGCCAACACACAGTATTCACATCAGGCAGACCGATCCGTCTTTTTGTCTCTTCCTCACTTCTCATCGGTACGATGAACCTGCTGCTTGTTCTTCTCGCAGCTCTGCTTCGTTTTGTCTTCGTGACACACAAAAAACAACAACAACAACAACAACAACAACAACAACAACAACCAGCCGATCCCAGAACAGCTCTGCACAAAAAACATCCGTTTGTACGCTGAAAAAGGGGGACTCTCATTTCTACCGAGTCGAAACTTGAAGCGCGAGTCCTCGCCTGTGTCGGAGGTCAAAGGATCTCGACGGTCTTGGTTTGTTTTCACAAGGCCGATGCTGTGAGGAGGAGGAGAGTTTACAACCGTCAGAACATCAGGAATAAAAAACCGCAGCGGTCACTTTACAGAGGACACCTTGAGCCGCTGGTTTCACACACGTCGTTTGTGTCTTTTATTTACGTGGTGTACACTTTGTCTTTCGCCTCAAGCTTCCTGGTTGTAAATATACCTCTTGAGAACTGGTGGTGACGGCTTGAAAAATTGTAAACGAGCCATCAGCAGCAGTGGTAATTCCCATTGGACATGAACTCAACACAAAACATTGCACATGCGATTCTTTTTTTTTTTATTGGACTTGATAGCAAATTACTGTCCACTTCCTCGTTTTGTCCTTCCAGGAAGCCTGAGCACCCGCCCTGCCATCTTGAATTAGATGTCGGCCATATTTGTTCCTATGGATACTTGTGTGTGTGTGTGTGTGTGCGTGCGTGTGTGTGTGTGTGTGTGTGTGTGTGCGTGTGTACGAGGGGAGGGGGGGGGGGGCCTCTGTATGTAGCTCTTTACATAAAAAAAAAGGAACTTTATGAAAAAGTGTGGTGCGGCGTGGACACTCACGCCTCACCACAACTGAGTCGGGGTTCAAAACAGCGGTACGGCGAGGAAAAACAGAAAAAAAAAAAGTATATATATTATTCTATATTGTGCAGAATATTTATAGGCCTTTTGTGCCATTGAAGTCATGCTCTGCGCTGGCCATGCAGCGCTCTCTACCATGTGATCATTATGCATCGTCTTGTACCGATGACCCGTGGTTGATTTGATTGTTTTTTCATGTCAAGTGCATTTTTCGCAATAAATGCCTTTGTTTTAAAAACAGATTTTCAATGTGCTTTTTTTTAATTCTTTTTTTTTTTTGCAATCTGCCCACAGCTTCATAATGGAGATAACACAAACAGTGAGAGGTAGTAATACACACTTTGTGTACTCTGATGCACAACAGAACACATTACCTGCACAACCCATCGGGATTTTACAGTTGCCCTTTGGAGGATTCCATCTCGAGAAGCATATCCTGCTCTAATTATAATTATCTGCGCTCACTATATGTGCTCATTATGAGCTTATGAAGCCTCGTGAGCGGCACAGGTACAGCGGTCTGACAGAGTGTATTACCGTCATTATCGTTGCGTTGCTAGTAAGGGCTGCTTAGAAATAAAGCTGACACTCTAACCGTCTTTTCATCATTCGCTCCATCTTCTCTCCCCTCCGTCTCTCTTGTGTTCTCAAGCCAACACTGGCATGGACGAGGTGTGTAATTGGTAATTTCAGAGCGTCGCCGGCACTCCCCTTAAATGACAACCTCATCTCTCCAGCAGCCGGGCCTGTCTTCAATGATCACCTACATTTGCATTTAGAGTGACTAGCAAAAGGTGACAAGGGTACATGTACTGGAGTGTGTGTGTGTGTGTGTGTGTGTGTGTGTGTGTGTGTGTGTGTGTGTGTGTGTGTGTGTGTGTGTGTGTGTGTGTGTGTGTGTGTGTGTGTGTGAGAGTGCAGGTGACAGCTATCTTGGGTGTAAGTGCACACAGGAAAACTTGACACTAACACACAAACTCAAACTGCTATATTTAAGGCGAGCAGTAGGCAGGCAGCAAATTTAGATTTTTCAGATTCCTGCTGAACAGAGATAGTTCTCCCCTCTGGCAGGAAAAACTGGGAGATAACCACTTCTCACCCGGAGAGAAGCTGACAATGTCTGTACACAGGCACACATCCACACAACACACACACACACACACACACACTTTTACACAGTTTACCTTGGTGAAATCTCCTCGGGGGTGCGCGTCCTCTTCCCAACCTGCCAGGTGCCGCAAGGCCCCTGCAGGGAATCGATCAGCATTCCTCTGCTTTACGCCAGACCCGTCTGTCTACCTGTCTGTCTGTCTACCTGTCTGTGGGCCAGGCCGTGAGTCACATGAAGGGCAAAAGAGCCGGAGGGTAAGACACTGCAGGGAACAAGACCTCTACCAGGCGGTTCAGGGCGGTCCCTTTGTGTGTGTGTGTGTGTGTGTGTGTGTGTGTGTGTGTGTGTGTTCAAATGGAGCCAAGTGGTGGGCAGGAAAAGTGTTAAGCTGCTGCTGTCTCCTAAATCTTCCTCTAAAGCAAAAAGGGCAGCTTGTGATCATCCTCTCTCCTCTTACCTTCTGGCAAAAGGGAAGGAAGCGTAGACGTCTCTACAGTAGACTTTTCCTTTAGGATGAATCACAGGTGGAGAGGATTTAAGCCTGGAGGTCTGTGGGTCTTATCAGTCTGGAAATGACTCACTTTTTCTCCTTTGGTGCTTTACTAGAAACTAAAGGTCCAGTTGTTGAGAGTAGGCGACACAAACACTAAAGATGTGTTCCAAAAAGTAATGTGTTCTTAATCCCAAAATTGCTCCCATGGCTGTGTTTGCAGTGTATAGATAATGATTTTTTACATCATACAGATATTGACTTTTTTCGACATGCTATACTATGACTGTTTTTTTCACTTTTTTTGACATGCTATACTATGACTGTTTTTTCACTTTTTTTGACATGCTATACTATGACTTTTTTTAGACATACTATGCCAGTGATTGTCAACTGGTGACTGTGGATAAGTGGAGAGCAGGGCTGCCTTTCAGTCAGAAGGTTATTGGTTCAATCCCCACCTCCTGCTCTTTTAGTCTCATGTCAATGTATCCTTGAATGAGACACTTAACCCCAAAATTGGTCCTGTGACTGCAGTGTATAGATAATGATTTTTTACATCATACAG
This sequence comes from Cebidichthys violaceus, assembly GCF_023349555.1. Classification (NCBI taxonomy): domain Eukaryota; kingdom Metazoa; phylum Chordata; class Actinopteri; order Perciformes; family Stichaeidae; genus Cebidichthys; species Cebidichthys violaceus. The sequence continues at coordinate 2,585,704 of NW_027176274.1, read as the reverse complement.
ATATTGACTTTTGCAGACATGCTATACTATGACTGTTTTTTTCACTTTTTTTAGACATGCTATACTATGACTGTTTTTTTCACTTTTTTTAGACACGCTATACTATGACTGTTTTTTCATTTTTTTGACATGCTATACTATGACTGTTTTTTTTCACTTTTTTCGACATGCTATACTATGACTGTTTTTTTCACTTTTTTTAGACACGCTATACTATGACTGTTTTTTCATTTTTTTGACATGCTATACTATGACTGTTTTTTTTCACTTTTTTCGACATGCTATACTATGACTGTTTTTTTTCATTTTTTTTGACATGCTATACTATGACTTTTTTTAGACATACTATGCCAGTGATTGTCAACTGGTGACTGTGGATAAGTGGAGAGCAGGGCTGCCTTTCAGTCAGAAGGTTATCGGTTCAATCCCCACCTCCTGCTCCTTTAGTCTCATGTCAATGTATCTTTGAGCAAGACACTTAACCACAAAATTAGTCCAGTGGCTGCAGTGTATAGATAATGATTTTTTACATCATACAGATATTGACATTTTTTCGACATACTATACTATGACTGTTTTTTTCACTTTTTTCAACATGCAATACTATGAATGTTTTTTTCACTTTTTTCAACATGCTATACTATGACTGTTTTTAGACATACTATGCCAGCTGTTCTCAACTGGTGTCTGTGGCTAAGTGGAGAGCAGGGCTGTCTATCAATCAGAAGGTTGTTGGTTCGATCCCCAGCTCCTGCTCCATCAGTCTCATGTCAATGTATCCTTGAATGAGACACTTAACCCCAAAATTGGTCCTGTGACTGCAGTGTATAGTTAATGCTTTTTTACATCATACAGATATTGACTTTTGTAGACATGCTATACCATGACCGTTTTTTTATTTTTTCAACATGCTATACTATGACTGTTTTTTTCACTTTCTTTAGACATGCTATACGATGACTTTTTTTACATATACTATGCCAATGGTTCTTGACTGGTGACTGTGGATAAGTGGAGAGCAGGGCTGCCTTTCAGTCAGAAGGTCATTGGTTTGATCCCCACCTCCTGCTCCGTTAGTCTCATGTCAATGTATTCTTGAGCAAGACACTTAACCCCGAAATTGGTCCTGTGGCTGCAGTGTATAGATAATGATTTTTTACATCATACAGATATTGACTTTTGTAGACATACTATACTATGACTGTTTTTTTCACTTTTTTCGACATGCTATACTATGACTGTTTTTTTCACTTTTTTCAACATGCTATACCATGACTTTTTTTAGGCATACTATGCCAGTGGTTCTCAACTGGTGACTGGTACTCTGTAACAGAGTACTGTATTTTATAGACTGGTATTTCTCCCTTTACTACTGAACAGCATGATACTACTACCACCACTGACAACCGGTAAAAACAGTACTTAAATGGAATTTCCTAGTACAGGTGCTTGATACATCAGTATGTTATGATCCTTGTGCTAAAACTGAATGAAATGTAATACATGAAATTATTATTAGTTTTAAGACAAAAGAAGCTGACATAAGACGGCATACTGTGAGAAGAAAACAGACAGCAGAGTGTATCATGACAAAAATACAAAGATTTATTTAGAAAGGAGGAAAAAAAGCTCCCAAATAACACTGTTAATTCCTTAAATACAAGTGTAGTACAAAACGTGACGTTGACAAGCTTTACTCCATTAAGCATCGGGGGGGCGTTCCCCCGGGTGTACTGGTTAGGTGGACAGTTTATTTCTAAGTAAGCATCACACAGATAAGGCAGTAACACACTAAGCACTAGTGTAGAATATAAAGTGGCAGAAAAATGTTGATTTATAAATCACACTTTACTGTTGTGGTTTACTCTGGTAAATGCTTTCAGGTGAGAAACCCCGTCTCGTCATAAATCAGAGACGACAAGTGAATAAAGAAACGTTTTTAAAAATACAGTCACAAAGGCATTTTCTCTCTCTCAATAAACACAACTTCCCACAAGTCAGCTCTTTTCAGACAGACTGCAAAGCAAACTTGTGTCAGTAAGAAAAATAAGGGAGCACAAAAAAAAAAGACATAAACACAATATATATATATATATATATATATATATATATATAAATATATGCTGTTACATGTACCTAATCCAAAACCAAGCGTCAGCGTCAGAAACCTGGACAAGAGACGTCCCTCTGGAACAGCAACAGGAGAATTAGTGAGGCTCCTGCAGGTTTTCGGGATGCTGGTGTGCTCGTAGTTAAACGTTTAAAAGCATAGGAAGAGGAATTATAACGCCCCGTGACCGTGACGACGACAACTCTTTACTGACGAACGCACCGAACTGCCCTTCAGAAACCATCAGTCTTGAGTTGCATTACGTCGCTGTGTTTAGCTCCACATCTGTTAAATATCAAAAGGTCTCTGTGGAGTAATCACTCTGTAACGACTCCAGTTAAACACGACGGGACTATTGCACGGAGAGCTCACACTAGATTCCTCATCACTGCTGGAAGTAGACTCTAGAAACCAAAAAGTAAATCTCCTCATGGAGCGCATGTCTGAAAAGGGGCTTCATAATAAATTAAAAGCATATCAAAAGATGTTTTTTTTTTCCTCATTAGCAAAGTCATTACAACATAATAAGTGTGTTCTTATTAAACACTAGACACATGGCAGACTAAATGTGAGTGAAGATGTCCCTTTCAATGTAGCGTTGGTTTGATCTGTGCACACAGTGAGGAGGCTGTGAGAGGTTCAATACGCTGATAAAATAATAATAATAAAAACAGGGAAGTATATGGAAAATACAGGCTTTATATAAAAATGAAAGGATAAATATAAAATATTACACGAAGGTATAAAACCCATTAAAAATACCATAAAGGAGAGTGTGTACACACACACACACACACACACACACACACACACACACACACACACACACACACACACACACACACACACACACACACACACACACACACACACACAAAGGGTACAGACATTAAACTTTGGCACAAACTCTCACACACACACACACACACACACACACACACACACACACACTCACACTCACACTCACACTCACACTGCTGGTTTGTGTGGGGTTTGTCTGGTTAGTGTCGGAGACTGGCCACAGAGGAATGGGAAGGATGTGGCCACAGTGTCACTGGTTCTACTGGAGTGTTTTCTTCGGATCCGAGCGTCTTCACATGAAGCCAGAACTGGAAGAGACAACGAGTGGAGAAGTTGAGAATCAACAGCAAAAATTCCCATATCACGACGTAGCTCACACCGTGACAGAGGCTTCATTGCATCATCTGTGAGCAACGTAAATGTGCACCGACACTAGAGGCGGCGAGCTTTGCACCTTGTGCACTAGTCTCCTAGAATCACTAATCAGTGAGAAAGTTTGGATCTCGATCGTGAAGCGGCAGCTCTCACTTCTTGCGGTCTTTGTCCTTCTTGCCGTTGGCGGTGAGGCTCTGGGCCTGCAGCAGCTGGGCGGCAGCTCTCCTCTTGCCGAAGGAGCTCTGGTCCTCGTCCAGGAGTCTCTTCTTCTCCTCCAGAGACGACTTCTCATCGGCGTGGAGGCGCTTCAGCTGCTCAAAGCGGCTTTGCAGCTGAAGCGCGGAGAGAAAACAACACGAGTCGAGTCATTATCGATGGCGTCAAGAAGAACAAGTAAAAACAAAATGACTTTCCTCAACATGAGGTTCTGCTCTGTCGCACTAAAACCAAATTAGATGTGAAATTGTAAAAAGCTTGACTGAGAAACATCATGAAACATTAAGGATATTTGGTTTCCTCGTGATTCATAGGAGCGAAAAACTAAATGGGAAAACATGTTGCAGTAATCCCATTTATTTATTAAAAGAAGTACCGAGTACACAATTTAACCACGACTTCCAAAGGAAATAATACGGTCAGTAACCAAAGGTTTAGTAGCTCAGGTCAAAATTGAACCTGTTGAATGTTATAGATGTTTAGAAAAGACAGTACTTTTACCATTCACTATTCTAACACACAACATATGCTGCTGCTGCTGCTGATGAAGAGGTGCATGTGAAGGATGTCGGCGTTCGTGTCTACGTACGTCTCTCTCGGCCTCCTTCAGCTCGGACTCCTTCTCCTTCACCCTCTGCACGAACATCTGCCTCATCTCGTCCTCCCTCTTCTGCAGCTCCACCAGGAACTCCTGACGCTTGGCCTCATAAGTCTGCTGCAAGCTGAACACACACACACACACACACACACACACACACACACACACACACACACACACACACACACACACACACACACAGGTCAGCTGTCAGTCATGTTAATTCATGCGCCCCTCATCGTGTCCCTGCAGGCGTTCATGAGCTCACCTGACGGGTTTGCACTCGGGGTCGGTGTCTTTGAATCCCATTTCCTCCAGTTTGCAGCGTCGGTACAGCTCATAGTGGCGAGTGTGCGTCTGCTCCCTCAGGTCCTCCATGTTCACACAGATCAGCATCTCCCTCAGCTTCACGAAGTCACAGTGACTCTCGTTCTCCACTGACCAATAGACGGGAGACGCACAGAAGGGTTAGGCAACCAGCTGACACTAAATATTGAGAAATGTAGGTCTGAAAAGATTTACAGATGGCCATTAAATCAATGTGATCCTCCGAGATCTTTGGCACTAGAAGCACAGCTGTGTAGAAGCACACAAAAACACAGAAGGACCCGTCTTACCTTGAACGACACCCCAGGGATACTGACGGGCCTTCACCATCTTATTGCCGACGGAGACTTCCTCTGTGCTGCCTACTACAGCAAACGGCAAATGACCCTAAAAAACAGCTTAGTTTTAGTTTTTATTTTAGTGAGTGTGTGTGTGTGTGTGTGTGTGTGTGTGTGTGTGTGCGTGCGTGCGTGCGTGCGTGTCTGTTTCCTCACATTCATAGCCGTGTTGACCTTAGCCACGGTCTCGTCGTCCAGGGGGAACTGGTAGATCTGGACTCCGTTGCTCACCAGCTCGCTCATGATCTTGATCTTGAACTTGTGCAGCTCGCTCTTACTGATGGTGTCGGCTTTGGCGATCACGGGGATGATGTTCACCTACAGCCAGACGGGGGAAACACGTTCACGTACGAAATAACAGATTTGTTATCAAAACACACGTACTATTATCTGAAGACGTCAGAGGAAAATTAGACCTTTAATGCGATCTGTAAAAAGATATCCATACATAAATATATTTAGGCCTTATCATATAGCATAATCCATGAGAACTCAGTCACATATTTCACCTAAACCAAAAAGATAGAGGTCTAAGTCTAATCCCCTTTGCCCGTGGCCACGGTGTAGTTTTGAAATAAAAGAAAGTTTAATACAAAATGATCAACATTGACTTCGCTGAACTTGGAGCAGAGCTAAAACAAGCTCTTACTGAGCTATAAAGCAATGAAAGAACATGGAGATACACTCAAATGGCCTCCACTGGTCTGACTGCAAGTACAACCAAAACCATTTCACCAGTTTTTGTTACTTAATCTAAAATACTTTAAAAACTGCCGTGAGATAAGTGTTGCATAAACCAGGTCTACTGATGTTATTTCTGGCCCAGCAGCCCACTCTGCTGTCCAAGTCCTTCCACATTCCAGTCCTGCCTGTTTGTCTGCCTGTCTGCCTGTCGTACCAAAGAGAGGCTTGGAATGAGTTGCTGTCACTAGACAAGCGTCTGGGCCAGACCACACACACACACACACACACACACACACACACACACACACACACACACACACACACACAGAGAAAACAAAACAATGCTCGGAGACCTGTTCCAACAGCTGTCTGAGTGAGTGACTGTCTGTCTGTCCGGGCTGCAGATTCAACAAACATCTCTTTCTCTCTCTGTCTGTGTGTCTGTGTGTGTGTGTGTGTGTGTGTGTGTGTGTGTGTGTGTGTGTGTGTGTGTCCGTACAGTGACACAAAAGGACAACCCGAGTGTGCATGCGTGAGGTGATTACAACATTCCGACGGCCTTTTCTCCTCCATTCACACGCAAATCCGGGGTTACTGACACTCACAGAGCAGTGAACTCACACAAGAGCACAAAAAAAGAAATACACATACGTCACTACACACAGGGAGCATGGGAAAGTTTGTGACCACTTCAAGAGGGATGGGAGGGGTTTTTAGTCAGTGGGATAGAGAACCGCTCCCAACAGTCAGACATTAGAGGAAAGTCTAGAAACAACCACAGAACAGTGTTTCTGACTCTCACATTCACATCAGTCCGTGTCTCCACCGCGACGCTTCTCCTACCTTGCTGTCTAGCTTCTTCATCGTGACCAGGTCCAGGGATTTGAGTGAATGACCCGAGGGGGAGATGAAGTAGAGGCAGGCGTGGACTCGCGAGTCGTGGTAGTTGTGAAGAGAGCGTTTGATTTTGAGCTCTTCCTGTAGATAACTCTCAAACTGCCTGTCGATGTAGTCCACCACTGGCTGATAGCTACAGGAGAGAGAGAGAGAGAGAGAGAGAGACACGGAGGGCTGATCAGAAATGTGGGGTTTTTAATGACCGATTGACACGCTTTGGTTCATAATGGCCGTACGTTTCTTACAGGCTTAAATCACATTCACTCTTTCGCACACACACACGCTCTCCTGCTCCCACCTCTCCTGTTTGTTCATCTGGTCTCCGAAGCCCACCGTGTTGACCACGGTGAGGCGTAGTCGGACGTTGCTCTCCTGTAGGTCGTAGGTTTGAGCCCGCAGCTTCACTTGAGGCTCAAAGTGGGACGACTCGAAGTTCTCAAAGTTGGTGTTGAACAGCGTGTCCATCAGAGTAGACTTGCCGATGCCGGTTTCACCTGGAGACAGAAAAAGATGAGACACAATTTTTGAGTTATTCAACTTTACGGTTGGGATCCAATTTAGGAATGCGAGCATCAGAGACAGACTCTTAAGACGCAAAATAAAATGCCTTAAATGAAGTATTCCTAAAACTTAAATGAGTTAGGGGAAGCATCACAATGCTTCTTTGACCCACTGTCTACCACAACCTAATACTCATGTAATACTCAGTTAAAGGGAGTATCAAGCACTGCCATCGGTATCAAACGGGGCTCTAGCTGAGGAGGAGGAGGAGGAGGAGAAAAGAATCTATAGTAGACAGTCTTACGCAATAGCAGTGAATTAAGATGGTCAAGTAAAGCAATGTGTACATGTGTCTTGAGAATGTATTCCAGCAGTAGCATCCTGCGTGTATCTGTGTTTCCATAAGTGTGTGTGTGTGTGTGTGTGTGTGTGTGTGTGTGTGTGTGTGTGTGTGTGTGTGTGTGTGTGTGTGTGTGACAATATACCGATGCAGAGGATATTGAAGCAGAAGCCCTGGCAGATGGACTTGTTGACAAGCTGATCTGGGAGACTGTCAAAGCCCACATGGCCCGCCAGACCCAGGGGCCGGACTCCTTTATTCTGTGGAGGAAACGGCACAGACAGACGGACAGACGGACGGATCAGTCTCAAGATGCGGAGGCCACTTTCTCCTCAAATAAGAAACATGATGGAAATGTAAAAGTGAACTTTTAAGGCGTTCGAAGCCACAACTTCCCCGACTTCGTACATGTACATTTTGTGATATGGATGCACAGTAATGAAAACTCTTGCAACATTTTTGAACCAACCAATTCCTATAGATAATATCAACTGAGAAATGTCCAACCAATATAAAAAAAAGACCTAAAAACATGTTCTAAAAGTTAAAAATCCGCACATGAATAAATATACATTATATCATAAAATAGTGCATTTATTTCAATGTACAAGCTACAAAACAAACCCCTGTCACTTTAAATACAGTCTGTGGTTAATCGATCGTCCTCCTCTGACCTGCAGAGGGCCAACACTGACCTAGTTATGACGTGCTACAATTTAGAAATTCCGCACGATAAGATCTTCAACATTTGATTATTGTTAAGCATGTCGTCTGTTTTGGGAAACACTAGTTTCGAGAACAAGTTCCGCGATATCTTAGGCGAGATGTCTCGGTTGGAGTAAATAAATAACTAACTACGTGATCGCCGAACTTCATCCAAAAAAAAAAAAAATGTAAATTCCGTATTTGGTGGCGCTTATCCAGCTGTATAACATACACAACTCACCAGTAAAACATGAGCTCATACTTGTGAGCTAGTGGTTCTAGCATAGGGATGTGTAACGGTGCAGCACCACAACTATTTTCAACTATTGTTTCAACTTCTGCCTGTTGAATGGCTAGCTTAGTGTTAGCCACATAGCGCCCTCCGCAGTGTATTTTAGTGTAACACTGAATCCCTTTTGAGAGGTTTAGTTTAAAAGCCCCGCTTGATGTTCCTGATGTACGTCTCCGTGAATGATGTGTGTTCTGTGTATGAGTTACTTTAAACTTCCGTGGTTTCGATAACTTTAACAGAAAGTAGGTTTAGCTAGCGGTAGCTAACTTAATGATAGCCGTGGACACTCCCTATTCAACTATCAAGAACACTTGATAGTCACTTGTCAACCAGGAAAGAGGAAAACAATACTAACCGGCTGCCGAGCAACATCAGAGGAAGCCATAATTTTGGCCAGAAGTTAACAAACAAAATAAATTCAGAAATAACACAACAAAACTAACTAAAGACCACTTCTGTTTTTTAGAACCTTCGTTAGGACCGCCTAACACTACGTCTACCGTCGACAACTGGGCAGGCTAGACCACTCAGAAATAAGATAGGAATGAGGTTAGATCTTTAATTTGTAAATTACCTTTAAAGCTAAAATTCTGTCAATTTGGCCAAACTGTAAAGATACATTCAATCAAAAAACTCTACTAAAGAATCAAATACAAAACAACTGTAAGAAAATGTAACTAAACAATGTCAATTTACTGCAGTAACACACCGACCACCCCTTCGTTGTATAATGGTACAGCGCAACTTAATTTTCCCAGTCGCTTCCATGGCACATTGAGGACTGTCATAAAAATCGTAAATCCATTGTCAGCGCAACATCTTCTCCATTGTGACGTTGATGCCTGGTTTCACATATGAGTTTTTACCAGAAAATGCATAAGGCACTACATTGGTTAGCTTGATTAGTTAGTATTGAAGATTCACTCGGATTTTAGAGTAAAAGAGATGTACATTTTTGCTGTCATGGACTTTGGTGCATTTGTCCCGTATGTATAGAGACCCACAATCAATGGTGTTAAAAAAAGACTACTAACACTCAGTCATCCAATACAGGTTTAAATTATGTTTCCACTAGTCTTTCACGCCATCACAGCTCAGTCAACACTGAAAACAAAACCGCAATCTCAAAAAAAGACTGCTTTTCCTTTGCTAGTATTTTGAAAGCAGCGTTTACGAGGATCACTTGAACGCAGCAGAATATTTGCAGTGGTGAGCCGTTTGCACGGGTTGCTTCAGTTACCGACGTGCGCCCCCTATCGGCCGCAGCTCGACACTCCTCGTGGAGGAGAGGCAAAGAGAAGAGGAAGATGCTGTCACCCGTCGTCACCGACCTATATGAATGACAGTGGCGTGAACATGGAGTCATTCTGAAACGTGTAACTTTATTCCGCTATCTTTTGCGCTCTGTCTGGGGACGTTTTCAGCATGACGATGGCGTCTCCGTGCACGGAACAAACCGTGCAGGAGTTCCTGATGGAGAGGGGAGGGAGGGTCCAACAGATGGAGCTGATCGATCATTTCCTATCGGTTTCTGGGGAAAAGGACCAGTCGAAGGAAGAGGTGGATCGCGAGGCGCTGACACGCATCGTGGACAGCGTGGGCTTCGTGAAGGTGGAAAACGGCGTGACATTTGTTTGTTTGAACGCTGAAGGCAGCGCGGAGTCGGTGATGCGTGCAGACACAGGCGGCCGCGATCACGCGGAGTGCAATGGTAATATCCAGGAGACGCTGGACAACAACAGCTATGTCAACGGCAACCCCGACACCGGAGACCAATCAGGTGAGTCACGCGCACATTGTTGTTGTTTTTGATTATCTTTTGTCCATGATTTATTTGTTTAAAATATCCTACTGGAATGCCAAATCCCATGTCAGTTCATTTAACCCGTATGTGCTATAATGATGCCACATTATAACGCAGTGGTCACATATTTAAATATTTGCTTAGAGTGCATTGGCTCTCTGATTATCACATTTTGTGTCATTGTTTTTGAAGGCCAAGACTACTACAACTACTGCTACTATGCTGACTTAGACTGGAGTTGTCCAAATCAAATGATCTGGACCTTTTTAGATTTTGACCTAAACTCGACAATAACTCAGGATAATGACAACACAAAGACATGAAAAGTCTACCCGTGTGCATACCTGTGGGAATAAGAATGAAAATGTTGTATTGGAGTCAATTCAAGCTAAAATCGTCCCATAGACAACTCCTTCAGTCAGCGTCAGGGCTGGATGACTATAACAAAATGCCCAATTTGTTCCACAGGAGCAACCAGCTCGTTGGCTGCCAGCCTGGACAATGACAAGCAGTCGAATGGCAATGGGCAACCTGCAGCCCCCTCCCAGAACAATAAGACCAACGCGGGCACGCCGACGTCTGGCGGAGGTGTGGAGGTGAAGCTGAGGGAGAGGAGAAGGCGGGAGTCTGCGCCTGTGATTGGGATTGCGGACGTGGACCACGCTCACCCTGCGGGGTCCCACGGCCAGCAGGTGAGAGGGGCCCGCAGGGTGTCCAAGGGTTCCCAGCGGGCCCTGCTGACCAGCTGCCTATCTGAAGACAGCGCCTGGGAAGGGCTGGACTTTGTTGGAGATATCAACACACCCAAGGGAAGTCGCAGGAACTTCATAGAGCTGATGATGAGCAGTTCCCCTCAGGTAAAGTCCGCTATGTTTCTCTGGCATGAAAAAGGTTTCGGTCAGACTGTTGTTATTATAACCTGTAAAACTCACGGATAAAGCGGTAGTGTCACATCAGGTGTTTTGCGTTTGTTTTGTGCTGATGATGATGATGACCAATGTTCTTCCCTTTACAGGTTCGGAGGTCTCTGATCAACCGTGGTTCACGCCTGCGGGACTCGGTGAGGAGTGACGGAGACTCGGCGTCGCTCCTGTCCACGACCGCCGATGAGGACTGCGCGTCGGTGACCCTGGACCCGCTGGAACACGAGTGGATGCTGTGCGCCTCGGACGGACTGTGGGAGAGCCTGCAGCACCTGCTCGCCGTGGAACCCGGCCTCGTGGCCAAGAGAGACTTCGTCACCGGCTTTACCTGCCTCCACTGGGCGGCCAAGCAGGGCAAAGCAGAGCTGCTCTCCCAGCTGCTGGCCTTCTCCAAGGAGAACGCCATACCTGTGAATGTGAACGTGAGATCAAGCTCCGGATACACGCCGCTACACCTGGCGGCCCTGCATGGGCACACACAGGTGGGTGGCGTATAGCTGGTGGTGGCAGTGGGGTGTTTTGTGTCCACTGTATGCATTTTGTGGAACATGTGCAGGCTGTGCTCTGGTCACAGGAAAATATTAGATATGGCCGAAGAGGAAACCTTTACTTAAAAGTAAACATAAAAATGTTCCAGGAGGGTAAATATATTTAATTTGAATACAAGAAAACAATGAATCCTTGCTCATGTTATGATTGAGTGTATCTAATGAGCTGTGATTGACAGGTGGTGCGTGTGTTGCTGTCAGACTGGGAGGCGGACCCTGAGGCTCGAGACTACAGCGGGAGGCGGGCCATCCAGTACCTGTCCCCCCCGCTGGCTGCTGACCTGCAGGAGGAGGGGGTGGTCACCTCGCCGGGGGCCGAGTCAGACCACGAAAACACCACCCCCAGCGGCGGAGGGCGCGGCTGGCGGTTTCCCAGAGTTCTCCAGGGCAATCTGAACCCACTGCGGCTCCTGAACCCGCCCGCCGGGCCGGCGGCAGCAGCAGCAGCGGAGGAAGGAGTCGGGACCGGGAGGACCAAAGGGGGGATGCAGAGGAAGTCCTCGCTGAGCCGGCTGAACGCCCGGCTGCACCGAGGACGCCACCGAGCCCAGATCATCCACAGCGCCTCCTTCAGGGACACGGGGGAGGTGGGGAGAGGAGAGGAGCTTCCCAGCAGCCCCGTCCGACCCCGACCACTGTCCAACCTGTTTGGATAAAGTAATACGACTGAGATATGACCCGGTTTCATGACCAGATTAACCAAACGCATCCTCATTGACTGTATGATTTCTATTATTATAGGACCACAAATGTATATTTCAATGAAAATCTAACTTATTTTTGTTCCTATTGCAGTTTTTTTTTAGCCTTATGTTGATCCCTGAGGGCAGGTCACACTTTATGTAGCATTTTATTTGCTTTTGAACTATTTTTTTTGTTTTAGTTTTCTTATTGTTTTTTTTTTTATGCTCTGTCTTAGAGTCGGTAGCAATCAATACACCATCTTTTTTTATGTAATACTTTACACTAGAACACACACAAAAAGCAACAAGCGGGACTGTATCAGGTTTCCACTTTCCACTTTGACTTCACAGCGGTGAGGGATTTGAAAATTGCACTTGGGTTTGATTCCACAGAGTAATCTAAAATCTAGTTTTTGTTTGCAGAGTAAATTAATATATTCATAGAACTAACTTTCTATATTTCAAACTCCTTTTGATTGGGTGGTGCTGTTTTTAAAAAAATACATTTCTGTAACGTGAATTTGAATCACCAGATTTCAGTATTCAAACCGTCGTAACCACAGAATTCTTGTATGTCCGAACAACCACGGTACGGTTGTCATGTTTGCACTTGTCACTTTGAAGACAGTTTGTGATTTTTGGAGGAAACTGCTTAAACTAAACCCATGCCGGCTGTTATTGACCCCCCCCCCGCCCCATGTATTTCTACCAAAATGGTGTCTTTAGTTATGTCCCAGTATAACAGGGTGGGAGCACAGGGGGAACTGGTGTGGTTTTCCTACTGATTTTAATTGACCTGAAGTCACCTGGGTCTGGTTCACTGATCCTCACATTGCTTCTCTATGTGGGAGTTTAAGCATCGTGGGCCTCTAACAGCAGATTGCAGTGTTTTGTGCAAATCTCTCTATCTATTTTTACCATATAAATCTGAAAGAATCTTTTCTAAACGATGGCACAGATTCCGTATTTTTACGTTAAATTGGCTCATGTCGAGAATCTCGTGAATTCAGGTTAAGGTCTTTCTATTGACGAACAGCATAGCACTGCTTCCATTTCATATGGACCTTATCACTCTGGACCAGATTTGATATTTAATAAGCTGCCCGTGTCGGCCTCCTGTATCGCTCTAACCCTTGCATGTGCACACTCTTTGTTCATTGGTCATCTGTGGATAGTGGAGAGCTTAGGCCAGAGTATGCTGTGTGTTTAGCTGATAAGCACATCGACTTTTTGACTGTTTTCCCAAATATGTGAACCGTGCTTATATCTGAATATTGGATCAATAACGAATCCTAGATCTCATGAATGTTTGTTTTTGTAACCTTTGTACTCGAATCACGGGGGCTTCGTGTGACTTTGTTGACGTAGAAATGTAATTGTACAAACCTACTTTCATGTCACTTTTCTAGATGCATGAATCGGGAAAATGTAAAATTCTATCCACAGTTCATTTTCATGTCTAAAAGTCATCGTTTCTGTCTTCTTTGTGAAATACTGTGACGTTGTTATGTGACGTGAATACGCTGTTACTGAGCCACTGTCATCTATGTCTTCGTGTCTTATCATTGACTATCAAATAAAGCAAAAATGGTTTGCATAAAAGTGAAGTCAGCGATCTGTGACAGTATGCTACCGACAAATATGAAGAATATGCACAGAGAGTCGGTAACAAGGACTAAGCATGATGGTCAAGAGTCGTCATAATGTCTGCGATCATGAATGCCGGAGTCAGATCCAACTAGAATGGACCAACGCTCCACATTTAGCAGGCTACTTTGTATGCCAGTCCTGCTGACGGCAAGTGATTGTCCCAGTCTGGTGGTGCTGAATAATTGATGATCTGATCACCCCTTGACCCACCATTTACAGTAAATCCACAGCTTCCCATCCACAAGCTGCCCATGAAACACTGCGCCCAATATATTCACAGCCGGTCCTCATTCTGCACCTGGTGTGTGTGTGTGTGTGTGTGTGTGTGTGTGTGTGTGTGTGTGTGTGTGTGTACTTCTATTGTTACGAAGAAAACATCCTTGCAAGATTAATGACATTCTTATCTGATCTGACCTCGAAGTCTAAACTGGTGTAGTTTATACCTTTTTTTTAAAAATTAAATACAAATTGACATTTAAAACAAACAACCATTTAAACTGCTGAGTTCATCAGTATATTACACACATTAGAAGGAACAAAGGACAAGTAGGTTTTTTTTTTAAGTTTTTGTGTACTTCTACTTCTTGTTTAACAGAGCAAATCAGCCGAGCAGCATTACGTACTTGTCATCACAATCAACTGAGCTGCTTGTTTAAATGTAAATGCTCTGTCGGAGTCCGCTCTCTTTTGATTTATCTCTGAACTCTGCTGTTGTCGAGTCAAACAAGATTTACCGAAGTCACTGAAGGGATGAGCTTTTTCCCGGGCCGGTGGGCTCCTGCCTCAGGCAGCCTATCTGTTATAGATGACTGCCGATCGGGACAGAGCAGAGAGAGGCTATCTGACTGCAGCCACTGACCTACATACAAAGTGAAGGGAGTAATGTCTATTATGTAAATTCCTCTGCCATCTTTTCAGGGAAACTGTGCCAACTTTTTTGCCCGGGGGCCTCTGCTGTCGGACTAATCCTTGTCCAATCTATCCCCATCTCTCACTCTCTCTCCACACACACAGTCGCCACGGTGACATCCATGAGCCTAACTTGTGACTAACTGTGCCAAAATGGCCATCAATTTAGAAACACATGTGCACTGTCTACCGGATGTTGTGCTGTCTTGTGACATAGCCTACAGTGCCTATAAAACATACTCATCCTATTTAGAGGTTTTATTGTGTAACTGTACAACACTGAAGTCGATTTTATTTATGCTAAACTTCAGAAAAGCCCTTTAATGTCAAAGTGAAAACTGATTTCTATAAAGTGATCTAAATTAATTACAAATATAATATTAAAAAAAATTAAGTGGTTGCATTTTTGGTGAATTTCAAGTCAAGAGTGAAAACACTTTTAATTATTTAGTCCAATAACACAAATGACAAATTTGCCTCGAGGGGCTTTACAAATTGCACAACAGTCCTTAGACGTTATCCATTGACTACACACAGACAGAACACTCCATTTAACTTATTAGCGTCGTATGACTCTAAAACCAAGTGGATGCACCAGAAAGACATTGCGTTTCTGTCTTGTTCCTGCACACATCTACCACACGGTGTCGCTGTTCTGAAGTAACGCCGCTATGGTGCCGCTGCACGTTGTTTCTCTCTAAGGTCAGAGTTTACTGCATGCGGAAGACGCTCTATGGGTTATTTTCTCTCTTATGTTTTTTTTTCTTCCCCTTGCAGCGTTTGGATCTTTATAAATCAGTTACGTTGCAATACGTTTGTTGATTTTCTTGCTAGGAGGCTAACTGATGCCAGGTAGGTGGCGGTGAAATCTGCTGTGATAACCGACGTTTGTAGCTAACGTTCAATATAACGTGAGACGCTCTCGGGACGTTTTGTAAGAGGTAGCTTCAAGCTAACGTTAACTAGCCCGTAACTAACGGCAACTAAAACACAATGTTAACGACACAAATGTTGGCTCAAAACAGTTTGCTCTTAACGTTAGCTAACTAGCTTAATAGCTAATGCGCTGCTCAATATGGTCTTTCAATTGTTATCGTTAGCTAGCTAACGTTAGTCATTTGATTCACTATTAATCAGCCCTCGAGTTTGTCTAATGCCAACTGAAGTTTAAATATACCGCTATGCGAATAATGTTACAGTTAGCTAACAGCGTTTACACGTTAGCATGCAACCAACGTTTGGTAACCTATCGTTTTCATTAGCTTGAAAATAGCTAATATAGCGTTGTTAGTAACTAGCTAGCTAACGTTACCTAACGTTGATGCTGGCTAGCTAATGATGTTTAGCTAGCTAATGATGTTTAGCTAGCTAATGATGTTTAGCTAGCTAATGATGTTTAGCTAGCCAGTGGTGTGATGAGACAACGCGCTAAAGATGCCACCAACACACCATCTGTAAACCATCATGTTTGGTTGTTGTCCACACAATAGTTTACGTATTCAGTGCTATTTCAAGAACGGCTAACATGTGCTAACAGTCTTCATTGTCTCTTCAACCGTCCTGCAGCTTCCCGTCATGTCTGCTACAATGACCACCATTGTCCACGATACTACAGAGGCAGTGTGCTTCTCCTCTGAGTACAACCTCTACCTCAAGCCCATTGCCAAGATGACCATCAGTGTGGCTCTGCCGCAGCTCAAGCTGCCGGGCAAGAGCATCTCAAACTGGGAAGTAATGGAGAGGATAAAGGCCATGGTAGCTCCGGATCAGTTCTCTGCCCTGCGCATCTCCAAGAGCACGATGGACTTCATCCGCTTCGAGGGCGAGGTGGAGAACAAGACGGTGGTCAAGAGCCTGCTGTCTCGTCTGGATGGGAAGAGCATCAAACTCAGTGGATTTACTGACGTGCTGAAGGTACGGCTGACATTATTGGATGACGAATCCCATGGTGAAACGTTGCTGACAGATGTTGCCCAACTCATTTATATCAATGAGAGTAAATAGTAGAAATGCAATGCAATTAAACGGCACTACAACTTACAAAATGACCATTACGTTGAATCGACACCTTTCTAAAACAGTGTCATTAAAAACCTTATTAAAAACTTTATACATTGCAGAGCCGCTTAAAATAATAAACTGGTAACTGAATGTATGTGCAACCCTTCTCTCTCTCTCTCTCTCTCTCTCTCTCTCTCTCTCTCTCTCTCTCTCTCTCTCTCTCTCCTTCCGTAGGTCCGTGCGATAGAGAACAAAGTGGACTTCCCTACGCGTCACGACTGGGACTCCTTCTTCCGCGACGCCAAGGATATGAATGAGACTGTGCCGGGAGAGAGGCCCGACACCATCCACCTAGAGGGCCTTCCCTGCCGCTGGTTCAGCCAGAAGGACAGCCCGTACCCAGACCGGCCCTCCGAAGAGGTCCTGATTGCGGTCTTTCAGACATTTGGCCAGGTGGGCTATGTTTCTATTTTTAACAGGACAATAACACAGGAATCACATTGTATTTCTGTTTATTTATCACAGGCGAGGCTGGTATTAGAGTATACATGTACAATCTTTGTAATTACTGTGTTCTTTTGGAGCACCGAATCTTACTAATAGCGACATAATGAGCGAGGTTAGAAAGGAACTGCTGTGTGGATCTGTAGTCCCACATGAAACTGGTTGATTCTGCATGTATTTAATCTACTAATACGCTGAAGTTATCTAACCTTCATTCCTTCAAACGATATAATTCAAAGAAGTCACCAAAAGTCACGCGTATCATATTGCCCCATCTTTTTGATCGTAGGTGCGTAATGTTGACATCCCCATGCTGGACCCGTACCGGGAGGAGATGCTGGACAAGAACTTCAACACATTCAGTTTCGGGGGTCATCTGAACTTTGACGCGTACGTCCAGTACCAGGAGTACGGCGGCTTCACCAAGGCGATGGACACTCTGCGCAGCATGAAGCTGATGCTGAAAGGAGACGACGGGAAGGCGGTGGCCTGCAACATCAAGGTACTGCAGGCTCTCACTGGCCTTGTTAATGGTTATGGCAAGAACACATATCATCCCATTTCTTTCTTCACGACCCGGTGTACATAATTGAACTTGATTACGTTGTTTGAATTCCTAAATATGTTCAATCCTAGAGAAATCAATCAGTCCAAACTAACAGGAAAACTTGAGTTTCACTCATGACTAAGGTGTCTAAAGAGACTTCTTTTCACAATAAAGCAAGTAGTGAACATTGCAAGATAGTGTGTTGCCAATCACAGTAATGGGAGATTACTTTGTTACATAAACGCTGTATTTCTACATTTAAAAAAAATCCCGATTCTGAAGCTCTTTTAACATATTGCTATTTTTTTTTTTTTTGCTAAGGGCATGTAAGAGCCTTTGTTTTACATTTGAGGCAACAAGTAAATTGCAGCTGCTGTAGTGACATTGCAGATTGTAACAATTGGATTATGTTGTTCAGAAACACTTAGCGGCTTTAAGACCTTTTAGCGGAATGAGAATTAAATCTGCGTTATCATCATTTCCAAGGTGATCAGGGTAGGAGAGAGCCAGACGTCTCGTAATCCACAGAAATCTAGACTAGGGTAGAGGAAGCAAAGGAAAGAAGGAAGTAAGATACCTGTACAGGCTGACATTACCACCACAGCACTAAAGATCCAAAACAACATCACAAATGCTCAAACACTTCTTCCAGGATAATTAAGATGCCGTTGTACTCGGTGCCATGTATACCATGAAACATCTTTTTGTGTGTGTGTGTGTGTGTGTGTGTGTGTGTGTGTGTGTGTGTGTGTGTGTGTGTGTGTGTGTTCCCTCAGGTGGCCTTTGACACCAGCAAGCACCTGAGTGAGTTGGCTCTGAAGAAGAGGAGCCTGGAGAGGCTGAAGTTACAGGAGCTGGAGAGGCAGCGGGAGGAGCAGAAGCGACGGGAGAAGGAGGAGGAGGAGCGACGGAAGGAGGAGGAGAGGTATGCCGGGGAGACAAAAGCGAAATGGAAAGCCGTTATCAAGAAGATAAAGATCGTTGTTTTAATTAGAGCAAGAAGTTACCGGCAATAACAGATGATCACTTAGGACGTTTTGCTTTTTTGCTCAGGAAACAGAAGGAGCAGGAGGAGGAGGAGAAGGAGAGGAGGAAGGAGGAGAGGATACGAAAGCGAGAGCTGAAGCTGCGGGAGAGGGAGGAGAGGAGGAACCTGAAGAAGGTGAGGCGGCAGCAGGAGGAGGAGCAGAAGAAGCTGCAGATGAAGATCGCCATGGAGGAGAGGAGGCTGCTGCTGGCTCAGCGCAACCTGGAGTCGATCCGTCTCATCGCTGAGCTTCTGGCCAGGGCCAAGGTACGCAAAGATCCACGACACGCCATCCGGAATGTCATTATACTGGGGATTTATTCATCTCAATTGTTTTACTTATCTGTACCGCCATTTTTTTCCCCCCTCCTCCTCTCCAGGACCTGAAGCAGCAGCAGCAGGAGAAACAGCGGGCCGAACGGGAGGAGCGGGAGAGGCAGGAGCATGCTCGACAAAAGGAGGAACTGGCTCGTCTTCAGCAGCTGGAGGCCTGCCGACGCAAGCAGGAGGAGGAGCTCCGGAGGGTGGAGGTGGAGAAGGAGCGAGCGCTGGAGCTCCAGCGGCGCGAGAAGGAGCTTCGGGAGAAACTGCTCGGCAACCTCGTAAAGAAGAGCAGCGGTAAAGCCGCCAGACCTCCGGGCACGCAGGAGCAGGCTGGCCCCGTGGCGGGGGAGGAGGCCTCTGCTCCCGGCGTCAACGATGTGATGTTGGGGGTCCTGGGCCGGATGTACGGAGTGAAGGCAATCGAGGGCGAAGAGAAGCAGGTGTCCAAATCCGGCGCGCATTCACAAGCGTTGGGCAAAAAACGAACACCGGAGGAGAGGCGAGCGGAGGAGGACACGAAGAAAGACCGGGAGGGAAGGAGGGAGGAGGTGACGAGGAGTAGGCACGGCAGGGAGCAAGCGAGGGACCGCAACCACTCCCGCAGAAAGAGGAGCTCCCACAGCCGAGGAAGGAGGAGGCGCTCTCACAGCTACAGCAGCAGCAGCAGGAGGAGGAGGAGCTCCAGTCGTCGTAGGAGGAGCCACAGCCGGAGCACCAGCTCCAGCCGGGACAGGAGCCGGAGCAGCAGCGGGAGGAGCTACAGCGGCGAGCGGAGCGGCAGGCACGGTCACCGGAGATACATCAGAGGCAGCTCTAGGACCAGCAACAAGAGTCGAGACGGGAGGAGTCCCAGCCATCACCGGTACAAGAGACACAGCCACAGCAGAGACCGGAGCCACTCCACACGATGCTAGTCATCAGCTTATTGATTTATGACTCATTAAGTCTCAGAAGAAGAATAGACGTTTTTGGCCTTCATGTAAGTAATATAACAGTGCACTGAATGGCTGGCGTTCTCCAGAATAAGGCAGCAGAAAACAAGACATCTTGAATATGAAAACAAACATTTAAGGCAGAATCAACTCCTCAGAATCAGCTGAATCTATATATGTAAGTGTACGCTGTGTGTGTAAAGGCATGTAAATCACTGCGGAGTTGCTTTTCCCTTATTTTTTATTCACTTGATTTTTTGATGCTCTTCTATTGAAGCTTCTGACTCAATCTGTCAAATCTTCAATGTTTACATTTAACAACTTCATGGCATAAAACACACAATTTACTATTTAGTTTTTTTTTTAATATTATACTTCGCCGTGTGTGAAACACATTGCGTCCACATTTAGCAGTGAAGTACACTGAAACTAACACGAGTAAACTTACTAGGGTGTTCAAATGTGGATGTTGAGGAGATTAACTGTCTGATAATTGTTTGAATTAAAGGAGAATATGATAAACTCGTGATATTTGTAGATTGACGCACTCGTCTGACCTTACTGTGAACAGCCTGTTGATGTAAGCAAGTAGTCTTTGTGCATGATTAACAGTCGGTTTTAATAAGTGGAAAGTACAAATGGTGTTTTTAATTTTGATGTGGCTCCCGCCTCTTCATCCACACTCACAGCCCGACGACAGGAAATGCAACGCGGCGTCGTTTACTGACATGATGTAAAGTTTCACACACTACCAATGTGTGATGGTTGCCGTAGTGATGGAAGACGTTTGGACTGCAGGCTGCTGGTCCATTACGAATGTGAAACGTCCACAGACCGTAAGAGACGCGCCTCTACGTTCAGGCTGATGTTACGGTCCTGTGTTAACCATTTTTAATGATAACAAAGTTTCAACTTACAAAGACTTTATTCTAGTTTTTCTTTTTAACATTTGTTTTAAATGTGAATAAGTTTGTTCAAAAAAAGAAGCGATTTGTTGAGTGACTTGCGTGAAGACGTATCGGCCCCCGACTCGTCCAGCTCTTTCTTCTGTCTTGATTTTGAGACCGGTCCAATTTCTTCAACACTTATTCCCCCCCAAAGTCCGTACCAAGTAGAAATGAGACGTTAGGATTCTTTCATGTTCACAATGTAGCGCTGGATACATTTCTATAGCCTTACTAATAGCTGGACAGACGGTTCTGTTGTATTCCAGCTTTGAGGAAGTCGATCTACTCCAATGTTTTTTTGTTTTATTTTGACAACGCTAAATCGTCATTGTTGCTCATCATGGCGATGCCCTCTTGTTCTGTGTGCCGTATGCTCACCATCTCTGAGAGCGTGTCATGCATACTCATTTAAATAAAAAGGTCATGCTGAAAACCTTGTCCTGTCACCTTCATTTTCGTGGTCATGGTTACGGTTTGCACCACTCTGTGTGCCGTCCACACGCCGCTGTGTGGATGAATCATGAATAATCTGATGTCTGAGTAAGGCATGCGACACGGTCATCCGTGAAGCTACCGTCGGGTCTCTCGGGCATAAAGTGCAATCGGGCCATATATGGAGAGGAGAAGGGGGCGTGTCAATCAATCAAATTTTGGGGTCATGAAAACACCTGTCATGAGAATGAAAGTCTCCATCTGAGTGATTATGAACAAGGCGGCAGTGTGTCGCCACAGAGTTGTTCCTTTGTCCGATGCAGACTGAGCCCCTGATCTAATCTGGGTTATCTGGGCCCTAATCAGCTTAGCCCACTGCTGCTGCTGGGGGGGCACTTTCTGTAGCTTTATCCAGGCTGTCCCTGCACACACACACACACACACATGTTGAAGTGACTGAGGAGCAGAACAAACTATCAGGGAAGTTCACTTTGCTTGGAGGAGCACAGCGTTCACGGTAGTTCTGTCCAGACCGTGGCCATGGCTGAGCGTCAAGAGACGGGTTCATCGGAGGGGACGCCTGCTGCTGCCGCTTACCCCAGAAAGATACTGGAGTATGTGGAAGGGTTCCTCATCTCAAAGGTAACGCACACATGTAGTGCATGCGCAATAGTGTAACGGATTTATTAATGTTCTACCTGGAACCGCAAGCCACCAGGAAACGAGGCTATGATCACGTGAGCCGTTTATTTAGCCAGGAAGTTGTTTGAAGATGATTGCTGATGGTTGCCATGGTTCTACAGAAGGAAATAAAGATTACAACATCTTGCTCAAATCAGGAGGTCTGCCTTTTTTAAATCATGTTGAATATTTGCACATTAAAGTAACTTTAATTCGGTCTATGAAATAAAATTGTTAAGCTTAAAATGTACTTCATATTACAAAACAAATTAGATCAGAGATGATCCGTTAATCATCTGAAATACATCATAGGCCCAATAATGGAAATGTATTGCTAAACACGGGTGAAAGTAATTCAAAGTTGATAACATTTCAACATATTAATGCTACAAGGACAGAGTTTCTTTAAAGCTAAAACAATAAGGTGATTAAACAATTAGTCAATTAACAGAAAGTTAATTGTTAACGTTTTTGATACTAATGTTTTTCATGCAAAAACACCAAGCTCCACCTTCTCAACTGTGGGATTTTCTGTGTAATATTCTTGGGTTTCAGTCTGTTAGTTAGAAGATGCCACCTTGGGCTCTAGAATATCTTATAGATCTAGTAATTAATTCAGAAATAACTGAGATTAACTAATTAAAAACAGTGATTAATTATCTGTTAACTGAAAAATACACACGGTGCTAATTAGCTTTTTTCCGATATCTTTGTGGCCATGTCAGTTCACTACACGTTTGATGAACTATTATCTAGATTCTACACTATGTTAGATACTGGATGATGAAGCTTTAATTGTATCATCACAATAAAGAAATCGTTGCAGGAGCAAGTGGTAAAAAGAGACGGACAAGAAAATTAGGATCGTAAATAAAAACAGTGTAAAGAATGAAATAATGTTCGTGAAGACATTACTGATGTCCATAAATACATCAATGACATACTTCAGCTATTCTTTCTATAGGTCCAGCTAGCCTGACAGTTTGTCTCCTTACTGTTTAGTCTTTCTAATCCTTTACTGTGCGTGATGGTGACCCACTCAGCTGAGTGCAATGAAGCGCCACACCTTCAATAGACAGATTGATACTGCAGGTCTTTCTGTTGAAATAACTCTGAAGCATCATAATAGTGTCGTCCTGATTAGTGTAAATAGTGCTAAATGTGACTAGAATTGTATTGGAAGAGATTGTTTAATTCTGTGGATTGAGCACTGCAGTCTATTTGACTTTGGTACATGAATGGTCTCTCTCTCTCTCTCTCTCTCTCTCTCACTCACTCACTCACTCACTCACTCACTCACTCACTCACTCACTCACACAGACGGTTTTCTCCGCCTGTGAGCTGGGTGTGTTTGATGCGTTGCTGGCTTCAGAGCGCCCCCTGTCTGCAGAGGAGATCAGTCAGGCGGTCGGAGCCAGTCTGGACGGCACAGAGAGACTGCTGGCTGCCTGCACCGGCCTGCAGCTCCTCAACACACACCAGGAAGATGGACGAGGTCAACACACACACACACACACACACACACACACCTGAAAACTCTCACTCTCTACTTATAGTAATAATGATAACACTCATTTGTTCTCGAGTGTTGCATCATAATTAAGGATTAAAAAGCACATGAATGTGTGAAACTAGATATAAATAAAACTCATGTAGAAGATTTCTTTAGTAGTCTTTTTAGTAATATGCAATTTTCATACTTCCATTTGTCATCGGACATTCTTTACATTTCCAATTGCTGCACCACCTGCTCACACACCTCCCTCTCAGTCTCTGCCTCCCTCGTCTACATTAAAGTTCAGACGTCGTCTCAACACCTGCAGTGATTCATTCACAGTCGCCTCCTCCTCTCCCTCCACTCGTTTCAGTGTCGTACAGCAACACGGAGCAGGCCAGTGTCTACCTGACCCGCTCCAGTCCCGTGTCCCTCTACCAGTCCATCCAGTACAGCTCCAGAACCATCTACCTCTGCTGGCACTACCTGACCGACGCCGTCAGGTCAGTACGCTGAGCTGGGTTTTTCTTCTTTTTTTTTTTTTGCCAATAAAAGTTAATTAGTTTAAGCTATAAAATGTTAGAGAAAACATTTTTCCTAAGCACAAAGCCGTGTGCAAACAAAAGTGTTGCAAGTATTCAATAATTGAAATTATAATTAAAAATATTTCTGTCCTTTTGATTTATTGACTGCTGGATTGATTGTTCTGTTTCAGTGTCAGATGTTTACCAGTTAACAGATTATTTAAATTCTCCATTTATATAACCATTTGTTAAACTCTAACTGATTACATTGATGTGATTTGTTCCATTGTGTTTGTCCCTCGTGGGTTAAATTGCAAGGTACTATAATTACCTGTACTTTAATACGACTATTTTCTAGAAGAACATCCGTTAATAGCCAAAATATAACTTGCAAAATGGCACAAACCAAAAGAGAAGCAACAATAAGCATAACGGGGGCCCATCTGCTTTATCAAATACTAAATGCAGTGCTATTTCTAAATAATGCACAAAGGATGGTATTCATCTAAATGAGCAAGAAGCGTATAGAATCTCACACTCTGGTGGGCGGTGAGGAGCTGTGAGAGGTTTGGTTTGTAGCCTGAGGATGTGGATTCCGGTCCTGCTTTTCTTTGTTTGAACGGTGTCTCGAGACGGATTTCAGTCTCATTGTTATGTCTGAGGGAGGACAGCCAGCCAGCAGCTCTCCAACAGCGTGACTGGATTCACTGTGGCTGACGAGTGAAACACTGAAAACAGACAGAAGTAAAGATTACATCTATAAAGGATAAAAAAAAAAAAGGCACCGTCGTCTACATTCATTATTTTTGACAGAAATATGTGAATTGACCTAAAACAGACGGTGAATTCATGTCGACACATTTCATCTACGTCAACTGTAGCGATGAGATGAAGCAGTGAGACAATCTACACCGAGGTGTGTGTGTGTGTGTGTGTGTGTGTGTGTGTGTGTGTGTGTGTGTGTGTGTGTGTGTGTGTGTGTGTGTGTGTGTGTGTGTGTGTGTGTGTGTGTGTGTGTGTGTGTGTGTGTGTAAAATCCTCAAATGATCACATATATGAATATTTGTGTCTTTGCGTTGTACCAGAGAGGGACGAAACCAGTATGAAAAGGCTTTTGGAGTCAGCTCCAACGACCTGTTTCAAGCTCTCTACAGGTAAGAAGCGGTCTTCAGGTGAAAACACAAATTCTTGCCAATTTACATTCCACCCCTGTCTCTCCATCTTAAGCCCGTCTGTCACTCTCGTCTCTCTTCGACCCTTAAAAAGAAAAACAACGGGATGTGTGAGGGAGGGAGGGAGGGAGGGAGGGAGCGGTGATGTGAGGAAGCCTGGAGCAGACTGAGAACATATCTGCCGTTGTCCTAAAGGTCTTGTGTGTGTTTATGGTATGTGCTGCCCACAGTTGTAACGCTTCACTGATCTGCCGGTCAGCAGTTTTCAGGGGGGTCACGCGCTCAAAGTTTCACACTTTTGTTGGCGGAGACGTTTTCGATCGGGCCTGCGTGAGGCACTGTGCTTTAGAATAGCAGTCCCAGAGGAACAGAGGCCGTTTAAAATCTGAAACACGGTGGACAAAACGGGCTGAAACGTCCTCCCTTCTTGTCGCCATCATGGCATGATTTGCACAAACCGTTGCGCGTCGATGGAAGGGGATCTGGTGCGCACAAATGGAAGATGAGACGGATGTTAAAATGCTGATTTGCTATTATTTCACATCCGAACCACGAAGTGAAATGTAGCGACACCAAATGTGCAGATGTATGAATAAGCTACACGCGCCAATTCAGCAGCAGTAGAAAGTAAAAACGGTGACATTTGACATTACTTTGCATGTGAATGCATTTTGTTTTCTTTGGATTTTTACACATCACTCAATCGATGTTTTGTACGTTTCTGGTTGCATACGTTGAATTATCTCTTTATCGGCCATTTTTGTTCTCATATCCTTTTTTTTTAAAAAAAAGCAGCTGATCTCACAAAAACTGCCTCATTAAAAAAAAAAAAAAAAACATGCAAAATGAGAATATTCAAATTAGGAACCATACACGCACACATAATGCAATACAACCTTGTGCAGATGAATTTGCAGTTCAGCTATAATTGATTTGAAAATGAAAAATATCCCGCGAGAAAAATGTCAACACCTGCGCACAATTGATTTCATGGGGAGTAGCAGTTGTTTGTCCCTGCTGATTTCCCCTGTGAATACTGTGGGTAAATTAGCAAAGGGGGGAAAACGAGCTCTGAAGTCACTCACTGCTCTCTCTCTCTCTCTCTCTGAGCTCTGAGCTCTGAGCTCTGCAGCAGGAGCAAGAAGATTCAAAGCTGGCTGGATGACTCAGACTCCTGTTTACTCAGCGCCATCTCGCCAGGACTGCACCTGAATAATTTACAACCAAGAACCGTCGAGAGCTTGAATTCCCATATCTGAGAAGTCAGAAAAGATTTGGAGCGAAGAGAACTTTAGATTTAGAGAGATTTTTAAAAAATACAAGACATTGCAAGGAAGAAGTTTTTACAGATGAGTAGATGAGTTAATTCCAGAGCATGAAGTAAAAATGTAGTTAATTGATCGATAAATGCAACAAAGTAAATGACATGGTATTAAATGTCATGTTTTTACAGTACATTGTACGACAATGAGTAGATTTACAATGAGTATGTTTGCTAGATACAGTGAGCTTTTTAGGTTTGTGTGTTGGAACATATGCTGGTCATGAAACCTGGGTTATCCAAATGCTGTGAGATGCACACAGTGTACCAATCTTCACAATATATTATTCTAGCTATTGGTTTGTATTGGCAGTGAAGTATACAAGATGTATGACTGATGACGGTACATCACTGCAACTTTTGGATTGGAAAGCTACTGCCAAATTGAAATTTAAGCCACAATTTGAAAATGTCCAGCTTTGGCGCCGTCCTGTGGTATCAAAGGAGACTGACACAGCTGAGATAATTGGACAGAAAGGACACATGGACTGCACCAGTTTCCAGTGACATCGTCACATTTTATTCTGCAACCAAAGAGAAACTATTAGATTTTTTTTCTCCGGGACGTTCCTGGATGTGTCTCAGCACAATGGGACAATACCGTCCTGCAACAACAGATTCCAATAATCAAACTATTTATTTTGTAGTGATCTATTTTTTTTTTTTGCAAGAGGTGAAAGCAAAGTCAAAGAGGACCATACTTTTAAATAATAGCCGTCAGTCTTTTCTTCTATTGTTGTTGATGAGAATGGGGAGGCTAAAGCATCAAGACAGCTGTAACACACACACACACACACACACACACACACACACACACACACACACACACACACACACACACACACACACACACACACACACACACACACACACACACAGTGATCAGGCAGCCGTGAGCCAGAACTCAGTCGGCACAGATATGACAGAGACCTGCAGGGATGCTGAGGAGTAGCAACACGTCTGTGCAGAGAGCAGTCGGATCACAAACCACCACGATGTTATAACAATGTGCATAAGGACAGATGTAACCAGGCTGAGCACATTTTCCTCAACATGATTGCAGACTGCACGAGGTCGTGGGTTTGTAAATGTACTCAATCGGAGACAAAAAAAAAAAAGAGCTGCAGATGTTAGCGTTGGGGGGCATTCGATAACTTGCGTCCAAAAATGTTCTCAAATTAAAGCTGACAGTCTGCTGTTTGGCCTCACAGTCATTTCATCTTTTCACATCCGATGTAATCAGAGTCTGAGGCTGCAACAATGAGTCACTTTCAAAGTTCCTCTGGAGGTCACTGTGTCATCTGAAGTTGCGTCACATATCAGATGGCTGATAACTACGCTGCAGTGAAGTTTGACGAGTGAATACAATTCTAGTGTTACGTGTGTGTGTGTGTGTGTGTGTGTGTGTGTGTGTGTGTGTGTGTGTGTGTGTGTGTGTGTGTGTGTGTGTGTGTGTGTGTGTGTGTGTGTGTGTGTGTGTGTGTGTGTGTGTGGACCTACAGCAGGCCAGAGTACTGGGTGATGAGGTGGAGATTCCTCAGAGCAGCAGCAGTCACCACAGGCTCTTCTGTTCTGCTGCACCCTGTCTCACACACACACACTGTCGCCATGGGGAGAAACATTGTAGATGAGGAGAGGCACTGTGTGTGTGTATTTGACTGTTTATTGTGGACATAGAGCAAGTAGAACCTTGGGTGACGGCTTACAGAAAATGATAAAGGAAGTTTGGCCTCGAGACACGAAGACTTAAATGAAAATGAAACTGCTTTGTGTGTGTGTGTGTGTGTGTGTGTGTGTGTAGGTCTGATGAGGAGATGGTGAAGTTTATGCAGTTGATGAACTCTATTTGGAACATCTGCGGTAAAGACGTAATCACGGCCTTTGACCTTTCGCCTTTCAACATCATTTGCGACCTTGGAGGTAAGTGTGTGCGAGAAGGTGTGTATTTATCCCGTCACCATATATCATTTCCATAAGGTTGTGGGTTCACAGTCATTAACATTTAATACAGTCATGTGTTAACTAAAAGACAGCTGGCTAAGCCACACACACACATATTAACACAGTACATTGTGTGTGTGTTGCACAAAAATGCACACAATCAACTGTGACCTTTATTAAACCCCCCTCCAGCCTCTCTGAAGTTAATGACTCTTTGTAAATCAGTCACACACACACACACACACACACACACACACACACACACACACACACACACACACACACACACACACACACACACACACACACACACACACACACACACACCTCAAAGTCACCTCCACCTGGAGTTTCCCTTATCCTGTCAGAGATGCATTGTTGCCAAGTACTAAAATGATTAATTACTGTTATTATTAATTACTACATTTTTTTTTTTTACAAGAAACAACAACAACAAATACAATGTAGGAAAGTGGTGTTTTCTATGGCTTTCTTTTACATTAAAAAGGTTCATGCATAGTGGATAAACTCAACAAGGCAACAGTACAAACACAACAGAAGTGTTCACAGAGAGTAATTAAAGTATTCAGCCATGTTTGTCACAACAGTCTATTTATGTCAGCCTTCTTCTTACCAGGTAATGGCTGTAACATTGGAATTTGTAGTTCAACGACCAAGAGAATAAAACAAAATGAATCGTTAATGCCCATCATTTTTCATAATAAATAAGAAGGGAAAACGTGTAATTCCAATTTGCTGCAAATCATTGTAGATTCCATCCAACTGAACAGCTCTGAATGTAAAATGTATGAATGTGGAGTAAGATGTTGTCTTCTATGAATGCATAGCAGTAGAAAGGTATCGCTTCCTGGACCCATCTCCTCTGTTGTTGTTCTTTTTTTTTTTTTTTTTTTTTTTTTTTTGGTCAAATAAGATTTATTTATAAAGTGCCTTTTTGAACAGAACATTTCTTACAAAATGGTTTACACAGAGAGCAAAGTGCACAGGGATGAAAAGGAGAGGATAGAGTAAGACTGAACAAACAGAACATGAGCTCCACAGTGTGAGTTCAAAGAAATGCTGAACAACTAACACAGAGAAGGATCAAAAAGAAG
Organism: Cebidichthys violaceus; assembly: GCF_023349555.1. Taxonomy (NCBI): domain Eukaryota; kingdom Metazoa; phylum Chordata; class Actinopteri; order Perciformes; family Stichaeidae; genus Cebidichthys; species Cebidichthys violaceus. Next base: position 2,556,040 of record NW_027176274.1, on the reverse strand, counting down.
AAAAACAAGTAGAAATGAACCTTCTGTTCTGTCACAGGACTTTTCATCTCCTGCTGAAAACATCTTGATATGAAGAATACGGGGGGGGAAAAGCTTTTGTCTGAGAGATGTTTCATTTTGAACCGAGAGCTGAACGATGTCTCCACTCTTGCACGCGTGTAGATGATGGATAATAATGAGTAATAATATCAGTAATGGAATAGGAATAATGAGGTCTCTAAGACAAAATGTTAAGTCTGCGGCTCTGTCCATTAGACTATAGCCTCTGCGTGATCGTCACATTTAAATGATCCAGCACATTACCCACGAAAGCCCAGAATCACCAAGGTGTTAAATCGGATTAGAGGTTGACGTACGAGCATTGTGCAGAAACCCAGACTCGGATGTATTTTAGTTTCACAAAATTGGAAAGAAAAGGCCTCATTATCTATCAAGAAAGCCACGCGGTATAAGCAACGTTTTACATGCACAAGTGAGTCTCCATTTTCTCTTTATTAATTACTACAAAACTGCAGCATTTGGACTCGCTGAGGCAAAGAAATGGCAAGCGACTCACTACGGACACTATTTGTCACCCTTCTGTGTGTGACACCTCAGCTGACCACACGGGGGAGCTGTGAAGCCACTGAAAAGCAGACAGACACGCGCATGTATATACACACACGCACGCACGCACGCACGCACGCACGCACACGCACACGCACACATGTAGACACGGACACGCATCCGGGGCAGTCCTCCTGTCTTTTCTTTTCTCTCCTTTTGTGACTTCCTCATCGTGAGGTTTGTGTGTTCGTATTTCTGCATCGAGGCACAGCAGCGAAAAAGGAGCGTGGGCAGCGGGAGTGTGAAGGGAGCGACTGCAGCGTCCCATTAAGACTTATTCTCCCACACAGCATCTGTTGTGTCTGCACACACCTGCTGCTCAGGTGCTCTGCCTGTCTGTCTTCTCTGTCCCTCTGCACTACTTTCTGCCAACTTTGCTGACTTTCATCCAAATCCACGAGTCCACGGTGGACGTCTAAGGTGGTTTGTCCTACACTGACTGCCTACACACAGCTCTATTTTTAATGTGACATTTAACATGCATTTCAATGGTATGTTTTCCCTAAAAATGAATAATCAACTTAAAGGTTACTGCAACTCTGAGGAAATGATATATTCATGGTTTTGAAGCGCAGTGGCTTTTTAAAAAATGTAAACAGAAATCCAGTTGCAGATGGAGAGTCTACATAGACAGTATTATAAGACATTTATCCAACCCAAAACATGCTTATATGAGAATACAACTACACTCAGTAATATAGTGGTGCAATGCACCAGATTTGTTTTGTTTCTTAATGAAAAGGTCACACATATGACTATGTCAAATTATGTACAGTAAGCACAGAAACCATAATAGTAGAGAGAGAAAAATACAACAAATATTCCAGACTGACGGGCTTTTGTAATTGTTACAAAGGATTCCATTAACAAACTGAGGCAGCCAGGTTAGCTCAGGGTCTGGTACAGCGTGTTGTTTGGTTTTGCTCCTCCTCAATGCTCTTTGATTCTTCTCCTCTGCTAACCCCTGTTTGATGTGAGTGTGAGTGTGAGTGTGTGTGTGTGTGTGTTTAAAAAGGCAAAGTCTTGTAAAAATACAGACTACTACAGTAGCAGCAGGTCATGTTAGGAGAAAGGCAGCACCGGGCAGACAGTTTGCCGCCTGTGTGTGTGTGTGTATATATATATATACACACACACACACACACACACACACACACACACACACACACACACACACACACACACACACACACACACACACACACACACACACACACACACTGTAGTTGGCTTTGTAGGTTTGGCAAAGGGAGATCCTTTGATCCTGTATTCCACTACTGACTTTCCATCACTCTATCCCCTTCATACATTCTTCATGTACCTCTCTCTCTCTCTCTCTCTCTCTCTCTCTCTCTCTCTCTCTCTCTCTCTCTCTCTCTCTCTCATACACTTCCTCACCCTCTGTTGTAGAGTTTGCATGTGAGTCACGACTGCTGATAATAATGCTGCCAAAGCATCAAAGTCATCGGGTCTTACCTCTGCCTTTACAAAGAGTTACTGCTCTCTCTGTTAGGAGGACAGTAAGCAGAACAAGACTGAGAGTCCAGGGTCATGCTAGAAGGCCTGTGAGCCTGAGCGAAATGCTAGTGTCAGCATGCTAACGTATAATGTTTACCATGTTCACTAGTTTAGTTTCAGAATCTAGATTTAACATAAAGTACAGCTGATGGGATGTTTTAGGAGTTATTTGGTTATAAACATATTAATCAAGTATTATACAAATCTAATGATTTGTATAATGAAGATCCCCCAAGTAATACAATTCATCCTCTGTGGACCATAAATGTCTGTTCCAAATACCTCTGCAATCAAACCAATGAGTTAAGACATTTTGATTAAAAAAAACAAGTCTCATGGAGGCACTGACAGAAATCAGGGGACCACGAATTAGGATTAATTCCCTGGGGACCATGAACGTGCACGAGTACCAAATTCCATCGCAGTCCTTCCAATAGTTGTCGAGATATTTCGGTCTGGACCAAAGTGGTGGAACAGACCGACATTAACTACAATTACAGCCCCGTGGTTGTATGCCACCTTCAACCAAACACGTTGCTGTTTGCCTTTTTTTTTTTTTTTTAAATGTCATAATTTTATACTCGACATTTCAGTGAATCTGTCATAATTAGCACATGTATATTTGTGTTTTGTGAGGTCACAGCGAGGCGTAGCGACAAGGAATTTCAAATGCATTAAAATGTAAAGCTTTATAGACATAAGCATGTGAAATCTGGTTAAGCCAGAGCAGAACAACAAAAAAAAAAAAAAAAAAAAATGGGATGTGTCTGTGTTTGCTTTTCCCTAGATGAGATTCCTGAGTAAGATTCATAGACAGCAAGCTCTGCTCTCCGTTCCTGAATAAAGCATGTGGCTCTCAGTCACTCTATATACAGTTCAATCCACTCTGCTTTATTGGCATGAATGTTAGATGAACCACATTACCTCGGCCGCCACATACATCTGAATACAAATCATGCAAATAAATATTAGGTGCATACCTGAAAGCATCTGTTCCGCTCGTGTGACTCCGTGTGTGTGTGTGTGTGTGTGTGTGATGCACTAGCTTGTTAATGACAGTTGTGTGTATTCATTCATATCTCTCTCTCTCTCTCTCTCTCTCTCTCTCTCTCTCTCTCTCTCTCTCTCTCTCTCTCTCTCTCTCTCTCTCTCTCTCTCTAGGCTGCAGTGGAGCATTAGCCAAGCAGTGCACGTCAGCCTACCCAGCATGCACTGTGACGATCTTTGACCTCCCCAAGGTGGTGCACACGTCGAGGGAACACTTTGTCACCGGGGCCGACCAGAGGATAGGCTTCCACGAAGGTAACGCCGGTGCAGATGGACGGACCCCCTTGACATTTATAATCGCATACAGACAGTTCAAGTGTGATGACTGACACACACACACACACACACACACACACACACACACACACACACACACACACACACAGTAGGAGGAATTTCTTATTTACACAAACTGTACTAATATGTTAAAGTACTTAACAATTCCAACACAATAGCAATAATTCAGCTATGGGTGAAGGGCCTCTTTTATAAAGGTGCTATTGGATATGACTTAAGAAGATTAAAGAGCTTGCTTTAAGAAGAATAAGTGCTGAATTCCACCAGCTAATACTTTTGAGGTGTGGTTGTGGCACGGTTACAGTCTGCCTGACTGCCATCACTCTTGTTTCCTTCTCAAAGCACAGAGAAAAGATGGGAAAACCCTCTTTTGAAGATATTTCTTTTCAATCATAATGTAACGACGGTGAAGTTAAGATGGTGTTGCCTTGAAATTTCACACTGCGACGGTGTGAGAAAATACCTGAAGTGTTTCAGCTCTGTGTCTGAGCAGCATTCAGTTAATATACAATCAAGTGCGACTGTGTTCCGAAGACGAAAGCAGATAAAGACACTGTTGATAGTCACCCGTGTGCTTCCATGCTCCCGCTGAACTCTTGCTATTGGACAGAAAATGTTGTGTCAATTTATACCTCGCTCTTTGTTATGTTGGCTCTCCAACAAAGCAGCTGATTTCAAATAAAAAAAAAAAGTTCACAGAAGCCTGTGATCTTGAAAACCCAGAGCCAGAATCAATCTTGCCTCTCCTGCTGCTCTCGTGGCCTCGGTGGTGCTGAACACAACGGGAGCTGTTAACGTGGACAGCATGAAAAAAACAACAACTGAAATGGACTGATTTTTGAGCTCAGACTTCTGCACTTCATGTTTACTTGGAATATTGCAACTACACAAATATAATGGGCAGCGAGGACATGTAGTTGAATGAGGGACAAGCACACATGCTTTCATTTTATTACTGTTTGTAGAGGGTCAAAAAAAAAAGAAAAGAAAAGAGCTATAGCTGGAAATGTGTTGTGTGCTTTTGAGATGATGCGATTTGAACAGACATTACCCCGTTTGGATGTAACCATTAATTGAATCATTGTCTTGTTGCAGGAAGGCGTGTCAACAGAATTAATAATTATGTGAAATAATGAACAGGGTCTCAGGAATTGTGTGTGTGTGTGTGTGTGTGTGTGTGTGTGTGTGTGTGTGTGTGTGTTTAGGGGACTTCTTTAAAGACCCCCTGCCAGAGGCTGACCTCTACATCCTCGCCAGAATCCTCCACGACTGGACAGACGAACGCTGCATAGAGCTACTCAGCAGAGTCTACAAAGCCTGCAAACCAGGTGTGTGTGTGTGTGTGTGTGTGTGTGTGTGTGTGTGTGTCTTTGAGAGTGAGAGGGATGAGCACTTTTTTTTTTTTTTCCCCTCTTGAAATGAGATGGCAGATTGTATCCCACAATGCAGCTGATCCCAGAAAAATCTGTCCTTGTGACTTTGATCAAAGACAGACGCACACAGCAGCAGGCGTTATCAGGAGGCAGGAAACCCTCTCATGTGTTTTCATAATTGTGTGTGTGTGTGTGTGTGTGTGTGTGTGTGTGTGTGTGTGTGTGTGTGTGTGTGTGTGTGTGTGTGTGCGCACAAGAGGGGAGAAAAAAACAAAGAAATAAACTAAGTAGAGACGTGTACACTGGACAGAGTACAACCTGTTGTATGAAGTCGTTTCTCAGATAGTAGACATTTTCTGCAGAGTCAAGTTTTGACTGAATCGCACGGGTGTTACTAATAACATTGCAATGCAGCAATTAACAGTGCTAATAGTTACAACTGTGCTCAACAAGTCAAGATGTCAGCTTTATCAATCGGGCCGAACAGTAATGCTATAGATGAGGTTTGTCAGGCGTCTGCGTCAAATCAGTCCAAGAGAAAAGAGGAAAAAAAAACGAACAAAGAGGAAGGAACGACGCACTTAACAGCGCTGTTCTTCTGGTCCGTCCTGCAGGAGGCGCTGTGTTGCTGGTGGAGGCGTTGCTCCACGAGGACGGCTCTGGCCCGGTGACGGTGCAGCTCTACTCCCTGAACATGCTGGTACAGACGGAGGGCAGGGAGAGGACAGCTGCTCAGTACGCCGCCCTGCTAGCTGCCGCCGGCTTCACCGGCATCCAGCACCGCCTCACCGGGAAGATCTACGACGCCGTGCTGGGACACAAAGAGGCATGAGGCCGACGGGTACGGCCGCTCGGGCGCCAGGACCGAAAACTAACACCGCCTGGAAAACATCTCTTTTTTTTTTTTTTTTCTTACTAGAACTGTACTATTTTTGGATTTCTTTTTAAATGTCACCTTAAGTTTCTTCAAATAAAAATAAAAAGTTTCTCACCGTTTTGATAACACCATATTTCTGGATCGGCTTTTTCACTGAATCTGTTAGATGTGACCGTGGATAAGTGGAGAGCAGTTATCAATCAGAGGGTCGGCGGTTCGATCCCCGGCTCCAGCTAGTCTCATGTCAATGTGTCCTTGAGCAAGATACTTAACCCCAAAAATGTCTCCAGTAGCTGCGTCTACAGTGTGTAGATAGATTCTGAAGTGTAAGTCGCTTTGGATAAAAGCGTCTGCTAAATGACCGTAATGTAATGTAATGTAGATCTCTGACATATGTGTGTTCTGGACAATCATTTTAAATATCTTTCCTGTAAATTATGAAAACTAACTGGAAGTTTTACCACTGTAAATCTGCAATGGAACAGTGTAGAGCACAACATATCAATCAAAAAAAACATTGAACCTGAACTTCACACCAAATCCACTTGTTTGAGCCGAAATCCGAGCTGATGACATTGGGCGAGTCCCGGCTACACCCTGGACGAGTCTACCATAGGGCTGACTCATAGAAACAGACAACCATTCATGCTCACATTCATACCGACGGGCGATTTTTTTTTTTTTTTTAATTTTTTTTTTTTAGGGTCATTTAACCCAAGCTGCGTGGGGAGAACGTGCAACACCATACAGACGGCCTTGGCTAGCGGGACGCAGCGTTCACTTGCTCTTTAAATCAACACTGTATGAAAATAGTGACATGTTGCTTAAAAAAAAAAAACGCATATTTTAGCCCTCAATTGGTACCCAAGTCCTGTTCCAGCTCTAGTCATTCACGTAAGGGACTAATCCCAGTGCAGCCTGATTCTCCTGTAAATGATTAGCGGCACGCCGCAAAAAGGTCGACCTCTATCAGATGGTGTGCGGCGGTGAGCTTTTCAGTCTCGTCGCTTCTTTGCACATCTGTTCTCGTCAATCGCTCCGAAGCCCCCCCCGCGTCCCAACCGCTCGCCTCCTTTGCCGTTCTTAACGGCGCAGTAAAGCTGTAAATCTTCCCTCACAATGACCCGGCGTGCATCTTCTATTCCACCCGTCTCTCTCCTCTTCTGCAGATATCGGCCCTTTTTTTTTTATTTATTAAATTCAGCCCGTCGTCGTGCTCCACCGCTGACGTTTGAGCAGATCGACACTGGTTGTCGGTGAGAGACTTCAACCACCACCAAGTATGACTGGATATAATACATATTCAGTTGCATTAATACTGTTATTTATTAGGCATAACATTAGGGCATGCTAAAAGATAGTTGCACAAAATATGGGTTGTCTGACTCGGCCTTCAGACATGCATATCTTCTGCTCTACATTCATTGTATTCAGACTATCGACCCTGTTCATTTTCTCCGTCTCTTCTCTATACACCCACTCGTTCTCGCTGACCTCTCTATCCCCGTCTCTCCTTTTTTTTTCTCTCTCCCAGTAATTGTGAATTAATCAGACTTCAAAGTGCAACAAATTAGAATTGATGTCAAATCCGTGTGGACAGCTTTGCAGAGAGGCGGCCTAATGAAGGGGAATTAAAAGCAGAGGCCGGAGACGGCTTGACCCGTGCGGAGTGATATTGCCCCGGAGAGGCGTGGCGCGGTGTTACCAATGTCACGGTGGTGAACTATAGTGCCGTGGACCACTTGGTGCTGGGCGTTGGGGCTTTTGAGAAATATATCTTTTCTTGAGGATAAAACGCTATTTCAGCCAAGGTATGGTTGAATTTAAATTAATCCAGCTCTGCAATCCTCCTCATAACCCGATTTAACTTTCCTCTAATTACTAATCTTCTCCTCACACTAAAACCAGATTAGATAAGAATTAGGTTTTTTTTTTAAGTCTTTGATGAAAAAGTTTAAAAAAAAAAAAGTGAACTTCCTCTGGATGAAAGATTCCGACTTGTGTTTTTAAGTAAAAAGGAACCGCTGGAAATCTCCGTTGGATTATTATTCATCTGGGGACAGTCAGCTCCGGATATTAAAGTAAGAAGAATCGATGTGGAGGATTGCAGCAGGGAGTGTTATTTAAAACAGTGAGGAGGCGAAACAACACTTTGGTTGCATTTAATCAAACTTCACTCGGCTTTTCTTCTTCACTGCCGTAGAAAATCTGCTGTAATTCTGAGACAGCATCTCTTCAAGTGCTTCTTCCCGCCCCCCCCCCCCCCCCCCCTTGCTTTTCTTCAATGATTTAGACTCCGGTCAATGTTTTCCACTTCAGCAGAGAAAGGTGCATACATTTCTCCTCTCTGCTTTTCACTTCCACTTACGGCTACATCTCATGAGGCTATTATTGTGGCAGCCTCAGGTTCAACCTCAGTGGGTTTTATGGATGGTTCTATAAATATAAAAAAAAAATAAAAAATAGGGGACCGAGATGGAGAAGAGGATAGGTGAGCTGATGACGTCCAGGCACTTCTGCTCTCCCTACGCTAGACATGCGCCTCCAGTCTGACCGGAGGAAGCACAGAATCCCTAAATAATGCGAAGGCAGGGAGCGTCCTTGTTGCCCAGTGGTTTACGATGTGTGTCATGTGTTCACAATGTACCGGCAACCATGCTTCTTATCAAATAAAGGCAACATAGAAAACTACAATAACGCCAAAACAGCATTGATTGTGTGTGTGTGTGTGTGTGTGTGTGTGTGTGTGTGTGTGTGTGTGTGTGTGTGTGGGATGTGATTCCTCACACATGTATTATCTCTTATGGAAGCATATTCCCCTCCAGGAAATAGATGAAAAGTTAGCAATGATAAAAAAAACAAGAACTCTCCTGAGTATCTCTTAATTATGTCACAGTAAGTAAAAATTATGACTTACGGCCATGTGTGTGTGTGTGTGTTTTACGATGTGTGAGTGTTGATGCTAATGTCTGTACCGACGTGTGTGTGAATTGTTGTGTTGATAGGAAATCATGTGTGTACACCTCTGTGTGTGTGTGTGTGTGTGTGTGTGTGTGTGTGTGTGTGTGCGTGCGTGCGCGCTCTGCACTACACTCTTTAGGGACACTCTAAATCTGCTCCACAAGTCACGCACCCTTCCACCCTCAAGCTCCAGGATGCCACTTTAAGATAACAACTTCAGGGCATTTCAGGCAACACACTCGGTTTATGCCCAGAGACTGTGTTTGTGTGTGTGTGTGTGTGTGTGTGTGTGTGTGAGAGGATGTATGTGTGTTGTGATGTAGTTCTGTTTTCATTCCAAAGTTTTTACAGGAAGCTGAAAGACCTGTTTTCATTTTGGGAGCAGCGGTGGAGTTTCACGCTGTATATATTTCAAACAGGGAAGAGACACCTTCCATTTTTTTGTATTTGTGTCCTATTTAAATGTATATCTTAGCTGGTTTCTCTTATCACTGCATATCTAAACCATATGTAAAGTGTCCTTTTTCTAAATGAACTTGACTTAATGAATACATTTTGCTGTGCATACTGTATTTCTTGTGATCAAATAATACTTACAGATGTATTAAAGTTAGTTACAGCACTTTGGTTTGGCGACATGAATTACACAAAGGCTCTGATGTAATTCAAATAATTAATTCTTTAGTTTGTGAACCAATTAATGCATAACCCATAACTTCACCAACCATGTTCCTGCCTAACGGGAACATAACGACCCTTCAAATGCACCTTTTGATGAACACATTTTGTCATTAAATTCCTTAATGATGGAGAAATATAATATGTTGTTTCTGCATCAGGTTACCAGAGCCTCTTCTCATCCACATGTGTTGCTATAGTAACCTGATGTGGCTAAGTTTAGCTGTAGAAAAGACACATTCCCTTAAAAACTGACAGTTCACCTTTTGAGATATGACCTATTTATTTAGTATCTCTTGAACAAACAGGACCCAGGTACGCACTGAACGGAGACGTTTGAACCCAGTTTGCTCCCCGTTCAGAGGGGGACAACGTGGGCCGTGATGCACAGGGGCTGGGATGGAGACAACGTCTCTAAGACACGACTGCTCCCTGCGAGGAGACCTCATTCAAACACGTCAGGGTAGAAACAGGAGAGGCTGTGATGGCAAGTGTGAGAGACCAAGAGCAGAAGTGGGGATAAGAAGAGAAGAGGGGTGATCTGTCTTTTCCTCACAGCACACACACACACACACACACACACACACACACACACACACGCGCACATACATGTGCGCACATCACACCCATCACATCTCACGACTCAATAAAAATGTCTCTTGGCTGTAAGCCGTGCTTTGTAACTTCCAAACACTTCCATAATTCATGGGCTGCTGACAGCAGTATTGAACTGATGACAAAGATGTCTTCCCTGTAGGCCCCACACACACACACACACACACACACACACACACACACACACACACACACACACACAAAGGTGGTCGTAGATTTCCATGAGCTACTTATGCAGAGAAACAGAGAATGTATGTTAGTGGAGAGTGTTTATGTTTCACTTCTCCTCTTTGATAATGACTAATCCCTCCATGTTTGCCCTTCCTCCTCTCTGTCACTTACTGTTGCTTCTGTTTTTTTTATATCTTTGTCCTGCCCCTTAGCATGACTAAATACAGTCCATCGCTCTCAAACACACACACACACACACACACACACACACACACACACACACACACACACACACACACACACACACTCTGGTAGACATATTTCAGCCACAAGGTTGTCACTTCCGCTCCTGGCAACATGTTACCCACACACATACACCCCCACCCCCCCCTCCCAAGAAAAAGGGACCAGGGACAGAAATACACCCGCGTCCCGGTGTTGACGTCATTTGATCCTCCTAGCCAAAAACTGAAGAACACACACACGCACGAGTCCAACGTTTGTCTTAATCAAGTGATTTTTCCACAGCTTGTCTTGTCCAGAGTGGAGAGCGAAGTCAGAGCGGACGGATTCTTACCCGAGACCCTGAAGGTGGCCTTTCAATTCGTATTACAAAAAGCCTTGAAATGATTTCTGAACAGGAAGACACACTCGAAGCACGCTGAACCTACGTAACATAGGACCTTTTTTTTTTTTTTTTTTACAAGGTGACCGTTGAAAAAATTGCAATTGTAATTGGGTTCGAGGGAGTCTTTTGAAGTGGAAGCAGGCGATTTCCATCAAAGTGAGGAAAACAACGGCAAACAGTTCATCACGGGTGTGAGCGTTATTATCTTCCCACGCACAACACACACACACAATTATTCCATCATAAATTAACAGCAAACGATCCGTTTCGTTCCCGCGCTTTGTCAGAAAACAAAGTTGTCCTTTTCACAACACAAGACCTGTTCAACCTCAGAGGGTTGTGTGTCGCTGAAGCCACTCCCTCAAAGTCTTCACCCTGAAATACGACGCACAGATAACCGAGTACAGTCAGGAAGATCTCCGTGGTGACGTCCATTACAGTCTAAAGATCACCATTCCTCCATACATATAGAAGTAATGTGAACAGATGTATTTGTTTTTTTAATTTTCTAGTATTTTGTGTTAACGTGCATTAATGCATGAATTGCTTTCTTCAACAACACACAGAGTGGGTAAAGTGTTATAGTGCGTCTTACATAATTTACTTCTTCGTTCCTGAGGTTATCATCGTTTTCTACGCGCTGCTTAAGAAGTGCGCACACACACACACACACACACACACACACACACACACACACACACACACACACACACACACACACACACTATTCTCATTTATATGAGCATGACATCCACGCTGCATGCATCCCTGCCATATAGTGCATGAACCTGGTTGTGTGTTCTCCTGTGATTCATCATATTAGGTGTCTGTCCCCAGTCTGAGTAATTCCTTCCCTCGCGGCCATTTTTCAGCCGAGTCCCAGCAGCCGTACATCCCGGCTACGCCGCTCCGTGGACGGGTTCAGCTCGTTTCATCGTTGGTTCTGCTTTGCCGGGATTAGTCCAACTGATGATTTTTCAGCGTTTTGAACTGTCAAACGGAGTCGTTCCCGCTTGGTAATGATGTCCTCACAAGCTTTGCGACTACTGATGCATTTCCCCCCCCCCCTTTGGTTGTTGCCTGCAAAAATGTCACCCAGCTGATTAGTAATGCTGTTTTTGGAGACGCGAAACGGATAATCTCGACTCTGTGACCCAAGTGTAGGAAGAACGTCACACGCACGGGTCAAATACCGAGCCGTAATGGTTAAATGGATTCAGTTGCCATCGGTGATTACTCACAGAAGCAGCTGGCCTTTCTGAAAGAGCACAGTTCGTTTCAGCCAACCGCAGCCGGGCAGATTAACATATTTCCCATGATTGTTTTCATTAGCGTGTAAATGCCAGGGTCGCCCTAGTCCTCGTCCCCGAGGGAGTCACAACGGGCAAAGCACACCGCCTGTTTGACGGGCAGGAAGGTGGAAACTCAGGCTACACCCACATTACTCCGTTTTCATTTGGAAACGGGAGTTTTCAAACGAAAACGATCTCCGTCCACACGGCGTTTCAGCCATCGTTTCCCAAGTGATCTCCGTCCACACCACACGCCTGGAAACGAATATCACGTGACTCTTCACCTTCACTGGGCATGCGCCGATGTAAACAGGAAGTAGATTGTCGTACTTTGTAACTAAGCAACCAGAGTAATAAAGTAGTCTTTAATGATCGTAAGTACGTGTTTGATACTTAAGATCTTCTCTCAAATCTTCCTCTATAAACTCAAACAGATAACATTTTTCAGACTTAACGTTAGTTACAGCGCTGCGGGTCTCTCTCTCTCTCTCTCTCCTCTCTCTCTCTCTCTCTCTCTCCGCTCACTGATCGCTACAATAACAGCTGTTTCCTCCGCAGACATGCAGACTTTAACTGGACAACAGCTGCTAGTAAAGACAACAAGGTCAGCAATAACTGTAATCAGTTGTCCGCGTTAAATTAACCTGGTAGTCGATCGCGGGTGTCTACGTCGTCGTTTCCAAACTTATGCGTTTCCGTCCGTTCCACACGAATACGCTACCCGGAGTTTCCAAAGTTATCCGGCTTCGGGATCGTTTCTAAACTCCTCCTCCTCGAAAACGCCGGCGTAGTGCGGACGCTCAGTGTAAACGGAGCAAAACATATTAAATGTGGATGTACTCTCAGTGACACTCATAAGGCTATAGGTACATCTGTAAGCCTAACACTGCATGCAAAAAAACATGCACCTACTCTCCCGCATGATATCTCACTAGTGCCACTAATCTGTATTATACTGTCAAGTTAGAACATCCACAAGGGGAAAATGACTCCCATTCATTTAATTCCACGGATTATTAGCCGCCTCCACTCATGTCGATTCGGTGGGTCGGCTTGAGCAGCGGGGGGGGGGGGGGTTGTGGGCTCGGCTCTGCTGCAGAACTCTTTCAACTCCGTCTCTTTTTCCATACACTTTCCACGGAGGCTAAGGAATGGTTTAGGCGGTTTGCGAAAACACCGAGCCACTTTAAACAACCCAGTAACAACCGAGCTCTCAGCGGCTTGTGGGAGCAGGGAGAGATAGCAGCGAGCTGCGTGTCTGACAATGACACAGCAGGGGGTACCGACGTTGTGGGCTTTTTCCAACTGTGCATCCGAGAGGGTAAAAAAAAACAACCCTGTTTTGCATGCAATCCCACAAGCGCCTGTCAAACATGCTATGCTGGAAATGTATTCACAGAGCTGGCTCTGATGTAAGCCTAAGTAAAACTCTTGAGTGTTGCTTCCTGCAGCAGCCTGTTGGTCTCCCTCAGAACGATAGCGAAACATTTTTGTTTTATTCCATTCGGATGTGTACTTCTCTCCCACATGTTCTACCCCTGCAGCAGCAGCAGCATATTGTACAAACGACATGGGTCAGAGAGAAGAGATGTAGGGTTATGAGGAGGCCATTCTCTCAGTGTGCCCGAGTTGATCACGAATGGAAAAAGATAAATCTAAAAAGTGCATTATGGTTCCAGTCCTCACCTGTTAATGAGGCTGTAACCAACCCAACACCACGGACAGAACACAATACCCTCTGCTAAGGTCTGCCATGCTTACTTCTTGCTGTTAGGCGTTAGTCTAGCATGACACATGACATATACAGTAGGATCAGAGCGTCATTTTATTCCTTAATCCCTGTTTGGAGACTTACTAAAGAAAACACAAGCATCAGAGGTTAGATTTATGCTTTATTATTTAGTATTTTAAAACAAATTTTCACTTCACAAGAAATGAGAATAGGGTTTGAGTATTAAGACTAATGCATCCAATGATACACTCTTTGGTCTTAGAAGCAACATTACGGTAGAGTTACTCATCAACTTTCTCACTGCCAAATAACAAAAAGCTGGTGTGGGTATGGTGGGGTGTGGATATACAGCGAATGTTGATATTCTTATTCAGTTGAAAAGGCAAAAAAAATGTGTATTATTCCATTTAGTATATAGCTTTTCCATCATTTTGGTATCAGCTTATGTGAATAAACCTCAAAATAAATGAGGAATGAGAATTTTTTCAAATGGAAAAGAGGGACATGGTGACTCATCAAGTCTTTCTTTACTTGCTTTAGTCAAGGCAGGCTTTAGTCGATACCGGACAAACCAATTCAGCCCATCATACAGGACATCACAGCTAATACGGGACAGTTGGCGACGCCAGACACTACTGTTAGTAGTCAGCTAGGTTAGCTGGAAATGCCAAAACTTATAGACAACATTCCTTACATGTCGACTCTTTTGCTTTTTGGGGGGGTTTTTTTGGAAAAATACACCACCTTCTAAACTCTTTGCATACTCAGCATCACTTTTAAAGGGAGCTTCACACACACAACCACGATCTCCGGTAGCGGTTGGCGAACGATCAGCGTTGAGTTACAAGGACGCCGTTTTTTCACGCTTGCTTCAAAATGCAAATATCAACGCCGTCATTGACACCGAGGTCATTTTGAAGCGGGTGACCATCATGGACCACCCATGGAAAACCAATGGAAGCAGCACGCTTTGGTCCAAATAAGGGCAGAGTAGTGTTGTGTCGGCGGCAGACGCGCGCACACACACACACACACACACAGTGTGTCCTCATCAACGCACACACACGGTGTGTCCTCATCAGGATGCAGACAAAGGTCGCAGGAAATTCTGTCTCCCTCACCCCTCTGTCTGTTTCTCTGCGTTCACGCTGCCGCTCCTATCATCCATCTATCTGCCTTCCTGCAGTTATCCAGAGCAGCAGTTGTGCATATAGCTGCATTATCCCCCCCCCCCCCCCCCCCCCCCCCCTCTGCCTCTAATACTAAAATGACCTTCACTAGCTCAACACGGCGGAAGATGGGAAAGACAGAAGCCGAGTGTTTGTGGAGAGAAAACGGAGAAGAAGAAGAAGGGGAGGGAGGAGATGTGGTAGATGAAGAAAAGGGTTAAAGAAGGCAAAGACGATGGAGGAGCAAGGGGGAGGAGGAGATGCGGGGGAAGATGGCAGGAGGATGGAGAAGAAAAATACATATTTTTTCCCATGAAGAATGGGGGGAAAAAAAAAGATAAGTGGAATGATAGCACACTTACGAAGATAAATCCTCCTTCTGCACATCTGCTATCTGGCTTTGCCTCACCCCCATAAAGCATTTTAAGGTAAAAAGCCTCTGTCCACATGCCAGTGGGTATTAACCAGTGATGCAGAAGATACAGTCGACTCCACTAACAAAGATAATTGTGTCTCTCTTGGAGGAGCACTGTCTCATGTGGCTGGAATGACAGCAGGAAGATTAACTGTGTCCATGTGTGCCTGACCTTCTCTTTGATCTTGTTTTGCCCCGTTTCTCTGCGCTGGAGATGAACACACGATGAAGAGGGAGAGGGAGAGACTCACTCACACACAGAGAGAGAGAGAGAGAGAGAGAGAGAGAGAGAGAGAGAGAGAGAGAGAGAGAGAGAGAGAAGAAGTAAGAAGAGCGTTCTCATAGTGCTGCAGGCTTAACCGCCTAAACTCTGACTTTCTCTTTCTCTCTCTCTTTCTCTCTGACTCATCTCAAAGTCATGAAATACTAAAGCCGTTAAAGAGAGATTATTTAAAAAAACTATCTTAGACGCTCAGAAGGAAACCGGGACTTTCAGCTCCGGCAAAAGACCCGACGAGATACGGAGGATCTCTTCCCTCTGTCTCACCGTCTCCATCTCACTCTTTCTCTATCTCGCTTTTCCGCTCTGTGTATAATCGTCATTAGCATTTCAAAAAAAAAAAAAAAAAAAAAAAAAAAAATCATATCTTTATGAGTCATGCATCGCAGGCGCTCTGGTGAGCTTGTCATTACTTGGTTATGAAACCGGGGCAAATCTGCCCCCCCATGCAACAAGACACGGTTCAGATATTCAAAACTCACAAAACACTCTCCGTGTCTCTCGACTGTCGCGGACGTGCAGAGGACCGAATGTAGGAGGACGTACAAACGGACACCAGAGATTAGACGAAAGGGTTCTGAGCACAAAATAAAAACATGAATAGGAATTAAACGTATGGCGGAAGACGACAACATGTCAAGAAGCAACAGGTAGGAATTAAGATGAGTAATAACAGCAGCTGAGACATTTATATTTCATACATCATATATGTATGATGAGAAACACTTAACCTTATAAACTGAAAGATTACAAGACAAAAGCAAAACTACTTCATTAAGATTAGGCAACAAAAGTATTTGGTTCACGAGAAACAAATAGCATCCCCCCCCCCCCCCCCCCCACGCAGGGTTCTGTGGATTCATTTGAAACTTACTTGTGATAAAAAAAAGTAATCCTCGACAAAATATGTTCCCCGCAAAACGTAACGATGCAATTTAGTTGTATGGGAACGTCATTTTTAGGAAACGGGGCTGAAAACTTCACGCGGATGTCTAATCGGATAAAACGACGAAGTGATTAAATATCCAAAAGGTCAAAATGTCAACTTCACTGTGACACTTCTCTGTCCATTATTCAACGCCATAACAAAACAAAAAACAGAAGGGGAGACATGTGACCATACTTCATATTTGGTCGATACTGAATTGATGACACCAAACTTGGGCGCTGTGGTGATTGTATAGATCTGTTGTGCTGCAGAGTTAAAGATGTGCGTCTTTAGGTTTCTTTAAATTCTAAATGAAGACTCCCCAGCTTCACAGGATACATTTGATATCACACACACACACACACACACACACACACACACACACACACAGAAATAGCAACGTGGTGCCATTGAGGTTTAAAGTGCTCTACAACCACTTGCATTAATGATCTGATTAACTGGTGACATTCAGGTGATTAAATTCCCAGTATGCAGCCACTCGAAAAAAACACCACTTAACACTTGTCTCAATCATAGCAAAACCAACAGTGTAGAGAGCGCACACATCCATGCTCAATGACAATGACAGGGTGCACCGCATAGAAACACACAACAGAGGGTGAAGGTGAAAAAGAGTTTATTTCTATGAAAGAAAGTGACGTTTGTTTTTTCTCCCACCTCCGTCTTTTCTGAAAATATTTTCATCCCTGACATTTGAAAACTCCCCCCCCCCCCAAAAAAAAAAAAACATGGAGGGGGAGGCAGCGCGGCTCATCAATGCAGCATCGAGAAAACACAGAGAAGGGATCTGTTGTTGCTGTAAACCATGAGACGAGGAGAGGAAACAATAAGACAGATAGCAGACTGCATCAGCAGAGTGAAAGGGGAACAGCTTTCTGTTGTTGTTGTTGGTTTTTTGCAATGATGCAGTGAGGAGTGGCCTTTGTGAAAAGGACATTTACTTGTTGAACACGCTTTAGTTTGTCAGGAATGATAATGAATGAGGTCAGAGCAATGTGAGACACAACGTGACACACTCTAGGAGGCATAAAAACAGTATTTTTGGAATGCCGCTTCTTTGCATTTTCCGTGACTTTTCATTCGTCTGCCGGTGTATTCCTCCTAATCAATCACGATTAGAGAACGCGAGGTGACGTTAATGCATTTCCAGTGCAGTTTATGCGGAGATTGATTGCAGGAGACTGTTCCGTTGACATCAAAATGTGACATCGCCGTCCCATTTTACTGTGCAGAGGTTACTTTTAATGTTGCCGTGATTACCTCTGTGAAGCCGCATTACTGCTGTATGCTGAGCACAGGTGTCGGCTAATGAAAGACGTGTCGATTAAGTGTTTGATAATTACAACCTGCATTAATACCATGTTTGTGGCAAGATGACGAGACCGAAATGTCAAAGCAAAGCAACATTTTCATCAGTAGAAGTTTGTATTTTCAGGAAAGAGCTGCAGAAAATCCTTTAAAATTACAGAATGGAAAAGATTTGTTTGCTCTGACAGAATGGACAACGATATCGGACTCTATTTTGAAGCCTGTGTCTTATCTGACAGCCTGTGTTCTAGTGCAGGAAGTATAAAGGTTAACCAACATCACAACGTGCTCCCATGTGCCAAGCATGTCCCAGGAAACCGATGCTTCAGTCCAACCCTTTGTTCCTGTGCTCATCAGCAGATTCAGCACATCATCAGAGAGGCCAAATAAACTGTGGCGAATGTGTGGTTTAATTAGTGAGTGCAACCGAACCAGAACATTTCAGGAGCTGTTGTGGAGGATGTGGCGCAGTTGCAAATGCAATATTAAGACCGTTATCCTCCATCTGTGCCCGACAGAATACTCCATAAGTACGTAAACCGCATTCAAACACAAGCTCACTACGGCGTCATCGTTTATTTTAGGGAAGCACTAAGC
The DNA here is from genome assembly GCF_023349555.1 of Cebidichthys violaceus. Lineage (NCBI taxonomy): Eukaryota > Metazoa > Chordata > Actinopteri > Perciformes > Stichaeidae > Cebidichthys > Cebidichthys violaceus. Next base: position 2,537,527 of record NW_027176274.1, on the reverse strand, counting down.
ACTCCAAACATCATAACGAGGCGCTCTGCACTTCATCTGGAACTTTAAATCAAACCTGAGCAAGAATAAAGCTCCGGTTTTGCCCAAAAGAGCTGGATTGGCGATGGCTCTTACCTGAGATTTACGAGATAATATTCTACATTTAGTTTCATAAACTTGGTTCAGGAACGGGGACCACGCCCCAGATACAGCCCATTTCCCCGGCACAACAAACCCGTTCACTTCCTCTTTGACTCAGCTTCCACATCCCTCCCCCCAACCCTGTTTCTTTTCTCTTTTTTCTCTCTCTCTCTCTCTCTCTCTATCTCTCACTGGATTACAGGAACAACGGGGGACTCTGCACCACCAGAGCTCATAAAGAGACGGACCCCACTCTACAGTCTCCATCCCTCTGTTCCCGCCAGGCATCGGACACCAACGGTCCACCATAGCTTCCCCCAACCTTCTTTCTACGACTCTCTCTACCCTCCTCCCTTCTTCTTCCCTACACCCTTTCATCCCTACATCCCCTACCCCACATCCTTTTCATCCCTCGACTCCTACCCCACATCCCTTCGTCCCTCTACCCCAAACCCTTCATCCCTCTACCTCGACCCCTACCCCACATCCCTCTACCTCGACTCCTTCATCCCTCTACCTTGACCCCTACCCCACATCCCTTCATCCCTCTACCTCAACCTCTACCCAACATCCCTTCATCCCTCTACCTCAATCCTTTCATCCCTCTACCTCAACCCCTACCCAACATCCCTTCATCCCTCTAACTCGACCCTTTCATCCCTCTACCTCGACCCCTACCCAACATCTCTCTACCTCGACCCTTTCATCCCTCTACCTCGACCCCTACCCGACATCCCTTCATCCCTCTACCTCGACCCCTACCCAACATCCCTTCATCCCTCTACCTCAACCCTTTCATCCCTCTACCTCAACCCCTACCCCACATCCCTCTACCTCGACCCCTTCACCCCTCATGCAATAAACCTCTCGAAACCTATTTTTGTTGTATGGCGTGGTCCTTGTTAGAGAATCTATATTTAGTGTGAAAATCACAATAGCGATGCCTGCCTAACTGACAGAAATGTGTTTAAATGGACGACATTGCAGTCAAATCCTCATCAGGACAAAATTTTTTTCATGATGTTGTTTTTTGATAGCCTTACACCTTTTGCGTACCCTTGAAGCTCACTAGCTAATACATAGTATGTATCACTTTTTATTTATTAAATCCTTACACAAACAGAAACGTTAAAGTGGAAACTCACAGGGGGAGTACAGAGCTATAACTAGTCTTGGCGAACAACAGTGAGGTTGTTTTCTTCAGGAGGACAGAGCCATTATTATTCCAATTTATTGAAATGCCTTTTGAAGGATTTGCAGTCTCTGAATGGTGTGACGCCGTCTTTCAAATAATGATCAGAATACGAGAAGTGTAATATTCTTGCAGTAAATGACAAATTTCATCTGGAACACGGTCCTCTCTTTGTATGGTCTGAACATGTCCTCCTCCACAACACCTCAATGATGTTTCTTGGTATAAAATTACAAGGTAGCCCAATGGAGCAGCATATCCCCCTCCTCCTCATGCACACTAAGAGCTGCAATCACCACGTTTGCCTTGAGGCTTCATCTCAAACGATGGGAAAAGAAGCAATCGCCTTTGAACTTATTTCTTAATCCTGCAGTATCTCTCAGGTGAAGCTACACCAAATTGACTTTCGAATGCTTGAAGAGATAATGTCCTTTTTATACGTGTCTCCTTGTAAATTAGCGTGACGTGTATTTGATGTTTGCAAGCCTTGAGCTATTGAGTTCAATTAGAGATGTATTTATATGTATTTCTACATATGAGAGGATGGAGGGAGCAGCAGGTAAAACTTTCTTTTTCTTACTTTTTAGATGAGCATAATGTACACAAAATACATTAGATGACATGTTTTTTTTTAATGAAAAGTAAAACAACTTGAATATATTTTCAGTCTGAACGAACCCTGCTGGTAAGCTTTAACTCTGTCGAGTAAAGGATTAATCTGTCACTTTTTCTGCTTTTTACTGTTGCTTTCATCGTATTCATCGAGCTAAATGTGACATATTTCTGGGATATGAGGGAATAATTCATAGGAATCGCTCCTTTTAAATGGCAAATAGCGCTATGTCTGTTATTTTTTTAATGTTCGGTGTGGCAGCTTCAAACTCCTTTGCAATAAGTATTTTTATCCTATTTAAAAAACTTTTTTAATGCGTTGTGCAGGGAGGTGTTTTTTCAATTTCTGATATTCTGACAATTTTTATTATTTTTCTGTACCTACATTTTATTTTAAAATCCCCTTGAGGCAAATGTGTAACTTGTGATGTTGGGTTATATAAATAAAATGGACTGCAGTCATTGTAAATACTGACAATAAGTCATAGATACACACTGTATAGAGCATCATCATCGTCTGTTGTCTCTGTAATGCACTAGCTCTGGAGAATTAAGTCCATAGAGCATATGTTTTGTCTTTCATGTTCCCTGAGCTGAAGTAATGTAATGTATCTTCTTCATAAATAAACGAAGGTCAATGATGCATGTTAAAGTAGAACACAAAAATAAGTGAAGCTGGGATTATCTGAGGGAAGCTGCTTTTTAACCATATCTCAGTGTCGGATATTAATAGAAGGAAAACAAACGATTAGGCTTATTAAATAAAACCGACAATCACACATGACTTATGAATGTAAAGTGGCCTATTGAGCGTAGAAGGGAAGCATAATGAACTCCTCCTGAAAATACTGCATCGCTTCTTCCTTCGGCGCAACAGTTGCAACATCTGTCAGCCTTAATCACATTCTGCTTACATTATTGAGCTCGCTCAGTGGAATATTATTGGATGGCATCACTCAGGCGTTGTATTCTTCTACTAAAAATACATTTTGGTGGCAATGGTGGCATTCTCCCCGCAGGGTTCCCATCCTTGAAGAGCAACGTGTTTGTGACTTCGAGGGTAAACAAAAGGTGAAGCCTTGAGATTTGTTGAAAATGAACGAAGGGCCTGGAAAGTGTTTGACTTCATTGAAATCAATAAACCTCAGCGTTCTCCCCTCATCGGAGGATCGACACGTCACGGAGAAAAAAACCCGGAAATGCAGATTAGTTTTGATACGGCAGCAGTTTTAAATGATCTTTGTCAGATTTCTACTTGACAAGAATGTCGTGTTTTTGCTCTTAACGAGACAGTTTGGAGGAAATGAAACAAAATGTCCTGGACTGTGTGCGGGTGGGAGCTGTGTTTGCGCGGCGCCTCCCTGTCGTCATTATTTTCTGAGTAAACTACATCTTTCAACACCTACAGTCTGTCACTGTCACAGAATGCAATCAGATCTATTTTCCTTGGAGGAAGGAGCTGGCGTTGGCGTGCTTACTGTCATTTATTCACTATGTGGGAAGTCAAACGGATGGAACAAAGACAGCATCACACGTTCATTAAAGCTCACACAACCTTTGTGGGGAAAAGACAAAGGGCACAAAAAATGTGACAAAAAAACATTAAAATAAGGACTTTAATGCAAAGTCTTATTTGCATGCATCTGTGGCACCACTTATAGTAAGTAGCCCCTAACTATTCATCCAGCGCTCAATCGCGTTATGTCTCTGCTAGTATAATGTTAGAGGAATAGAGGAGGATTTCCAGTCCCAGGCTTTTGGTTTTTAATGATAAAAGAGGTATTAAATTAACTTTATTCATATCAGTGGGTTTTTTCACTTCATGCTCTCTAATCATGCAACCAGGTGGAACAAAAAGTAACACATTTAAATACATCGTAACAACATAAATGTAGCAGTTGTTTATCTTTCAAATCACTCGCTGTGTAATAAATGTGTTCGGTGGTCAGCTGGTGAGTGAATCCATTACATTACATTACAGTCATTTAGCAGACGCTTTTATCCAAAGCGACTTACAATAAGTGCATCAACATTGGTAATCAAAAGAACTACTAGTCACCAGAAGTCATAAGTACATTTCCTTTCCCAAACAAGCATCTAAGAGCATGAAGCAGAGCATAACTCAGAGCCAAAGTACAGAATCCAGGTTGTGAATGACAGCAGAGAGCAGAGTGACATGAGCACTGTGATGTACGACAGCGCTCCCAATAGCTTCACCATCAACAGGAAATGACACCGCATGGCAACGCAATGTTAGAAGACGTCAAAAAATGTATACATATATAGCAAAAGATTTGACTAATATTTCAAATATGATAACTAGAGTAAAATGGATTTAGGTTTTGTTGAGATTTTGTTTTTTGAGAAAAAGACTAAAACTGAATCAGTTTACAGTTCCTGAAACACCACAAAGCACAGGGTATATTCACTGACAGTCATTGACAATTACTAGTCACTTGTGTGCCTATTTATAGTCCGCTGTCTTTTGTCATGTTGGCCAGCTGCCTGATGAAGACCAGGTAGGGTCAAACATTGCCTTTTTTTTTTTTCCCCTCTCCAATCAGGTTTTTGAAGCTTTAAGCCAGTGTGCTGTTCTCTCCACGCTTCCTTCATTGAATCCCTTTTCCTGCATCCTGCCTAAATATAGGACAGGATGTTCACGCCACAACCCCTCTGCCAGCTCCCTAAGCGGACCTGCACTTCAATGTCATCCCTCAGCATTTCCAAACACATTTGATGAAACACATTAGGTGATGCCGCGAGGATCACGGGGTAACTCGTGAATCCATCCAAGGAAGGCTGAGGAGACGACGCGGGACGGAGACGGAGCAATGACCTTGGAAACGGGTCCGTCATCGCATGTCTCTCTCGTGTCCAATTCCCGTCACCGACACCGGCTTCTTTCATCACCACGATTTATGTCGAAAGTGTTCACAGGAATGTGCTTTTGATGAGCATGAGCCGAGTGGTTTGCTCTGAATTTCTCCCCATAAAGGTTTAATTCAGCCCCCCGAATGTGAGAAAACTCAATTCTGCACATGGAGAAACTCTCCTGTTTGAATCCAGCTGCTGTCTCTCTCTCTTTTTCCAACACACACACACACACACACACACACACACACACACACACACACACACACACACACACACACACAGTGTTGAGTGTGAAATATGAAAAGCTTATTCCAGGGAAACCCATCTGATATCTGTTTCAGTCATTACCATAATAATTGGCACTCCACTGCACAGAGTAAGAGCCTGGCGGACTTGGATTGAATAATAACTAGAGAAGAGAACGGAGGGGGGGGAACACACTGCAAAAAATATCAATCATAATAAGACTTGTATTCAGTCTGACTAGAGAACATTTGTGCCCAGTGTGCCGCAGTAATTCCCCTCGATTTCAATACATTTTGTCGCGTCTCAGGATTTGTCAAAAATTTGTGTCATTGTTTCAAAATGAGGCACAAGAAAGGCATAAAATATTCCTCGTCAAAGGAAACTTTTCCAACAATCAAATGAGACAATTTCTTTATCTTATTTTAATTTAAAAGCTTAATTGTTTTTTTTTGCAGCGTGAAAGGGGAATGAGCAGGTGATAGCCTCCCAATGAGCATCTGTTGTGCTCACGCACATGACTATCCCCTCCTCTGACATTTAGACACTTATAAAACATTTTAATGTGAAGTTCTTTAAGTTTCCTTCTCAATAAATTCAGGTTAATAAGGCGGTAACAATCTGTTAACTCTAAAATAAAGCATGGCCCTTGGTCTTTTTTTCATAAAAGCTAAGATAAGAAAACATAATGCTGAACTCAACTGGCCATTGCAAATGATGGCGCATATTTTACTTTTTAAATAGTTACTTTTACCATTACTTTTTGCTTTACATAGTTTAATAGGCTATAAATGGAAGAAAAAAAATGGACGTCGCGTCCAGTGAAAGTGAAGGTCAATTATGCAGAAATTACCAAAAACTGTCCACTTGAGGCTGGCTCCTGTAAATCAAAAAAAAGGTGTCCACAGAGGTAAGCATCAACATTAAAAAAAGACAAATGCTGTCTTTGTCTTGCGAGGACAGCCTTGGTGTTTTTTAAGCTAACGCATTGGCAGTATTTTACGTTTAATGTTTGTGGTCATCATTAAATGTATCCATTGTTGTGCCAAAAAGCACTTTATTTTTTTTTCTTGTGACATCTTACCTTTTTTTTTTTTACCTTATTGTCAGAGTGGAACAGCCTCTTAAAAAGGTTTATTATGTCTTTTTATGACGTATTTTCTCACTATATAATTGCCCTTTAAAAGTGTTAATCTCATCCCGTGAGACGTTGCTGCTGTCTGCTAGGCTGCATTTTGTTGTACTCACTCTCACAGAAGCAGTTTCTGACCTCTTTGTTCCAGGAACAAAAAGGTGAAAAGTTGGCCGGGCCACAGGGACTTTGGTTAATCACACCGACCGCAGCCGGCAGAGGCTGCTCTGTGGATTTATCAGTCCAACACCAGGCAGCTGAATGACAGTATCCGTCATCGATTCAGCAGCTGTGAAGCTGTCATCATTTCCGAAGAACACCGTGGAATTCCAGCAAGCAGAGACGCTGAGAAGACTTAAAGATGACTACACAACTGTAAGAGGTAACTATAAGATCAACTGCACTCTTAGCTTGTTTACATGACCTCCCTGATTCACACAGTACTTTAAGACTCCTCCTCCCAAAGAGGAAAACTAAAGAGGAAAAATAGCAAAGACGGGCTGACGGCTGGCTTCGCCCATACCGGCCTGTCCCCCCCCCCCGCCCAAGGTCAAGGATGAGTATGAGTCATAGAATTAGTTCATAAATCATTTAATGGATGAAGAGATTAAATGCCAACACCTCGAAACAGGTTTGTGACCGTTCAAATGCTGCTGGAGCATCTTCAAATACATGTGCACGCAACAAATGTGCTTTGGGAAGAAATTTTAAATAATTAAATTAAATTAATAAAAAAAGAAAGGAAAGAAATACCCAGAGTCAGTTGATTGAGCTGGAAGTGGGAAAGGAAATGATCTACAGTACATAAGTGGAGTGAGCATAAAGATAGTCTTGCAGATTGACCTTTTGCAGAGCGTCATTTGGTTAAGATTGGGGTTTTGGTTAAATGTTATATCATTACCAACCCGCTCTCACTCCCAACTCGTCATATAGAGCAGCTTGGTCAGCGACCTCATGTGTCAAACTATTACGCTCCCCTCAGTAGTGTCAGGAAATGCCCAGATTGCACATCCAGGGCTGCCTTAAACTCAACGTGGACTTATTTCATCCTAACCTAACGTACATAAGTTACGTCACATGCATAACGTGAACCAGGTGTTGAGTATATGGGACCACCTTGCACGTTGAAAAAGAGAAATTACAGTAACACCGTTAATCATGCTTAAGATACCAGGAAAACACACGATATATGCTTTATATCAACTTTTCTCTTTTAGGAGCCTCCAGGCGGCATCACATTTCTTACAAAACCTAAATTTGCTAAAGCTAAATCATGCTAGAGCATAATTGTAGGAGACAGGGAAGGCCAGAAGGGCTGGAAACCAGCCAGCACACCTTTGATTAACACATTCAAATGAGTCTGACATCTGCGTCACGATTTTGAGTCTTCAGATTCACGTGACACAATCATAATTTACTCCTCACATCTCCTCTTTGCTCTCTCCGCCATTGTTTCTTTCCTCTTCCTCTACAGGATGACATTTGCCCGATAATCTAAAGCAGGTTTATTCTGATCGTCATCAGAGTCACGCCTCCCCTTCTTCCTCAATCCCTCAATTTAGTGTGACCTTCCCAAAGCTGTGTCTAGCCAATATGTCTCATTAATGCACCGTAGGGGCTCACCCACTAACACACACACACACACACACACACACACTGCGTAGACGCTCACACAGATCACTGATCATTAAAGAAAGCACAAGAATACTGACGCGAACAAATCAAATGCATGAAAACATGATACACCTCTGCCACTTCAAGAACACACACACACAAACACACACACACACACACACACACACACAGAGACACACACGCACTCTGCAGAGCATCGGTGACTGACAGAAGAGAAAAATAAATAGGTCTAAGAAAGGAGAGGAAACCTGCGGCAAAACTAAAAGTACAATAAACTGAAATAGGTTTTAATATTTTAGGAGAGGAAGGTGTTTGTGTGTGTGTGAGGCCGTAAACCTCCTTAACGTCTTTGCTATCTATTTGTGCAACGGTCACACGGTGAGCTCTTTTTTCAGCTCGGGGCTCACGGCTCACATTTTGCCGTTAAGTCGCCGCATGCTGACGCAATCTGGGCTTTTCCTGCCACCGCTGCAGGTTTGACAAACTCTCCACGGAGACCGGATCTTCTCCAAACATACCTGTGAAAGAATCTAAAGATAAACTTTGATCTATTATTACAGTTCATTCCTAACTGACTTATTTTAGGAAATTACACCCAACTGGGACCTTCAGTCACCAATTTTCCACAACAACAATCTCCAGTGGGTTTATAGGGCGACAGATTCGTAGATACATAGATTCATGTATAAGGGTTCGCTCATTTGTTTCTTCACTCAATAACTCAAGTCAGTCCCTTAAGCCATGGAGCCTTAAGGTTCAATAAAGACTGTACCACAAAATACGAAATTGCTATAAAAAAAAAAAAAAAGTGCAATAGAAATCAATAAAAACTGGTCTACACGACTCGATATGGACATGTGTGGTGCTGTTTCTGTTAGTAGAGCAGCTTGAAAGATCGCAAGGGACGATACAAAGACAACATCTAGTGAGCTGGTTTGATGAAGAGCTGCAGGCGCCTGGCTGAGACATCACCAAAGGAGATAGCTCCTTTTTACCGTGCAGTCCTACCGCATATACTAGCAGTCTGTGTGCATCACAAGATCTGATCTCGGTTCCCCGTTGTATGACTCGACATGGGCATCCCAGCCGTTAGCCTGCTATCTGGAACCGGCTGCTGCCAGCTGTGAGCATACTTTATGCTCACATATTTGACTTTAAATGCTTTAAAATACTTAGGCTCCATAGTGCAACTTCTAACATCAGATGACTGTAGTTCATCCGTTCCATCATGTCATAGTCCATAACACGGGGGAGATATGAAAGCGCAGAGACAGCTAATCGAATGTTATCCTTATCAAAGACGTACAGAGCAGAAGATGAGGAATGGCAGAATGCAGAATGAAAGCCTGTATGCTTTGATGTGAGCGTATTGGGAACTGAAGCCCTGAGGGTTAGTGTGTGTGTGTGTGTGTGTGTGTGTGTGTGTGTGTGTGTGTGTGTGTCTCTGTCAGAGGTAGAGATCGTGTTCACATGATGACAAATGTCTCTCTAGCAGACTGCATGTCACTCATTTGTCTCCTGTTCACCTCTCTCTCACTCACACACACACACACACACACACACACACACACACACACACACACACACACACACACACACACACACACACACACACACACACGTCTCCGGACAGCCTGGACAGCGTGTAGGTGTGTGTGTATGTGTGTTACTATAATATAATGGCTTTATTGACCTGAGGCCCAAGGACACCACAGCACTCCCCATCTATGGTCGCTTAATGGAAGGCTCTTGTCCTCCTCCTCGTTTCATCCAGTTTTCACCCCCACCCCCCCCCCCATGATCTCCTCCCATCCCATAGACTCCTTCTCCTCCTGATCTTCCCTGCTACACTCCTAATCCAGTCAATCTCTCTATAATCTCCCGCTCTTCTCAGAGTCCTACATAAGTGAACGGGGGGGAGGAGGAGAGGAATGAAAGTCGAGGAACAGTGATGCGTTTTTAACTCCCCAAAGCACACACTCCTACACGTACACACACACACACACACACACACACACACACACACACACACACACACACACACACACCCTTCACACACTCCATTTGAAGTGAAATCGAGTGTCTGGTGAAAGCCGCCCTTCATTTATCTGTCAGATAAAATAAGGAGAAGTCTGGATTTGTGTGAATCACACAGTGTATGAGAGCTGTACTATGGGCTATTACATGCGTGACCATATTTCTGCATGTGTGTGTGTTACGGGTCCCAGGAATGGTACCTGAGCAACAACATGAATATCCTGTAGGACACAGGTAACGTTCAGCAGAAGTGAGGACAAGAGGCAGTCGGTTCTTTCTCCAGAGTACGTCTCGTTCTTTACTTCAAAAACAACATTCAATGTAACACCACTGTGTGTGTTGCAGCAGTCTATATTACAGTCTCCTACTGTCTCTGAAATGTATAAGTGTCAAACAGTCTTGTTACCGTACAATTCTTGACCAAAATGTATTCAACGCAACTAGCACAATACATCTTTAGTGTACTTCTCACAGTATTCCACGATACTCAACATAAAGTACACTGGATCGCCTGTACACGAGTGATTCAGGGCAACTGTAAAGCAATTCTCAACTGTATTTATAACAAGCTATATTAAACTGTCTGAAAATAGATTTGACCTGGACACTTATGATGGACCTGCATATCACACACACAGAGATACAAAACAATGTGACAAAAGAGCGTTTAAACAGCAGCATGTTCAGCTTTAAGCTCCATTAACTGTCATTAACCATTAACTAATGTGCAATTCTGTCTTTACCCCTGTTCTGAAACTCAAGGCACTTGTTCTGAACTAACATTACTCACATTGTACACACGTGTTTTTTAACTCATCTTCAGTGTAGTATCCAAAACTCTCAATCTACAACATTCATTTTTCCTACACACACACAAGTTAACATTTCATATTAACTGACTGTTCTAAATATACTTGTTCACAAGGCACTGAAACATATTAACACTTTCTGTAACCAACAGCAGTGTGAGAGTCCAAATAATTACTCTGTGAACGTAGATCACGTTAGCGACATCCCTGCAAGACAACACTCAGGTAAAAACAACCCGTTTTAGCGCGGCAAGCAGCTAGCTTACATGCTAAAGCTAACGGCTCGAGACCGTCGCGGATTTCTAAGCTACATATTTACACCTTCACAATAACGTCACAAAGCCGTACAAAATTAGTGTGCACATACAGCCTTGTTTCCCCAAGAGTGAACATTGGCCGTTTTCTCCAGTACTAACCTGTAGGACACAGGTAACGTTCGGCAGAAATGAGGACAAGAGGCAGTCGGTTCTTTCTCCAGAGTACGTCTGAGGAACGCGCGGGAGTCACACCCTAAAGCAGGGGTCACTAATAGGCGGACCGCGGTCCGGATCCGGACCCAGACGCCGTTGTATCCGGACCCACGACCTAAAACCGATAGATAATTGAGAATTATTCCATTTTGACGGAGCGTTTTTATTTTAACCGGCGCAGCTTTTCCAGCCTTTACGGCACTTGTTCAGCGGCGTAAATCACATCACATGATGCAGCTCAGCCAATCAAATATGGTATTCTGACAAGTTTCCTGACTCGAGTGAGATGTAGACACAATGGGGAGACGAGGAAAGAGAACGAGGAGTAGAAGAACTATTACGTGAGTCAGAGAAGTTATTTCACATGGCGTTCTCCAAAGAGAGAAAAGAGGGCAGAGAGACCAGAGTCTTTAACCAAGAATGAACAGACTCTTATAGGTTCATTCTTCCCACTGACAGTTTAAAACCAGTGTGTCTCATATGTTCAGAGACCGTGGAGATTATTAAAAGCGGTAATGTGAAGCGCCACTACGAGACAAAGCACAACTCTTTTGAGCAAACTACCCACTCACATCTGAAATGAAGTCACAGAAAATAAACCTAAGAGCCCAATATGATCAGAACCTAACACATGAATTCATTGACCAACTATGACGTTAACAGAGATAATAGAGCTGAAACAAGTAGTTTAATAACCACACATAAAGTCCATGCTCACACATTTCTCTTGTTAGAAGATGAGAAAAATTAATTTTGAAATGCTACATCAGAATGTCCTGGTTCTCTCTGAGTGACACCTTGAGATGGTCTGCTATTAAGATGCACGTTTTTCAAAAGCTTTCAGTTATGTCAGTTATTCTTTAATCCAGCCCTTATTTTACTTGAAATGAGAATAACATTTATTTATGTATTTGTATGTATTATTTATAATCCGTCCACTTAAATTTGAAAACTGAGAATAATTGTTAAAATATAATTGATGTGTACATTCTTTATTTGATTTGACAGTTGTTGACTACACAGATACGTTGTTACTACTACTAGGCTTCTTGAATATATATATATATATATATATATATATATATATATATATATATATATATATATATGTGGCACTAAATAGCGCAAGTTAGATATTATTGTAATGTTCCGGACCTTTGCTCAAGGAGATTTTCTCTATCTGGACCTTTTGGAATGTTAATTAAATACCCCTGCCCTAAAGTAACCTGCGCGCAACTGCTCCGGTGTCAACAGTTCCTCCTGAGGCGCTGCAATTCTTAACGGTCCCTCTGTACGGGTCCATATGTTCTAATTACATTTAATAATTCAATAACATGTTAACATATTAAATCATTCAAAATAAAATGACAAATTAAATCATAAATGAACATCAATGTGGTCACATTTTTGGGTGTGCCACACGTGCACGTCTATTCTTTTCTTTGATATAACCGAAAATGCATTTGTTATATTTTTTTATGATGGGCTTGCAAAAGCATTCCCAAATATACACTGCAGCTCTGTTACACATGTGGGCTTGGACATGAGCGCCGATGCTTAAAAGCTCAGGGTCGTCTGAACGCCCCGGGCCCCGCAATCATGTTTCAAGTTTCACTTTCATTTGTTAACACATGGCTCAACTGTTGTGAAGAAAGAGCGGGTCAGCTCAGCAATAAAAGCACGAGTTGCGTAGAATAGCAATAGCCATATAAAAGATGAAATAAGATTTAAAAAATGACATTAATAAGACAGGTTTTCAGACGATCTCTCCTGGGTGATTATTGGTGCCAGCACTCGGTTGTTTGCGTGAAAAGTGACGGATGTGGCTGTGTCAAGAAAGTAGCCAGTCTGTATGAAATTTCACGGTGATCCAATAATACATATTTCCACCTGGACCGAAAAATATAACAGCTTTAAAAAAGATCGAGAGAGATAGACCTCCGGTCACTTTCAGGAAATCTCCGAGGTCCGCTCAGCGTCTGCATGTTGTACCACCGGGGGTGAATAGTCATCTGCTGTCTTCAAAACTTGTTAATTAATTTCAGGACGGGGTCTAATCACTTTTAGTCTCCTGTGTAAGTTCCAGTCACACAGTAAAAACTTTTTTAAAAAAGTGACACCTTGTGGGAGTGAACAATCTCAGAGGTGAGCTGTTTATCTCGAGGTGAGACATTTCTGCATGCTTGATAGTCTCAAAGACCACGACGCAGAAGTTTGTTTTCTCTGCTACATTCACTCTATACTGCTCAACAAGCATCAGGACACACAGATGAGCTGTGAATTATTAATCATGTGTTTTTTGCGAGACGTGGGTCCATATGGCGCTTTACAAGACAACGGTTCAAAAATAACTTTCAGGCCTTAACTTACAAGAAAGCTACAAAATCGTTCCGTCAAAAAAAAAATCCATCACGGACGAGCGGGAGCGAAATTGTTTTTAATGGATTTCGTTTAGCGGGCTGACTTTATATCAAGCAACAACTTGAATGGCTGAGGTTCTTAAGCATTGATTTGTGTCTGGCAGCAGTTGGCTCGGCATTGAGCAGAGCGGCATGTCACCCTCCGCTCCGGTTAATTAACGGTGACACGGGACTCAAATCAACATGGCTCCATTGACAGTCCGGACAGACGACAGTCGTGGAATAAAGAAGTGACGGCGTTAAACTTGACCTCCTCGAAAAGCGAGCGTTGAAATCAGTGAGCTGTACTTCGGCGTTTGTCAGTCAGCTGAGGTTTTGGCTCATCTTTATTTCAGTCTGTTTTCTCCTCCGCAGCTCTCCTTGAGATTTAATCACAGAGCTGTTGAATTACTGTGAAATAAACAGTTTAAAGGTGGACCTGATACAGAGCAGGGTAACGGGCCAAATTACACAGTTTAAATCAACATTAGCTGATGGAATAAAATACTTTATACAGCCGTTAGTGCCACTCTTATGATGACCTGTGCTCTTTGCACGGTTCTAAATTGATACAGGAGTTACAAAGTGCACACAGGCCTTTTCCTGCATATCGTATACGTGTCTATTCTTTTCACATCCTGCTGCCTTTTGTATTCAATTTGCTCCGTGTGGTGCGGGGGGGGGGGGGGCTCTTGACTGTGCTTCAGAGTTCACTATCAAGTGGTGTCTAATAATAATCTGACTTTTGGGCCACATTGTGACACCTGCAATTATCAGTTTTATTCCCACCACAGTTCAGAGATCAGATAGTGTCGTGATTGAACATTTGAAGACTATAAAACTTCATTTTAGTTTATAAATAGTTAGCTTGCTAGCTGTCTTTGCTAACTGCTAATCATTACACCACCAAAGTGTTAACTTATTCCGGTATTTCTTTCAACTATCAAACAGCCGCAGGTGCGTTACCACCACCCTCTGTACAGGTGTAGTGAGACCGATATTTGCTTGTCGCCCGGGAAAACAAAGATTCGTCGCTTTCAGATTTGTGATCTGGCCAACGGACGCTGCGAGTGATGTGTCATGCGTCACATCTGGATTTGATTGGGACTCAAGACGCTTGAAATGGCACAAGTAGAGTAGATGTTTGGTTTTATTTGGTAACCTGTGCCACCACCGAACTGTTCCGGCCTTAAACACATGCTGGACCTACTAGAGGTTTAACTAAGATTGCTCACAATGTTGATGCTCGTTAACCCATCAACAACAGTTTGGAGGCTGTAAGGAAGCAACTTCAGTCTCACAGTTGTCACCTTTAACAAGGCCATGACCTGATACCTATTCTATCTTTTGGCCTCAACACCGTGGCCGCGGATTACTGTAAATCGGTCGGACTTTGACTGTATTCGTTCCATGTTTCGCACCGAGCATCGATTCCGCTGTAATAGTTTATTGACCGCGGTATCGGCTTGGCATACAAGCTGCAGGAGCTCATATTGTCTCAGGAGAGATGGATTGCCAGGTGTGAAATCCTCCCCCCCCCCCCCCGGCGCGGTAAACCCCGGTGCATCACGAATTCCAAGGACGTTGCAGGGGCGAGAAAGGCAAAGTGTTTTCTTTGCCAGAAAAGAAAAAGGAAAAGGAAGGTGGGATAAGACAGCCACCTGAGAATGGAGAAGGAGATTGTCATTCAGCGGGCGTCTGATGGCTGTCAGGCAGTTCTCCTCCACTGCAGATGTGACGCCAACATACACTCCTCTTTCTTTTCACTCCGCTGTGTCATCCTCCCCCCCCCCCCCCCATCCTCTTCACTTTCCTTTCCTTCATCTTCTTGGTTCCTTTCTTTATCAGGCCTGCTGTTTCTCTCTCCACTTTCTCCTTCTTTTTTTTATAATAGCTCTCTGCCCTCCCACCTCTGTATTCCCCCCCCCCCCCTTTTTTTCTCGTCTTCTCTCAATCCTCTCAGCGGAGATGAGTGGGTGGAGTGAAGCATTGTGCCCTGGAGATTGTTGTGCTATCCGCTTTTCAGACGGGCTCTGCTGTGTCCGTGTGTGTGTGTGTGTGTGTGTGTGTGTGTGTGTGTGTGTGTGTGTACTTGCAGATCCAATAACACAACAAGACGAATGGATATTCTAGTCTGGCTTAAATTAATGATCTGAGTTATTGGTTCATCATTGTTGTCCTGCAAATATATATTTCTTACTTAGAAAATGACAGCTTATTTTCTGTTTCTCCGGCTTTTCCTACATTTCCTGATTTTGCGTTCAGACATTTGTCTGGTTTTCTTGCTTCTCTCTCCCTCATGACTTGTCCTCTTCTCCTCTTATTCCTTTCCGTGTCAGCTCAGAGAGAAATATATCCCCCTCCTCTCTCGCTACATTTCCACATATCTTCGTACTTACCCCGCCTTCGTCTCCTCCCCTCCTCCTCTTCCTCCTCCTCTTCTTTGGCCATTTTTAGAAAGAAAATTCCTTCCTCTCCCACAGTATATCTCTGTGAGTGTGTGTGTGTGTGTGTGTGTGTGTGTGTGTGTGTGTGTGTATGGAAATCTGCGTGTGTGTTTAAAAGATACTAAGGGATACACACACACACACACACACACACAAAAGCTTAACCACTCACCGTCTCAACCCTCATAAATTCCTCAGCAGACTTTGAATGGATACGATACTTTCACCAACAGCCCACTGTAAACCACTGAATGCTATTTTCTAACATATAATCCCATTTGCATTGGTGACAAAGGAGAGGGAGGGCAGTGATGCCAATTCTCCACTAGAGAATTATCGCTTGTACACAGTGTTTGGCTAGAGTGAAAAAAGCAATGCATCATTGGACAAATCGAGGCAGTAACTGAATAATTACTGAACATCAGTACTCATTTGTAGGTTTTTATTTATTTTCTACCTCATTTTGTGCTGTTATTCAGGTCAATTCTTTACTGTTTTCTTTTCTTTCTTCTTCTCTCTGCGAGTTGAGCTGCTGTGTTTGGAGTAAACTTTGCCATTATTTGTCCTTCTGACAATAAAAATGATCTTCTTGTACTTTTTCCGGCTTTTTAAAGTTCATGTTCAAGCCTTCAAGCCTAAAATTAGAGGGAGTCTGTTTACTCCATTTTTTTTTGTCTTGTGAAGGTAAATAACCTTCTTGAATATTTGATCATTGGGTCACTGAGAGAAAATACATACGTGAATACAACAGGACATAATAATAATAACAATAAATAATAAAAACTCACCTCTATATCACTGCGGTCAGGAAGTAACTGGGGCGCTGAATGCTACATGATCTAATTGAATGCAAAGTGACAACATGTTGATAGATATAGATTTAATGGTGAACAATTAAGGTTTTTCAGAAAACTCATAAACAATACACATATATTGCCCACATTTCTACACAGAACCACCTGGATGAACCACTATAGAGTGGAGTCCAGCAGGTAAGAGTCATGTCATATATGAGTAATTACATTCCTAAAATACTGCATGATTGTCAGCTCAAAGTACTGCTAATTTCATGGTACACTATATATATATATATATATATATATATATATATATATATATATATATATATATATATATATATATATATATATATATATATATATATATATATATGACAGGATTTTCTAATTTGAGCTCACGAGATGTAATCCATGGCCTCAATTTTTTATTGAAACGTTCCCAAGTTTTGTTCAATACGTGTGAAAAAAATGAAATCGTTTGATCATTTTAATCGTTTTGGCAGCGCACAGGGCCCAGTTGGTTGCAGATAGCTATGCGTAGAGACTCTTTAATTAAGCTTTACTTAAGCTTAGTCATGAGTTATCGAGACACGTTGACACGGGATTATTGTTAGCAAAAGGCAAATTAACGAGGGTATCGAGAGCTCCCTGAATTATATCGTCAGCGATATGCTGAATCAGAGAACGCTATCGACCTTATGGTTAGTCAATTGAAAGGCCCTGGAAAACGTGAGGGTTAGAGGTGGGTGCGTGGTGAAGCGGTTGCACTGCACTTTGTGCTTCGGAGAGAAAGGCCGGTCTGTTGTTCTGGCTCCACAGAGTAGAACTCTCCATCTGTATTTCTCCTGGCCTCACTCCAACTGCTGCCTTCCCTATAAACCAGAGCCCAAACCGAATCAATCTGGCCACACAATTAGAGAACACGTATGGTCTAGAATTATGAATAGATTAACGGAGATGCATAACGAACAAACAAGGACCTCGCAGAATGCAAACCTGTGCAATGATAGCTCTCTGATAAGTATGTTTTTTTATCATCGGCACAGGGTGTGGAACAGAAACCCGTTCCAGAGGCTGAGTCGGACCTCTGCGTTGGGAACAAGCAGCAGGTGACTGCAGTTGTTTGTTACTGGAGTAGTTGCATGGAAAGGTTTTATTAGAGGAACCTTCACTCTCTCCAAATGTGTGCTGCTTTATTTCTTTATATACTATTCCAAACAGCATGATTAGCAGTTTCAGGGTTCTCATGATGTAAGAAAAAAAATATTTTTCATAAATCCCTGTTGCAACGAGACTGAGATGAAGCAACATCAAAAGCGTAACTGTGTCAGCATTAATCTTAGTGCTGACATGCACCGACTTTCACCTCTCCTTCCTTATTAGCCAGGTGAGGTGTGTGTGCGTGCCTGCATGTGTGTGTGTGTGTGTGTGTGTGTGCGCGTGTGTGTGTGTCCACCCATCCATCCCTCCATCAGGAGTCTTGACAAGGTACATGTATCACTTAGCCCCGGGCTGTCCGGCCTTTCCCATAAGCCACTGCTGCCTGGAAGATTAATGACCGTCTTAATCTCACACTTAAAGACTGTTAATAGGTGGACCTGCAGACAGACGTTCCTCTCTCATACAGGAAGAGAGACCCTCTTTTTGTTTTCTATGTTTCGCTTTCATTTATTCACCTACCTCTATAAAGTACACTGTTTTGCCATCACACAGGTTTAGTTTGTTTATTCATAAGATAAGAGATGATCATAATAAGAGATAAATCTTGTTCCTTGGGTTGTCTTTAAATGTAACAAAGCATGCGTGTCTATAGTCCAGATCCTCTAATATCCCAGTTATATGGAGGTCAAAAGAAAAGGCCATTCTGTTTTTATTTCCAGTCACTGAGAAAAACTCATCAGTGCATCTCTATTAGACATCTGTTGGACACATCTGTTCAGCAGATTGACCTCAGATGATGATGAAGAACGAATTAAACTATGGTTAATAAATTATGTTTGAGCTTGTAATTAGAGGGTCACTGGTTTGATTCCTCTGTAATGTATTAAGGAAATGAGTGAC
This sequence comes from Cebidichthys violaceus, assembly GCF_023349555.1. NCBI lineage: Eukaryota > Metazoa > Chordata > Actinopteri > Perciformes > Stichaeidae > Cebidichthys > Cebidichthys violaceus. Next base: position 2,518,696 of record NW_027176274.1, on the reverse strand, counting down.
TGAGCTGTAAGTAGCATAACATAGAAAAATGAATGTGGGTAACGAATTACAATACACATTTCTAAAGTTTAAAAATTATTAAAAGAGCTAAAAATGAAATTTACAAACCGAAGAAAAAGGGCATTTGCTCTTGGTATCGCCTCTCAGCTAGTGGTCGATCTCCCTCACCCTGTATTGTAATAGACAGTGGAGAGATCACAGGAAAGGTACATGTCAAAACTGAAGTAAAGTGCTTAAGATTGTGCTTGACTTCAGTACTTGATTAATTGGTCTTAAAGCTCTTGAACTGGGCTCGTTCAAATGTTAAAGAAAAGCAGATTCTTCATGTTTGAGATAGAGAAGTAATGAGATGTACTGGGAATTTAAGTGTTGCTTTTTTGGCCCAACATTAAGTACTATAATAATATTACTTCTGAGCTGAGAAGGAACCGGGCTATCCAGATGTGTACAAGACTATGCTGCAGGTTAAAAAAAAAAAAAAAAAAAAAAAAGGTGAGGGACTGTGTACAACCAGGTCCTGAATATTGCTATGAATAACAATGTCCTCTCAGTCATTTGGCAGTAATTACATAAATGAATGCTTATTAGCCACTTCCTAGTTTATGAGAGTGCATGCAATGACTTCATTAAATCTCCCACGAGGAATTCACGGAGGGAGAGCTGCCACTTAATGGCTGAATAAAGGACCTGAGTGTGTTTGTAATGCTCATACTCATTGTCATAAAACACAGTCTGTCCCAAATATGAGCGTCAATTACCAAGACGTGAATGAGGGTGATCATTTTGTCATTTCAGGTTGCTCTTTCTTTCCCTCTCTCTGTTTTCTGCCCGAGTGAGCTGAGACGGCAGTCAATTAAGTGCAGACATGCTGTATTGTGTGTGTGTGTGTGTGTGTGTGTGTGTGTGTGTGTGTGTGTGTGTGTGTGTGTGTGTGTGTGTGTCCTCATGTTACAAAGAGCTGAAGAGACTCCTCATTGTGTCAGATATTCATTCTAACGAGTTGGCATATACATGATGTACCTCTGCTCGCCTGCCATTCAAATGCGCATTGATGATTTTTCTGCTGTGGTTCTTCGCAGTGATATTGGCTCAGCTGCCTAATCAGACGTGTCTCTGCGGCACTTTTCTTCAAGACGACATGAAATGCTGCTTCATATAGAAACTCTGTTTTCACACACGCAGGTGGAGACGTGTTTAATTAATTTGTTGCACTTTGTCTGGGTCCAAATTTATGAATATATTTAGTGGGGAGCAAAAGACAAGGATTCTGGTTTGTGTGTTTTCCTTTCTGAAATAAAATCCTCAGTTAAAGTCTCTGCAGTTATAGTACCCCTAGTACTCTATACAAGACTTCTAAGTACTCTATACAAGACTATACGAGACTTCTAAGTACTCTGTGCGAGACTTCAAAGTACTCTATACAAGACTATACGAGACTTCTAAGTACTCTGTGCGAGACTTCTAAGTACTCTATACAAGACTATACGAGACTTCTAAGTACTCTGTGCGAGACTTCTAAGTACTCTATACAAGACTATACGAGACTTCTAAGTACTCTGTGCGAGACTTCAAAGTACTCTATACAAGACTATACGAGACTTCTAAGTACTCTGTGCGAGACTTCTAAGTACTCTATACAAGACTATACGAGACTTCTAAGTACTCTGTGCGAGACTTCTAAGTACTCTATACAAGACTATACGAGACTTCTAAGTACTCTATACGAGACTTCTAAGTACTCTATACAAGACTATACGAGACTTCTAAGTACTCTATACGAGACTTCTAAGTACTCTATGCGAGACTTCTAAGTACTCTATGCAAGACTTCTAAGTACTCTATGCGAGACTTCTAAGTACTCTTTACAAGACTTTTAAGTACTCTATGCGAGATTTTTAAGTACTCTATGCAAGACTTTTAAGTACTCTATACGGGACTTCTAAGTACTCTTTACAAGACTTATAAGTACTCTTTACAAGACTTCTAAGTACTCTATACCAGACTTCTAAGTACTCTATGCGAGACTTCTAAGTACTCTATGCGTGACTTCTAAGTACTCTTTACAAGACTTTTAAGTACTCTATACCAGACTTCTAAGTACTCTATACCAGACTTCTAAGTACTCTATGCGTGACTTCTAAGTACTCTTTACAAGACTTCTAAGTACTCTATACCAGACTTCTAAGTACTCTATGCGTGACTTCTAAGTACTCTTTACAAGACTTTTAAGTACTCTGTACCAGACTTCTAAGTACTCTGTACCAGACTTCTAAGTACTCTATGCGTGACTTCTAAGTACTCTATACCAGACTTCTAAGTACTCTATACGAGACTTCTAAGTACTCTTTACAAGACTTCTAAGTACTCTTTACAAGACTTCTAAGTACTCTATGCGAGACTTCTAAGTACTCTTCACCATAGAAAGTAGTTTATTAGGGCTAAATGAAACATATGTATTGCAGCACAACCTGACGCTGCCGTTGGCTAACATGTTTGTTGATTCTCAGCTGACTAATTCAATACATTTGATAGTTTGAAGGGTTGAGTTTGTTAGTTTTAGGCTATCCAGATGTGTACAAGACTATGCTGCAGGTTAAAAAAAAAAAAAAAAAAAAAAAGGTGAGGGACTGTGTACAACCAGGTCCTGAATATTGCTATGAATAACAATGTCCTCTCAGTCATTTGGCAGTAATTACATAAATGAATGCTTATTAGCCACTTCCTAGTTTATGAGAGTGCATGCAATGACTTCATTAAATCTCCCACGAGGAATTCACGGAGGGAGAGCTGCCACTTAATGGCTGAATAAAGGACCTGAGTGTGTTTGTAATGCTCATACTCATTGTCATAAAACACAGTCTGTCCCAAATATGAGCGTCAATTACCAAGACGTGAATGAGGGTGATCATTTTGTCATTTCAGGTTGCTCTTTCTTTCCCTCTCTCTGTTTTCTGCCCGAGTGAGCTGAGACGGCAGTCAATTAAGTGCAGACATGCTGTATTGTGTGTGTGTGTGTGTGTGTGTGTGTGTGTGTGTGTGTGTGTGTGTGTGTGTGTGTGTGTGTGTGTCCTCATGTTACAAAGAGCTGAAGAGACTCCTCATTGTGTCAGATATTCATTCTAACGAGTTGGCATATACATGATGTACCTCTGCTCGCCTGCCATTCAAATGCGCATTGATGATTTTTCTGCTGTGGTTCTTCGCAGTGATATTGGCTCAGCTGCCTAATCAGACGTGTCTCTGCGGCACTTTTCTTCAAGACGACATGAAATGCTGCTTCATATAGAAACTCTGTTTTCACACACGCAGGTGGAGACGTGTTTAATTAATTTGTTGCACTTTGTCTGGGTCCAAATTTATGAATATATTTAGTGGGGAGCAAAAGACAAGGATTCTGGTTTGTGTGTTTTCCTTTCTGAAATAAAATCCTCAGTTAAAGTCTCTGCAGTTATAGTACCCCTAGTACTCTATACAAGACTTCTAAGTACTCTATACAAGACTATACGAGACTTCTAAGTACTCTGTGCGAGACTTCAAAGTACTCTATACAAGACTATACGAGACTTCTAAGTACTCTGTGCGAGACTTCTAAGTACTCTATACAAGACTATACGAGACTTCTAAGTACTCTGTGCGAGACTTCTAAGTACTCTATACAAGACTATACGAGACTTCTAAGTACTCTGTGCGAGACTTCAAAGTACTCTATACAAGACTATACGAGACTTCTAAGTACTCTGTGCGAGACTTCTAAGTACTCTATACAAGACTATACGAGACTTCTAAGTACTCTGTGCGAGACTTCTAAGTACTCTATACAAGACTATACGAGACTTCTAAGTACTCTATACGAGACTTCTAAGTACTCTATACAAGACTATACGAGACTTCTAAGTACTCTATACGAGACTTCTAAGTACTCTATGCGAGACTTCTAAGTACTCTATGCAAGACTTCTAAGTACTCTATGCGAGACTTCTAAGTACTCTTTACAAGACTTTTAAGTACTCTATGCGAGATTTTTAAGTACTCTATGCAAGACTTTTAAGTACTCTATACGGGACTTCTAAGTACTCTTTACAAGACTTATAAGTACTCTTTACAAGACTTCTAAGTACTCTATACCAGACTTCTAAGTACTCTATGCGAGACTTCTAAGTACTCTATGCGTGACTTCTAAGTACTCTTTACAAGACTTTTAAGTACTCTATACCAGACTTCTAAGTACTCTATACCAGACTTCTAAGTACTCTATGCGTGACTTCTAAGTACTCTTTACAAGACTTCTAAGTACTCTATACCAGACTTCTAAGTACTCTATGCGTGACTTCTAAGTACTCTTTACAAGACTTTTAAGTACTCTGTACCAGACTTCTAAGTACTCTGTACCAGACTTCTAAGTACTCTATGCGTGACTTCTAAGTACTCTATACCAGACTTCTAAGTACTCTATACGAGACTTCTAAGTACTCTTTACAAGACTTCTAAGTACTCTTTACAAGACTTCTAAGTACTCTATGCGAGACTTCTAAGTACTCTTCACCATAGAAAGTAGTTTATTAGGGCTAAATGAAACATATGTATTGCAGCACAACCTGACGCTGCCGTTGGCTAACATGTTTGTTGATTCTCAGCTGACTAATTCAATACATTTGATAGTTTGAAGGGTTGAGTTTGTTAGTTTTAAGGGTAAAAACAATCTTCTGAAACATCCATATACTACGTGCTGCTCGTGTGGATTAAAAAGGTCGAGGACAAACAGCACTGTGACCCGATAGTAAATGTTTGTGCGCGTCTGAGTTTCACTGGTGGATCTTGAGAATATCTCAAAAGTTCAGACTGTGCTCGAGGCTCGCCGTCTCACGCTGTGTGTCGTCGGTCTGACAGTTTCTCACTCACACACACACACACACACACACACACACACACACACACACACACACACACACAGAGAGAGAGAGTAAAGGAGAGCAGGACTGGCACAATGATATGTTTATTGAGAGGCTTTGGATAATAGAAAAGGTGGTGGCTGCTGCTGGAATATCACAACCATTGACAAAAAAAACAAAACATGGACATGAACTCCCTTATCTAGACACATACACACACACACACACACACACACACACACACACTCTCACTCACACACACACACACTCTCACTCTCACTCTCACACACACACACACACACACACACACACACACACACTCTTCGCCTCCACAGAGAGAGAAAACTTACGGCAATGCACAGGACGAGACGGTAATCACAGTTTCTACACAAGCTCGTTGCTACATGAGAAAAATCCACAGTTACACATATATGAGGGAGCTTTTCTTCTTAGGCACGGCAAAAGCAATAAGATGCATATCTCGACAACAACGAAATAATGATGAAAAATAAAACATTTTTGCACGTTTTCGTTAAATCCTCGGGGGGGGGGGGGCCCAGATGGACTGAATATTTACACGGGATTCAAAGTGGGAACACGCTCTTTTTGTTGCCCGCGGGGACTCGAGTGAAAAGGTCGCACTCGCACCGAAGGAGAAAATGGGTATATGGGGAAAATGGCAATAAAAGGTGACAGGACAAATAAATGTCTGCGTGTGTTTGCTCTTAACCGGACTGCTCCCAGAGTAAGGACTCAGTTCATCTGGTCCCCCCCCCCCCCCCCCCCCCCCCCCCCCCCGGTATACATCTGTATATTGTCTCTCTTCCTATACATATACACATTTATAATTTTGCAGAACGTGGGACTGAAACATTTAATATAAATGTAATATCCCCGGTCAGACAGAAGAATGGCTATTAGAACATCAGTCAGTCTACATACAGCTCCACTGTCCAGCGGCGACGACGCTTCGGAAACGATCATATACGAGTAATTCAAACACAGACGACATCACAGACACTTAATTGAGCCTGGTGGTGGTTGGTTGTTTGTTTTTTTGTTTTTTTTTTTCTTCCAAGATCAGAAAGTTCACCGTGTTGTCCCGTCTGTGCAGAGCGCTTCAGGAGCACGGTAAATATATAACAAGGTAATCATTGATAATTCAGCAGCCCTCTTCTGAGCGCTGACACGACAGGGACACCCGAGGCGGACCCTCCCGCTCCTCCACCCGCCTCAGATAGCAGAGACAGTCAGTGACGATGTGTTTTTAGCTCTTTTGACAGTTTGCAGAGCGCGCACACACACACACACACACACACACACACACACACACACACACACACACCGTAGCCTTGTACTTCTTTAAACTAAGCTGGTGTTTTCATTTGTGTGAAGGGAGGCGAGCGCATTCCGTTTAAACAGGCCTATAAGGTCGAGCCGTTTTGTTACTCTGTTGTTGAGTCCGCACGGTCGTCTCAGGGAACCACGCAGTCAAACGAGGAAGCACTGAGGCGGTACAAGGCTTCCAAGTATGAAGGTAGATTTGTGTCTTTATTACGCAAACAAAAAAATATGTTTTGAAAGCAAATTTCTCGCACTGCAATCAAAAATCAAGTTTGTAAGTGAAAATATATAAACTGAGAATAAATTATTTGTTAGTTTTGCTTATGAAACTATAATTTTTGGTTGCAAAACAAAAACCTTTGCTTTCAAAACGAAAAGCTACGGTTTCAAAACCAAAAGCTACGGTTTCAAAACCAAAACCAAAACGTAAAGCTACGAGTTGAGTTTGGACGTAGTGGGCGGGGCATACGCTGCTGAATGAGCCAGGAGTTTCTATTGGTGGGTTCGACTTACGTCACATGCACGCAGAAAGTGAAGCTTCATGTCAACAACACCTCATGTCGTTCTTTAAAAAAAGAGACTCTACGACACTAACAACATGAAAACAAAGTGAAGTGCTAACAGAGCAATAGAATGTCAACTTACCTCCATGCCGCTCATCACAGTAACCTCTACAGTGGAAGTAGATGCCGGGATCCAAGTCAAACCCACCAATAGAAACTCCTGGCTCATTCAGCAGCGTATGCCCCGCCCACTACGTCCAAACTAAACTCGTAGCTTTATGTTTTGGTTTTGGTTTTGAAACCGTAGCTTTTGGTTTTGAAAGCGTAGCTTTTGGTTTTGAAACCGTAGCTTTTCGTTTTGAAAGCAAAGGTTTTGTTTGCGTAATAAAGACACAAATCTACCTTCATACCAAGCAGTTTGACAACGTTGAGTAGAAGAAGAGATACTCAAGTACTGAGCTGTGTTGCTGGCATTAAGTCAATTTCTACGTCAATTTCTAAAGTACTACGTCAGAAAAAAAACCAACCTAAAAGATATTTGCTTTAAACTTAGAATTTCAAACATGAATTGAACTTCCATTTCAAACACACTAAGGTTCTGGATCTTGTGAATGTGTTTAATTGGCTCACAGGAATGAGCGTCTCTCACTCACATGAGACAAAAAGCCAAATTAGGTTCCAACTTGTACAGAGTCATTCTGTAATTATGAACTAATGTTCTCCCAACCATTTCATCTATTCACCAAAGTCTATCATTCAATGTTGATTAAACCCAAACGTAACGGATAGAGTGGAATGTCGTCACTCAACGGCATCGGAAACCAGACGACCGACCATCTGGAGCCGTCAGGTGAGGTGTGAGTTTGGGAATCATGAACGCAGCATTTGTCTGAAGACCCTCCAGACGCTTTATTTCGTCGTAATGAGCCTGTCCCATTTCAAAGGCTCCTCTGCAACAAAGCCCAAGAAACGCTGCTTCAACCCGTGAGGTGCTGATCGACCGCTCAACGGAGCATTAAGGCAATCTTTGTCAACTCGTGAGCTCACGTGATCATGATGAGCTACACCGGGTGTACCGGTAATCACGTCACACGGACTGGACCGACTATAGGGAGTAAATAACGGAAGCCAGGCACGCAGCTCCACTAGTTGCAGCATGGACGTGTTAATCACAGGGCGTTACAAACACATGGAAGTAACATGGATATCTTTACCACTAACCTGGTCCGCTGTTTACCTGGTGTTCATTAAGACGTTACACATCACAACTCGCGACCGTTGTCGGCTGTTTGATGGTAAAAAAAAACAAACAAAAAAACCGAAATCGTCTATAATTGAGGTGACAAGGAGAGCCTGAACGCACCGTTCGTTTGTATCTCTGCGAGTCTAGACCGGCGTCTCGTGCATCCTTGAGATAAATCATCCAAAAAAAAAAAAAAAAAAAACTTGAAATAAAACCACTCAAAACAAGGTCTTCATTAAGCGATTTCCCCACATCTAGACAGAGACGTTTTGAATTCCTGATGGTAAATTGAAGCTGGTATATTTATCTTTAACTTTCACACTCTTGGGTTCTTTTCCTATTCTCAATGTCTGGCTCTGTGTTACTGGCTGAATTAGCTACCACAGTGACACTATTGCTTCACATACGGCAGGTAGTAACAAACGCTGGATGCTCGGTGGCAGTATTCAGAGCAGCAACACACACACACACACACACACACACACACACACACACACACACACGGCAATGGGATGGCATGTGGGGCAGGATTTACAGCCCAAACTTATTCATTTGAGATAAAACTTTTCATCTTCACAGCTAAAATGGTTTATCACAGTGGAGATGGCATTATGGCGCAGTGTGTGTGTGTGTGTGTGTGTGTGTGTGTGTGTGTGTGAGAGACTGTTTTTTCCTGCATGAATAACAGACGCGTTTGTTTGCTGTGTGCTTGTTTAGATAAGCCTGCGCCTGGATATACGGCTTCCAATGTTTCTGAGTGAGTGTGTGTGTCAGCTCAGCAGATGGAGTTTGATTCTCATGACACAGGGAAATCTCAATCCCACAATGCACTGGGAGCGGCGCCAAATGAGGAAGCAGCAGCAGCAGCAATGAGGAACCAATCACAGCTTGAATTTTGGAGGAAAAAAAAAAAAGGTGCTTCGCCTCTGTCTTCCTCCCACCGGTGTTCCGTTGTTGTGCTATCCATCAACATGAATTGGGTCTGGAGAGCATGAGTTAATTCTTAACTCAGGAGCATAAAACACACACACACACACACACGTATCACAGACACAGCAAAACCGATTAACACACATCACAAAGGAAAATGGGGACGGAAGTGGCGGTTGGTTCCCCATCGTTTCTGAGCAGACAAAAGCAAACGGGAATGTCTGTAAATCCTGGCTTCATGAAATGTCAACAGCGAGGAAATTCCCCAGAACAAAACTAAACGTCTCATCCCTCTTGGGTCTATAGGGGGACTTATTCCAAAATTAGGCCTACTTTAACATGGGATCGCTTCCTTTTGTCAGTGTCATCCCAAATCCCCCCCCCCCGACAAGAAATGTCTTTTGTTGGATTGCTGAGGCATGGCGAGAGAGAGAGAGAGAGAGAGAGAGAGAGAGAGAGAGAGAGAGAGAGAGAGAGAGAGAGAGAGAGAGAGAGAGAGAGAGAGAGAGAGAGGAGTTGATCGTATTTTCCAAACAAAAATTCTAGCTTAGAATAAAACCTACCGGCAGTTAACGCGAAACAGTAAAAGCACATGTAATGTACCATAAAAACAAAGTGCTCCCACTCAAACGAGTGGGACGGCAGGAAGATCGGTAGAATCACTGCGATGTGTCAAAAGATGACATCACATTCCCCCGCCACGGAAAGGCAGGTTCAGATTTGAGAAAAACAGGACAATATCGTGGTGCATGAATGTGTGTGTGTTTGTTTGTGTTTGTGTGTGTGTGTGTGTGTGCGTGCGTGTGTGCTAGGGCTTGATCACCATGTGATTTTGAAGTCAGAAGAAAAAAAAAACATTTTTCTCCAAAAAAAGCGTCTTAATGTTTGCTGGGATTTTTACTGTACGGATGGAAAAGGCTCTGAAACGGCGTTTCAGGGACAATGAGCGTCCTCACTGAAAAGCCGGACTATGAGACATTAAGGCAGAGTGAGGCCGCGTGTCATTGCAGGTTTGAGAACACATGACACCGTGGAACGATTTCTCTGGCCAGACATCAGGTTAGCTACGATCAGGGAACCGATATCTGTTAATGACTCGGTATCTTTGACAGCAAAATCATATATTGATACAACCCTACTGTGTGTTTGTATGTGTGTTTATTTGCTCATCGTGGAAAACAAACGTTCTTTGGCGGCGGGTCTGGAACAAATGGAGGTCTTCGCTCCCCTAATAACCAATCACAGTCCAGCGGCGGATTGTCAGATTGTCAACATGAATCTCGATGAACACCTCGGTGTGAGGTATGGATGGAAGTAAATTCTGAGAGAACGGGGAGGTGGAGGAGAAGGTGTCCCGAGGTAAGGGTCTCTGTCTGGTGTCCTCGGGTCAGTCGTCCCTTCCTCCCGTGCTACTGCTGCAGGCCCAGCAACTGGACGCTGGTTTCCCATAGGCTGAGCCGCAGCTGGGGGTCAAAGGTGGGCTGTGATGTCATCACTCTGCGTCCGTTGGCCCAGTAGCCCCCCCCACGCTCCCCCTCCAGGGCCGGTGACAGAGCGGCGAACAACACCGTGGCAGCGCCCTCTGCAGGAGTCTGAGGAAGACGTGCGCACACACACACACACACACACACACACACACACACACACACACACACACACACACACATAAATAAATATAAACATCAAAAAGAATTGGAGTGACTGCAGGATGACAAGTTCAACAACAAGTTCTAACTGCAAAAAACAAACAACGTGTCTCAGCGTGTGTGTGTGTGTGTGTGTGTGTGTGTGTGTGTGTGTGTGCGCGTGCGTGCGTGCGAGAGAGTGTGTGTGTGTGTGTTTGTGAGTGAATGCCAAAGAAGGGCTGGTGTCACTATATGTTAGCGTCCGTTTAAAGATGGCTCAGTGTGTTGGCCTGTGTGTGTGCATTTGTGTATTTGTGTGTGCAAATGTGTGTGAGTGTGTGTGTGTGTGTGTGTGTGTGTGTGTGAGTGTTGATGCATTTTAACAATGATCTCAGTGTCAGCTGTGAGACCTGGAGCAGGTTTCAGAGCAGAGAAAGGATCACATCCTGCGAGTATCAACAATACACTTGCAAACTTTGTATGTGAACCTCTGTGTGTGTGTGTTTGTGTGTGTGTGTCTGTGTGTGTGTGTGTGTTGTTGTACGCCATTATATTTCCATTCCAAACATGAATTTTAATTGTTTCTCTGAATTAATTATTACTTCGCTTGCAGGGCAACATTTTTCAGTACAAGCGACGATACTAACAAACAACTTGCGCGACATTATTCATGTTTCTGTGTGTTCACACACGAAGAGGTCTAAGCGCGATAAACGAACGCTTTTTGTGAGAAGAAAGAAAACAATATTTCCATGGCAACAGGCCATTGCTTATGATGCTTCAAAAGTAACTCGTCAGATGTTGGCTGTTCTTGATTAAAACACAAGTCTGTTCACGCTACAAGAGCTTTTGATCTTAATCAACTTAGACCAGTTCATGTTCAATACTAAAATCTGACACCGCTGATGAAAGCAGAGAGACAGTAAGTGGCAAAAGGAACCTTTTCCAAACTCTTATATAACATAATAATATGTTTCTAACTGTTGCATAAATATAAGATCAAAGTGGGAAGTATCTCTCACCACAGAGCTGTTCAACACATAAGCAAAGGAAATATGTGTCAAATTGTGTTGAGCATGAAGTCATTCAGCAAGGTAATTGGAACAACAACAAGGCTGATGCAACGATTAACTGGCCTCTCAGTGGAGAGGACCACTCTTACTCATTGGAAACTGAAAAGAACTAATAGTTTTTACAAACACTTGGACTCTAATCAGGTCATCTTTGAAACGGTTTCACATCAGTTAGATCGTTGTTTTTTTCAGCAGAATATGCTGATTTGTTCTGATATAACTAAGTAATACTTTTGTAAGGGAGCCAGGCTGCAGGCACAGCTGAGGTGTCTCACCATCGACAACCCTCGCTGATTTTTCTATTTACGTTTCTTCTATGTCTGTATGCCCCAAGTATTGTTTTTGTCTTTAATAATCATGAAAAACAGGCCACTCATTTCAGCTCACCTGTTGCTCTGTTGTTTAATCCTTCACGTGCAAAGGTTACCGAACAATACTCACTGATTACGATGACTACTTCCTCCAAATATGTATTGCAGCATGCTGCCTAAAGCGGCTGCTGGTGAGAGCCTCACGATTCTCAATGCCTTGCAGCTACAGTACTTGTATTTATTTTGTGTGTATATATATATATATATATATATATATATATATATATATATTTTGTATCTACTTTGTTGATTGTCCTTGTGTTGTCTGCTTTGTGATTTAGGATTCATAAAGTACTCTCTCTGTCTTTTTAATTCTCTCTGTTCATCTTCTCGCCTCTGGCTCTGAATGAACCTAAATGTTACGGCTCTAGATAAAAAAAAAAGGTGTCGTAACAGGAGAGACACAGTGTTGTGTGTGTGTGTGTGTGTGTGTGTGTGTGTGTGTGTGTGTGTGTGTGTGTGCGTGTTAATGATCACATGCATGAGTTTCTGTGATTAATGTGTTTGCGTATGTGGGGCAGAACCATCCCGAGGGCTGTGCTCGGAGGCAAATGCCTGTGACAATTGCCTTTTCTTTTTTTTTTTCTTTTTTTGGGGCTCAAACGCGCACACGCACGTCTCCTTCCATTAAATCCCAGGGACATTAACAGCAGCCCGCGGCCAGCGCTTCAAGCTAAGCAAGAAATGTTGTATAAATATAACACGCAGTGAACAGCCTGCCTTGATTTTTAGTAGCACTTCCATTTCCAGTGATGTGGATGGACTGTGTGTGTGTGTGTGTGTGTGTGTGTGTGTGTGTGTGTGTGTGTGTGTGTGTGTGTGTGTGCGCATGACTGATTGTCTGTGTTTCATCTTGTAAAAATAAAATTGTACAATCTCGTCACGCGGGCTCGTCGTCTCGGGTCGCTGTCGGACACCTTGAACAAAGTCAAAACTCGTGTTGCAGCGCTTCCTTTCCGGGGGAGAGCGTTGGTGTTTGTTTTAGTCGAAGAACTACAAAGCGACGCAGTCCACATTTTTTAATTAAGCGTCGTCATAACGAAGCAGACACAGGTGTGTGACGGGAGGCCGCTGCGAGCTTGTGATCCAGTGTGTGCTTCATCGCTGCAAAAAAGATTTGGATTGCAGATCTGGCAACAAAACATTTAGTTTGCAAATCTGTCGCAGACCTTGAGAAAGACCTTAGATACATTTTACCTTCAAGACATTTACACTCTAGTCACTCAGTAACAGAAACCAGCAGCATTAAGTGGAGCTCGAGGGATCAATGATTGAAAGCAAAATAGATTAAAGCCTCGGCGTCCTTAAAAACATCTTGCAACGATAACGTAAAAGAATCAAAATAAAGGGTTAGAGACTGCGAGTTGAGAGGGAAAGTGGCGAGTCATTGGTTTATTTTAGCACTTATCATAAGTGTCTTATAAGTGTACTTTAATGTTTGTATCATAGCTGCTTTGCTGACATGAATCAAATGTGTGAGTAAAGCAGATGAAAGTGCAGCTCTGCGGTTTTTACCCTGAAAAGCAGGCGAGCGACGGCGCTCTGCGCCAGGCTCAGGGGCGTCCACAGGTGGCGATAGAGAGCAGTATCCACCATGCCCGGGTCCACGGCACATGAACTCAGTGGGAAACCGCCCCGCTGCAGCTCCTGGTGGAGGTGGGAACTGAACAACAGCTGGGCCAGCTTACTTTGACAGTAAGCAGCGTGGGCTGAATAACACTGGCTGAGGAGAGAGACACACCGGTAAATACTGTAAGGCTGTGACATTAAACCCATGTTTAAACACAACAGAGATAAAAGGGCAGTTAAACTCAGTTTTGTTCAGTTTATTCTAATAAACCACAATAGGTTGTATTTTTCCATGTCCTGTTGAATAAGGCCGAGCTCTTCTTACAGTGGAAACTTAACGAGACCTCTCCGGATCCTCGGGCTCAACGGGCAAAACGAGGACAGCACGGTGTCATTGATGTGAAGCATCTGAAACCAGACAACCTCATTCCACAGCGCCAGCAACTTACAAAGATCTGCAACTGGTGAGATCCAGTCCGACAATAAAAGTAACGTCAGCAGGTGTACGAGGAAAGTTCCTTCTTTTTCTCATCTGCCGTTTGACTTCCGAGCAAATCACTAAAGCCTCGCAAGCCATCGCAGCGCAGAACGGCATTAATAACCGAAAAGAATCTTGAATTAAATTAGTGTTAACACATCGTGAGAAGGCTAAGCACACACGGTATGAGCCTTTGTCCAATGCAATGAAGATATTCAGGCCGCTAATGCTTCAGGACAGCTAACTGGAACGACACTGAGCCAACTGGCGCCGACAGCCGTCCACTGGTGCCAACGAGAAAACTAGACGCTGGCGTCGGTGATGGGATTTGAATATGTTCTTACAACAAAACAAAACAAAACAAAAAAAAAAGAACAGTTCATTCTGGTTCAGCACAGCTATGGTATGATGTTTGTGGTTTTGTTCATTGGAGTTTGTTGACATCCTGTCTAATCAGCTGACTGGTCTCCCTGTGAGCCCAGATCTAAATAATGAACTCGGTCAAATGTTATTATCACTGATAGAAGTCCAAAACAAGATCCCATCATTTGATATGGTTGTGATTGCTAACGTGTGTGTGTGTGTGTGTGTGTGTGTGTGTGTGTGTGTGTGTGTGTGTGTGTGTGTGTGTGTGTGTGTGAGCCTACCAGCCATTTAAATCATTTAGTCCGATCTCGCCAACGCGGTGGGCTGACGAGGAGACGTTGACAACGCGCGAGAAGTCACCACATTTCCCAGAATCCTTCAGTGTGTCCAGGAGCAGCCAGGTCAACAGGAAGTGGCCTAAGTAGTTCACGCCAAAGTGCTGCTCAAAGCCGTCTTCAGTACGGCCCTCAGGAACCAGCATGACGCCCGCTTGACACACACACACACACACACGCACACACACACACACACACACACACACACACACACACACACACACACACACACACACAAGCGTTTAAAGCACACAAGAATACATTTCAGCGTTTGCTGAATGCATTCTAAACATCGTAAAAAGAGCCCATGCTGTTCAAACAGCCATAGATTGGTTAATACTATTCTAATAATATAATAGAGGGGTCTCATGTGAACTCATTATGTGAGATCACACCTGTGATCTGTCTTTAGTGGCTCATCAGTGGATGACTCACCGATAAGAGGACACCTGTGGCCTCGACACTACGTGCTCAGACTGAGAGCGCTTCTTTGACTTTGACGGGAGTTGACCAAAGAAAAAGAAGTATTCCACAATATCCACTTTTATATCATAAACACTGTCAAACGGCATCAGTTTTATGATCAGTTAAATCACATTTGGAGGATGACGGGTTGTGTCGAACTTGGAATGCACTGAGTGTAAAAGTGTGTGTGTGTCTAATGCTTTAAATTCAGATAACAGCATCTAGATGAATCTCATCGATGGTTTCTACTTTTCTCACTGAACACTACCGACGTCTTCATCACTCACCATTGTTCACTAGAATGTGTAGCGGGAGGCCCCGCTCCTTGAAGCTCTGGACAAATTGACGGACAGACCGCAAAGAGGCGAGGTCCAGTTTGGCGAACTCCACTGGAATGGACACACACACACACACACACACACACACACACACACACACACACACACACACACGCAGAGATACACACGTCAGAGCCATTGTAAACGGATTATTTCTGCTATAGCCGTTTCTGGCTGTAAGACATCAAAGAGTGTATTAATCACCTCTTACAGTAGGCTCGGCGGCTCGTTAAACTGCGATGCTGGCAGCGCTCTGCTTCAGTTGCTCCGGCACATTATTTCAAAACCTAATACTTCTTCCTGAGCCCCATCAGAGACTTAACACACCCGTTCTACCGGGTCTAACGTCTGATCAGACACAGGTAGGACAGCAATGCCCAGGAGCTGGTATCATCAGAGTGTGAAAGTGACTCCGTGTGCTTAAGAGTAAGAGTTAAGTGTGTGTGTGTGTGTGTGTGTGTGTGTGTGTGTGTGTGTGTGTGTGTGTACTGACACACTTCTTGTGGGGACATCTGCTCAGCACCGTATGAAGAGTGTTCATGTTCTAGTATTGTAATACCTCCAGTAGAATAAGACAGCGATGAAGTGAGGCCTAACTAGCCAATAAACGACATGGGATTACTGTAAATTGTCCGTCGTCCGTCCCTCACGTCTCTGCTCCAACCCTGGGAGGATGTGTGTCGTATTGAGTTGTCACAGTTTTTCCACTCCTGCACCATGTTTGTGTGCGTTTAAAAAAAAAAAAGGTGAAGTCATCTTATTCAAACTGTAAAATGTTTTTCTTTATATTTTCCGGCCAGTTCTTCGTAGTTGGACTTATTCTTCCAGCCTTACCTGTCTCTTTCTGTCTTCCTCACACTGTTGAGACAAATACAAGTAAAAGATGTTCGTCCCTCTTTCCACCACCGTGGAATGACCTTCACGATCCACAGGACTGCGGAGTCGCTCCTAATCTTAAAAAGTTAAGTTAAATCTCCTTTCATCAAGACGGGCTTAACGTTCCCCGTCCTCCTCTACAGGCTTTCATTTCCGAGCATTTCTCTGCTAGAAAAACTAATGATAAGAATGTAAATACTGCATGTACTTTTGTATATGAAATTGACAATTGTCTTACCAAACAAATCTAAGAGCAATACAAATGCAGCGTAAGAATACAAACACATCCGAGCGTTAAACATGCTGACTGAAGGGACTTCAACAGGTTGAGGTGTTTCATTTTGTGTCCTCAGGCCGGTAGGAGAAACCATAAGAGTTATTATAATATTCAGCGGCGACACGGCTTTCCACTCCCACTCTCGATGGAGAGGTGACGGGGGTAGTATTCTATCTCACAGTATCAGAGAGAGCAGTGAGTCCGGGGTCAACGATGAGAATGTGAAGACATCAACACGTCGACATGAACCCCACCCAAATATGTAAATATCCTCCTTTCTTCTTGTGCTTTATTGGTATTTGATAAATCCGGTTTGGGTAAAACGTACTAAAACATGAGCGGACTGCCTTTCAAACGTCAGGAAAACGACATATTGTTCCTCCCTATATATATATATATATATATATATATATATATATATATATATATATATATATATATATATATAGCTCCAGTAAGCCTGGAGAGGGTCAAATATAAACGGACAAAGACAGGAGGAGGACTGAGGAAGGAGAGCTGATGGAGCTGATAGAGGGGAAAAAAAAGCCGCAGTGACAGATGAGAGCGCAGCCATTCCTGATGAAGGTCTGATAGCAGCCTTATCTCCAAGCCACGCCGCTCACCTCATGCTGACTGTGTGTGTGTGTGTGTGTGTGTGTGTGTGTGTGTGTGAGAGCGAGTGTGTTTGTTTGTTTGCAAGAGAGAGAGAGACAGAGAGGTGGAAAAAAGAAAAGACAGAAGCAGCGAAAACAAGTGTGTGTATTTGAACGACATTAACCACAACTATATCTCAGTGTGTGTCTGTGTCTGTGTGTATTTGGCTTGTATAACAGCAAGCAAATGTGTGTGTGTGTGTGTGTGTGTGTGTGTGTGTGTGTGTGTGTCCTGCCTGTCAGTCCTCTCTCCTCCTCTCTCCTCTCGAGTGGGCTCCCTTGGGGTCGGGCCCTCTCAGACAGCCCAGTGATGTCTAGAAAGCCCAGCGGGGGGGGGGGGGGGGGGGGGGGGGCGGCATCGACCTGGCATGGGCCCGCTGCTAGACGGTCCTCAATTAGGACCCCAGGATCCTCTATGAGGCTCAGCTTCCTTCACTCAAACACACCAACTGTGTTTTTATTACAGGGGAATTATTTAAAACCAATGACAGGAGCTGACATTAGAGAGACACACACACACACACACACACACACACACACACACACACATGCTGTTTAAGACCCACCGGATCCATTTCTAATTTATCATTATCATCATTTCAGCTGCATGTTCACTTAAATTAAACTGTGAACTGCAAATTAAACAGCTAGGTAATTATTTTGAATTCATTTTGAAAGCGGTTGTGTCTCTTACTGAAAGTGTTAAAAGTGTTTTAATGAAACAGTGAGTTTGAAGCCATGTCAGCAACCATAAATAATATGTTAATACAAATAAATATGATATATTTGAGTGTGCAGCACATAGCTGACGTGTTAATGTAATTCAAAGTTTGACGTAAACTTAGAGAAGGTTTGTAAATCGTCTGGACTTTTATAATGCTCTGCCACTTTTCCACTATTTCATACGGTCTTAAAACCTATTTTAGTACTTTATGTGACGGCTGAAGGCCGGTGGAAAAAACACTCGGCTCGGCTCTTGCACAGTTTATAGCGCCATGTCCTCTAGTATGTTCTCAGCGTCACAAACTGCCACAGAAAGGTCTTAAATGGATTGAAGGTTTGATGCTGAATTCAGATTTGATCACCGCGTTGCACCGCCATGTTTCTACAGTAGCCCGGAATGGACAAACCAAACATTATTACTTTACGTAAAAAAGGAACCCGTAGTTGCTCCTGAAGTAGTGTTATTACGGTAATGAGGGCCTCTTGAGCGAGGTTTTAAGTTGGTTGAAGTCCACACAGCTAGATGCCACCAAATCCTCTCATCATTTTATTACAGACACATGGTTTGGTCATGTCACAGTAGGACAAAAATCCATGATGGCTGAATTCCATATAGCTGCCTGTGTCACTGTCACGGCTCATCAGGATGCTTGAATAGAACAGAGCCATCGTTAATGTCTTTAGGAACACCTGTGCTTTTAAGTCAAAATGTCTGCAGTGGAAAAAGGACGACACAACGTCACTGTTGCCTACAACACAACAGATTTTTAGCCACAGTGTGCTTCTTGGCATTACTTCCAAACAAGGACACTTGAATGCACCACGTCACATTCGTGACTCGTGAAGTCTTGAAGGGGGCGAAAGTCAAAGGACGGTTTCATGGAAGAGTAGCGATTTCTAACTGCGCTTCAGAGCTTGTGGACCAACACCGCCCTCTTCCCCCTTTTTTTTTTTTTTTTTCCTCTGCCACACAAACCGGCTCCGTGTCTGCGTCTCAACCGGCTGCTCTTCGCGGACGGGAAAGCAGACACAAGAGTGTTATCCAATTGCGTCTGAAATTCTGAACACTAAACGTGATTAGAAACGGTTCCCGCCGCATCAGTGCACAATCAGAGCCTCCGCAGTCAACGAGATAAAAAAAAAACAAAAAAAAAAAACGGAGAATCAACGGCTTATACCAAAAACACGCTGATAACCACAGAGGAGGAAGCGAGTAGAAAGGATCTAACGAATAATACAACTTAAAATAAACATGCTTATTAGTTATATAAGAAGGACTAAACGTTTACAGTGCATTCATGTTCTTTAACATGCGTTGTGTGACTTGATTGTGAATACAGTAGACATGATTAAGCCAAATTACAACTAAATGTAATATTAGAATACTTCTACTAATAATAATAATACTATTTTTGGCAAATTCTTTGCTGTCGGAGATCAAACGTCGGTCCTAATGCGGTCAGAGACTGATCCTCTTCAGACGTGTTTTCTAGATTAGTTTGATTAATTTTTGCTCTAAACACAACTCTATAAAAAGATGATTGTCAAGTCATAAACTCACCGCGATCTGAAGCCAGTTATAACTTCCTTGCATCACACCTTGTATGAAGCTGGATGAATGGACTGTCCCCCCCTATAAAACCAGCTCTTACAGGGTGAGAAGGGAGTAAATAGTTTCAGCGCCTGATAAAAAAAACACACACACAGTGATATCTAAGAATATTAAGTCTGGGCCCGGTGCCAGCGTTAGCTCCTCCACAGACGTCTTCGTTCAGCTGAGAGGAGGCTGGCTGGAGGCCCAGTCAACTCCGTGTAGCGTTAAAGGAATGATGAAGTCGAGACAGCTGTAAATCTCTCGCTGCGTATATTGTAAGGCCGTGTTTCGCACGCAAATAATAATAGCAGTGCTACAAATAAACACGCGCATACATATATCCTGTATACACACACAATCAGTCAGAAGTAATACACACGAATGAACTCCACCTCACGTGCACAAAAACATGCCGGTTGGTGTAGAAACGCACACTAACGAGGTCAGTCTTTTATCAACTTTCACCTCAGTTCAATTACTTTTACGCGTTAACTAAACAAAGGCGACAAAAAGTGGTGTTGATTGGAGTGAAAGAGCTTAGGTGAAATGGTAATAGTGTTTTTGTAGGAGGGGAGCAGCTGGCTTACCTTAGCGAGAGAAAATGTAATGTGTGTAATAAGCAGGCAAACACACACACACACACACACACACACACACACACACACACCCAGGTTGCCTTGCTTCACACTGTAATCTAGGTCCATGGTTTGAGGCACAAAGTGTTACTTTCAAGTGCACCGTGACTAAAGTTAGTGGACAGACAGCGCTGCCTTTGGCGAAAATACAAAAATACCCTGTGTGTTAGTGTGTGTGTGTGTGTGTCTGTTTATAATTTAAAGTAAAATGCTTTAAGCCTCATTGACTAAAGCCCACATGCGGTCTAAAGGCATTAGCATATTTCCACAGGATTGTACTCAGGGTTTTCTAGGGACAATAGCTTTGTTACACAAGGAGATGCACGACAACATGATACCGAAACCCCTTCACTGTACAAAGATATACTGACATACAAACAGGTGCCAAGCATTCACTTTATGGTGACTGGTTTCCTCAATATGGTGGAACTTGACTAAATGAACCCTGTACCGTAAATACATATTAGTGCTGCTGCACCTACTATAGTATTTTTAGAGTTAGGGTGAGTTTACTGGTTTGTGGACCGGTGTTGCGGCCATGTTGTGTATTTTGCAGCCGGTGAACGGAAGTTACCATTTATGGAATGCGGAGGAGTGACGTAGAGACGCCGCGTACGTCTCTAGTAGTGGCAGCGAGCTGTCAATCACAGTAAGCCCGCCTTAAAGCGCACTCCGCTTCATTTTCTGTTTGACTCTAAATGGAGCATAATGTACGAAATGAACATCATGCTGTATTGAAGAAGACTGTAAACTAGAGACTGAGACCATAAACTCATGTTTACAATGTTTACTGAGTGCGTAAGCAACAGATTATATGTGACTAACGAGAAATGCGTTCACTCTCTTCCTCACTCTCTTCCTCACTCCCTTCCTCACTCTCTTCCTCACTCTCTTCCTCACTCTCTTCCTCACTCCCTTCCTCACTCCCTTCCTCACTCCCTTCCTCACTCTCTTCCTCACTCCCACTCTCTTCCTCACTCCCTTCCTCACTCCCTTCCTCACTCTCTTCCTCACTCCCTTCCTCACTCTCTTCCTCACTCCCACTCTCTTCCTCACTCCCTTCCTCACTCTCTTCCTCACTCCCTTCCTCACTCTCTTCCTCACTCCCTTCCTCACTCCCTTCCTCACTCTCTTCCTCACTCCCTTCCTCACTCCCTTCCTCACTCTCTTCCTCACTCCCTTCCTCACTCCCTTCCTCACTCTCTTCCTCACTCCCACTCTCTTCCTCACTCCCTTCCTCACTCCCTTCCTCACTCTCTTCCTCACTCTCTTCCTCACTCCCTTCCTCACTCTCTTCCTCACTCTCTTCCTCACTCCCTTCCTCACTCTCTTCCTCACTCCCTTCCTCACTCCCTTCCTCAATCCCTTCCTCACTCTCGCTCGCTGTAGCCTACATGAATCGATCACGACATGAAATATGAATCCCTTCTTCCTCTCACAAACTTTTCAAGCCTTCTCGCAGCCCAACACAGCTAACCAGCTCGCCTGCCCTACCACATCCACCTGCATCAAAACAGGAAGCCGGCGGTGTAAGCAGCAAAGCCCGCCTCTCGCTTGATTGGATCGTCTGCCCACGGCGTGACATTGACGAGCGGCGCGCCTGCCGCTGAAAAAGTTGAGAATATTATGTGACTCCGATGAAAACATCCTACGAAACACGTCAAAAAGCTTCTAGTGAAATTAAATTATTTGTCAGTGGTGACACATTGACATCCCCCAAAAAGGACATAAGTTCCCAGTTTAAGATCCACCTCTGCAGGCCGATGTCTATTATGAGCCGTCTCCCATTCCTCACAACAGACAAACGGGCAAACACTAGGAAGGATGCCAAAGGGCGTTTGGACAGAGATGTTTAAAGCTCCTGCCTCACATACTAATGAGAATCCATTACAGTCTAATTCAAACACACACACACATTCTCATTCAGCGCACAAGCATCTGGCTACAGACACCCCCTTGTCCCTTATGCCTCAGTGCTTGCCAATTACAAAAGAAGTAATCAATCCCACCACAGCCCCGTCCAGGGAAATCGACTTCAATGACACCAGCTACACGGCCGCCGTCTCTGTACCTGACGGCATCTCGCACACAAGCAGCCGGTCGTTCTGCCGCTCCCCGCTGGAAACTGCTACGTAGCCTATAGTAATGATTACAATATAATATATATATATTGGGTTAGCAGATGAGATTAAGCTTCGTTGCTAAGAGCGGCATGTGGGGTAATTAGGGTCATTAGCATAATGAGCTAATAAATCGGGAAAAAACTGGAAATGGCTTTAATTTGTCTTATAGTTGACTAGAAAGGTGGTCTATAAGTCCATAAAGTCATCTATTACCATGGTGCAGTCATACAACCGTGCCTCATTAGCATACATCATTTAAACATTAGGTGAAGGAACCATATGGTGGCTACAAGTGGCCAAGATGAGCTTCCTTCGTGCTCAGCCTTTAGGAGGTGAGGTGAGGTGCTCAGACATCCGCCGCTCCTCTGCCAGCTGAGGTGGTTCTGGCATCTGATCATGGAAGTCCTCGTCCCTTCAGAGGTTTTCTGGGCAAGTTCGACCGGTGAGAAGCCCCATGGTTAGAACACGCAGGAGGGATCGTACACCTCGTCTGGCCTTGGGAACGCCTCCGGGTCCCCGAGGAAGAGCTAGAAAATGAGGGACGTCTGGAATACCCTGCCTGCCCCCCCCCCTCCGGGTGAGCGGAGGATAACGGGTGGATGAATGGGTGCCGGATAAAAAGACTTTCTCAGAAGATATACGCCGGCGTATCCTTGCTTACAGGCGTCCTGGCTCCTCGAGACGGATGGCAGAAGGATGGAGGAGACGACGAAGAACAGCCCGAGGTGTCTCACGCAGACACAGAACTCAACAAAGTGAAAACAAATACAAGCGACGTGCTATTTTGCGGCCGGCAATAATAAATAATTAGTACAAATCCTCCGAGGTAAACACCTACTGACTGATACCGCCTCGAGGCCGTTTGGTACGGGACAAAAAAAATAACTGGTGAGTCTCCTTAGTCATGAGACGGTGGTGGAATTTATGGTGCAGTGAAGGTCAGCCGAATCAATTTCTCAACATGGGAGATACAGAGAACTCTGTAAGCGTTAGTCAATGGAGTAATAAATCTCGTTTGTCTCCTCTGCACCTCAATTTTCCCTCCACCTCGTCTTTCTCTTCCCTCTTTCAGTTTCCTATATTTGTCCATTTATCATGCCCCCCCCCCCGTCTCCTTCCATGTCCGCTCTTTGCCTCTCCTCGCTAACATTTCGCTCGACTTATCTCCCCTCGTCGTCTGTTCAGAGGCTTTTCCCTCGTATCCGCCCCTTCCTCGCTGTGCATCAACAACGCTCCTGACATTGCACAGCCGGCGTGGAAGAGCTGTGTGTCTCTGTATGGGCGCACACCTGCAAGTGTGCAATTATGTGTGTGTGTGTGTGTGTGTGTGTGTGTGTGTGTGTGTGTGTGTGTGTGTGTGTGTGTGTCTAGTAAAACTGTAGAAACAAGCCTGAGGGACACACTGCCGCAGCTTTGGCCTTTATCTTCAAATAGCGGCAAACGAGAACAAGTAAACACACGCACAAGCATTTGTGTATTTGTGTGTGTGTGTGTGTGTGTGTGTGTGTGTGTGTGTGTGTGTGTGTTCTCAGGCATGTTTGCAATGTTACCTTTGGCTTCTTTGTACTCTTCACAGATCCTTCTGACGGCCACCAGACCCTCCTGCTCATCCCTCCCGCCTGAAAGAGAAGGAGACAACTCAGATGAATACAACGTCTGACAAGTCCTTAGAGGCTTTTAATAAAACAACATTTCCTTTTTTTTCCTCCTCAGTCCTGTGTTCTTTCATCTCGTCAAAACGCGTCTCCAAAAAGAGTTCTTCATTCAGCTATTTAGCCCTAGAGGAAGAACTGTAATAGTACCTTACATACGACTCATTATACCATCAAATATGTACGACATATCCAATAAAAGGTACGCCTCGTGGTAAATGACACTTTGACTCAAGCGATCCCAGAGAAAGAGCATTTTTAAAGTAGCTGTTGTCTCTGAACCGGCATCCAGAGACAAACTAGTTCTGGGAAAAAAAACATGATCCTGTTTTTTTATATTTTTGTCTCAAAAGGGAGGCGACCGTACCGTTATGCAGAACTGAAAATAGTAAAAAACGTACACACCAAATATCAATCAAAGTAGAAATAACTAACATAACATAGGGTGCATTAACACACACACACACACACACACACACACACACACACACACACACACACACACACACACACACACACACACACACACACAACTTCATGAACTGACCTCCTTCAAATTAGGGCCGTCAATTAAGTCTTAAATCAACTGAAAAAACACAGATGGACAAAACTTTAGTCAAACATTAGCTGGTTCCCACTTCTCAAATGTGCGGATTGGCTGCATACTGCATACACACTGTATGAAAACACACACACACACACACACACACACACACACACACACACACACACATCTTGGATTATCACACAGGCCTTCTCAAGGGCACCGCACCATTTAGCCTGATGCACGTTAGCATCAGGATGCGGCTCGGTTGCAAGGGTCACACAAACGGTACCGACCCACGGTGATCCCACGCCAATACACGACTTCTGACCAACGGCTGTTCTCCTACATCTCTGCGTACGGATGCTGAGAACGCTGCATGTCATTGAGTACACATGTCTGCACGAATGCTTTCGGTCAAAGCTCTCCATTGAAATAGCCTCCGATTAAAAATTAAAAATGTCCCCGAGGTATTAATTTGGCTACTAAATATTTTGGGCTGGGGGTTATAAATGTAACCTAATTAATTGACTTAAACAATCAGTGCTTAAGCTGAACAAACGGATGAAAGGAGCGTGACGCAGAGTAAGATGCTGACACCTGTGATAAGTTGAACATTAACCTCATGTCTGTGTGTTAATTAGACACAGTTCATCGGCTTTGCTTTGCCTGCTGAATGCAGCAGCTAGGTCACATGTTGGAGCTGTATTGAGGTGAGGCCCTGCCCCTTCAGACGGAGACCACCACGGCACCTCATTTTGGAAAACTGTGACATGCAAAATCATCTTTTATTAAAGCAGAATCTCCGGTCATATACAACTTCCTGTCGGCTGCCATTACAGTGTGTGATATGTGTGCCCTGCACTCTCGCTGTGGGACAGTGGACAGTAAGACAGAAAGTTCTGTGCGAGCGATATTAATATCTAAGATATTTGAATTGTAAATTGCTTTTACTGAGAATTAAAATATGTCCATATTTAGGTTGGTAACTGTTTTTAACCATGACAAAAGCTGATGCATCGTTTCCTTCTTACATCGTTTTAAAAAAAAAAAAAAATAGCGCTTATTATATTCATTTACTGAAGAAGAACGGCATTCAAACTGCTAGTTTGAATGCTATTTGTGTAAAGTTTGAACTTCCACATTTCCTTCATTCGTGTGTTTTTCATTCTTTTTCTTGTAAAGGAACTACCGGCGCTGCCATGCACAACTTGCATGCATTCACATGTTTCTAGTCGAGTCTATTCACGTCATTCCATTCATATTCTGCAGCTGCAAAGACGACATTTCCCAAATCTTATTATCTTATATTAACAACACTCAAAAAGGCACCATTTCAATTCAGAATCTACTCAAAAACCCCTTCAAGCACAATTGCATCCTGGGTAATATCCAACTGGTATTTGACGGCGCTGAGGCTCCAAGCACGCTCTCATCACACAAGTGCTATGCAAGCACTCCACCTGAAATATGTATCCACTTCTTCTCAAGAGAGGAATCCACTTCACCATAAATATTCTCACTTTATGAATTATCTGCAGAGATGAGGGGTATTTGGGACGCACGCGCAGTCCCGTACGATCAATCGGACACCTCGGCCCAAAAAAAAAGTTCTGTGTGTGTGTGTGTGTGTGTGTGTGTGTGTGTGTGTTAATCACACGTAGGGCTCGGGTCTCATTCGTGTTCCGCTTAAGCCGTCTCCGAGGACGCTCTGACATTGTCTTTGCGGGACACTCGCTGAATGAATAAAAGAGTTTTCTTCAAAGTTTTGAAGCTTGCGACGTGAACCGAATGGAGAGCGCCGGAAGCCGAGAGCGTGGAGACGCGTTGTTGTTCTATGGAGGTAGATCCTGCTGTGGAAGAGGGGCTTTGTGAAAAAATACAAAATAAGAAAATGTCACGGTATGACCAGGCTTTGAATATGTCCCCGTCACTAAAAGTGACGTAAACGATAATTATCAAAATAGTTGGTAATTCATTTTTCTGTTGACTCCATCTTTGTGTAGACTAAGATCCACAGCCATTAATTATAGTTATGATTTTTATTTTTTTTTAGACTAAAATCTAAAGATAGCTATCTCCACCTGTAGGCTCACACGCTTGGACAGGGAGGGGCTGAGCTGAGGGGTAGTCAACCTGCCACAGACCACCAGATGTCGCTATAACGTCCACGCTGCCCCTTTAAAAGACCTGTGGATGATGCGAACTTTCTCTACTTATTCCCTGCTGCTGCTCTCAGTGAGAGGTATTGCATGAATTTGATTTATGACCATTAGTTGTTCATTCTTCTTCTGCGTTGACAATGTATTCATAAACCCACCGCTGTCTTATCTTTGGTGGGGGGAAAAAAAAATGTAATAAATTGAAGAAAAGCATTTGTAAAAGTCATTATTTCATGCCCCCCAAAAAAATTGTAAAGGATCATGTTCGTTTGACGATTTAGGAGTTGTAATAATTGTAGATATAGAATTTGTTTTTCACACGGGGACCTTCATCTAGAACCGTTCTGTAAATGATGTAATGCATTCCTACAGAATGTAAAATCCCTGTTTAGCTGTGAAACACTCTGCAGGACTGCAAGCCTTAGACTCGCCTGTGGTTTATTCTGATGACTGACTTAAGTTGAAACCAAACCAAGTGACTGTGGACTACAAACAGAGAATAAAGAGGTTCCTTTAACGGGAGCAGCAGAGACGACATCAAGCCCCGCGGGAGCGTACATTTGAGGAGACGCTAATGGCGGTTCGCTCAGCTGCCGGTTGTCGAGTGTCGCTGGGAGAAATCTTAGATGGGGAAAATGCACTTCCTCAAAATATAATTCCCCTCAAGAAACCCTCCAGACAAAAGAACAAAACGCACAACAATACAAACAATTAAAACAGACGCATCGCGCCACTGTTAGAGAAAAGTACGGATGGAACCGATCGGGACAGAAGCGGCTTCAGATGCCGCTGGGCAGATTACGATTACAACTGTCACTGTAACACATCAGCTGAATGCTTGACGCGCAGTTGTTTGCCAAGTTTTGCTTCACAAATCACTGTCCCCCCCCCCCCACAGGGTTGTTATAATATTTTCATATTTACATTTATGCAAACACACAGTCCCCGGGTTGGGACCTGTGCTGCATGCATTGAAGCCTCTTAACTCTGCCCTCGTTTTGGTGAGGTAGTGCGACTTTGCTCATCCAGACATTCTGTATGCAAGCTGAAATAAAAGAGCTCATTTTGAGTAAAACAGGAATTCTGCTTCTGCTAAGACACACACACACACACAAATGTCTCAGTGAACCACAACAGAGAGAGGATCGGATGCGCACATCCCCGAAATCTAAACGTGTCGTGGCGACTTGTGTGTCAAATGTTAAACAAGTTGCACGTGGAAGTAAAAAAAAAAGACATGCAAACAGCCATGAGTAGTAGGGTGACCATGGATAAGTGGAGAGCAGGGCCGCCTTTCAATCAGAGGGTCGGCGGTTCGATCCCCTGCTCTGCTAGTCTCACGTCAATGTGTCCTTGAGCGAGACACTTAACCCCAAAATGTCTCCCGTAGCTGCGTCTACGGTGTGTAGATAGATGCTGAATTGTAAGTCGCTTTGGATAACGACTGTAATGTAATGTAATAGTTAAATCAGTACCTCACTCACAGATTCATCACCAAACAATTCACTTCAGAGCCTCGACTCAGAGGGCTCAACAGAATGCTGAGGTGAGTGAAAAGGAGCCTGTTGATGGCAGACGGAGCCTCGACCTGCATGACGTTCAGGAGGAGGACATCAGAGGCGCGGTGATCGACGAGTTTCAGCGAGCGGCTCGGGGGATACAGGAGGAGTGAGTGAGAGTGCATCACCTTGATAAGTAGGTACTCAACGCCACTTCAAGGAAGGAAGCATAATATATAGACAGAGTGGCAACGGGCATGCATTGAGCTGCATCTGTAAACACGGTCTTGTTGTTGTCCGTTTTTCATACATCAAACTTTCGATGGTAGCAGCTGTGAATTCAGACCTGTTGATGTTATTTTGGTTAGTTTGGTTACTTTCTTTATGAATATGAAATAAATGCTCTTGCCTTTTCTTCCACACATCTTTACCAAGTTTAAAAAGTCATACTTTTTACACAATTGCACAATTTGGGAGTTTCACTCAGACGCTTCCCTTACAACACTTGGTTGCACTGCATTCATCTGCAGGGAGTTAATAGTACTAAATCATTTATGGAACAATACCAGACCTTGTTTTATGAAGAAGAAGGAAAAAAAAAAAGCCTCTCTTAATCCTAAAATTTGCATTTAACACTCGGTTTGATAACAGCCTTTTAATCCCAGCAGAGCTCAAAAAGTCTTTTGGCATCGTCTCACATATTTCCGATATATAATATATAATAACGATGAAAACAAAGAGTTCTGATGCGATTTCCAAACCTTAAGACGGATCAACGAGCTCTCAGAATGCGCTGTTGACCGTCTCGTACTAATTAAGGATCTCTGACAGCGACAGGCTTTTTCTTTTTTTTTTTTAAACAGGCACACAGAGGACGCCTTTAATATGACTGACACTTTACTATAAAGGGGATGAATCTGTAGCTTAGAAGCTGAGGAACCCAAACAACATGGAGCACGGATCCCACTTGTCTCTGACCAAGACATCCCTTTAGCGTTACTTTCTAAAAGCCACACCATCAGTTAGCTGTCCTCTACTCAGCCTGAAAAGTTATTTGTCCCCCGCCCCCCCCCCGTCCCCCGTCCCCCTCGTCCCTGTATTAGTGCCGAACAACTGGGCGAAACTAATCTCAGCCGGTTCAGCAGTGATTGAGGCGTCATTATCTGTGACGAGACGAGGCTCAATTCTTCCCCTCCGCGCTTTGACAGATTGCTCCGTCATGTTCGCCGCTATGCACAGGTGACCTCTGACCCGGGATGCAATTTGCACTCCATGGTGATAATTTCCTTCTTTTCTCAAAAAAAAATAAAAAAAATAATCACTTAATTTGTCAAAGTGCCTGCTGGGTAAAAAACTGCACTTTGTAATTTTTAAAAAGCACTACAAATATAAAGATTATTATTATAATTATGAATAATGTGTCTGTGGTTGTAATTTTGACACATAGGTGTGGGTGTGTGTGTGTGTGTGTGTGTGTGTGTGTGTGTGTGTGTTCGTGGTCCTGTTAGCGTGTCGGCGGTGAGGTGCTTGATACTGTACCTATGATAACATGCGCCCCCAGCTTGGCCATGTGGCGGACCGCCTCATAGCCGATTCCCCTGCCTCCTCCTGTCACTACGGCAACCTTGCCATCTTGTCTGGGCATCACTGGCGGAGGCAGAAGAGGACACGCAGACATCAGGGGGCATGCCATTTGATAAGGAAGCTATATTTGAAGACACGAGAAGTCCTCGTAATAAAGACCTGATAGATGCTCTGATGGACAATTTGTGATTCAGCCTTTTTCTTTTGGGTTCATCGAGGTGATTTTGTCTCATTTGTTTTAGTACATGCATGATGGACAACTGAGTGTATCATGCTTTTTTTGCAAATACTGTTCAATTATAATTAGTGCCAATTTCACACACAATAATGTGTAATGCATGTCTGACTGATAGAACTCCTGGAACAGTATCTGTTCAATGCACAACAGGAGCACAATTCTGAGTCTCTGCACTTCACTGTTCTTTGAGAAATATACTGTTTCATGTGTATTCATTGACCTGTAGACGATATATAAAAACACTGTATCCGTTCACCAAACTGCGTTATAAAAAGTGGACATTTAACCCCAATTAATGGCGACAAATCGTAAACGCCTTCCAAGAAGACACTGTGAGAAGAGGCAGAAACGTTGAGCTCTTCTGGATAATTCGGCAACGACAATAAACAAAACGACCCTTTATTTCACCCCGTGTTTACTTCTTTCTAACTAGCCGTAGCTAACTTAGCTAGCATCCACGCTAGCGTCACCGCCCCGCCGGTGACACCAGCCAGTTAGTTAGTTGCACCAACCTGGCAACCCGAAGGGTCTGCTGAACAGCTGCACCAACAGAACCTTGACACCAAGCAGATACAGTCTGACCATTGGCAGAAGACCAGACCGAACCGCAGAGAGCATCTTTGCCTCGTTCTTGTCACGCAGTGAGCAGAGAGGAGAGGCGGTGCGGTGTAGGGACAGCTCCGGGTAAACAAAGTGCAGTTCCGTTTACGGGATACGTTCCAATAAGAAGTCGTCCATCCTCGCTTTCTCTCCTTGTCAAATCGTTCCAAACAGATTTGCAACAGACAGAACAGTGGAGAGAGTTTGAAACATTTTCACAATTACTTAAAAAAAAAAAAAAAAAAGAAGAAATCTTAAGATTGACTTATTGTTCTGACAGCTCACTATAGTTGGCCTTGAAAATACGGATCTTTTGCAGCCATCCATCACGTGTAGTGGTGCGATTAGTGTCTGATGGAGGCCGGGGACTCGTCTGCTTGGCTGCCTGATGTGCCGTATGACCCTTTCTCTGTAGATCCATCTAGCATATTGCTCCCTTCAGCAAAACTGACTATCTCATTAACTGCAGCCGGAGAGGTCACTCACGAGAAGCAGCGGAGGCATGACACACTGGTTTCATCCATAATTTCCCAGGATAGGCTTTTAGGACATGTTTCTGGAGCAGTGCAGCTCATGTCTGCAGCTCATGTCTGCAGCTCTGCAGCTGCACTTTGGGTGACTGACTGGTGGATGTTAGGTTTTGTCTCTCCTGGGATGACTTGAGTCCATCACACTTATTAGAGGCTAGTCATGCTACTGTGATAATTAGTGAGATGGGACTTAAGATGTGGAAATCATGACTTTGTCCTGATTCAATCAGCACAAAGTTTTACCCAACGAAATGCAGAAAAGAATGACTTCATTTGGGATTTCCAATATGAAACTATATTGTATATCTACAAGTATTTCCCTCTTTTTTTTTATTTGGTAAATATAATTTCACATAAAAATGTGGCACACATCTAAAGAGTGTTTATTACAGCTTCAGTAACAGAGTTAAATCATTTTTTATGTCCCATGTCCTTCATGTCCCGCACCATGACTTCCAATCACTGCCAATACATCACATGTGTATTGAACGTCTTGGACCTTTCACTGAGCTTACATAATTAAATGTCACGGTGTCGTTGCTAATGATTTAATGATTTTATCTTTCAAGGTTTACCACATTTTCTGCAGCCTAGTTTGTCACTTCCTCCTCAGCCTCCTGATGCTTTGGAGAACAGGTATTCTCTGCTATTCCAGTGTTGGAGTGATCACATGTTGCTAAAATGGTAATAGTCAAATGATCAAAGTTACTCCTTGTATATAAAAGGAAAATGTTTAATTATATGAGGAGCTATCAAATACAAAGAATAACCAATTAAAGCCAGTTATGAGAACATCCTTGTTCTCATAAGTGTCTGTATGCTTAATGATAGTAATGGTTGATGTTTTTTATAAATTAATGAAATTCATTCGTCCACCTCTTTTTAAAGAGGCATACTCTATTACAAAAGCTCAGCTGAAAGTAGTTTCATGAATGCCCCAGTGTGTGTAATTGATGACTGTGAAGCAACCAGAGATTGATTGAAAGAGAAAAGTTGTCATTTAACCTTTTTCAAATTGAATGCACAATGTTAAAATGCTCAGGGCCATCATTAAGTCCACTCAAGTGGTGAGACCTGTGTGGGAGTGGAAATAGATTAAGGCTAATCAATGAATTTACACCAGGGGTCGCCAACAAGTAGCGAATCCATTTCCAAATGGCTCGCTAAAGGTTCAATGAAAATGTACAACAGTTATGCAAGAATAAAGGAAATCATTGGTAACATAAATTGGAAGCTTAGCATCAATGTATGCACAGATTTAAATAGAAACAGGTTCCCGATTCAGTTTCAGGTGCACACTAATGCACATAACACGCTAGAATTAACAGGTGTGTGTTGCTTGATGGTTTCATTTAAATATAGCTGTTGAACCCAGAGAAGTGAAATTAGAGAAAAGTCCCCAAAAATATATAGAAATATATGTTTCATATGTTTTAGTGACCAGAGACTAAATTCCAAAGAGCAAAGACTAAATACCGAACTATAAAGTATTTCAAACTAGATCCACCATGACCGGCTATGACAGTAAAATGCTTAATTGATGCTGATGATACTTCTGTACTTTCACTTAATCGGGGTTTTTAATTTGGGACTTTAACTTGTAAGTGAGTATTTTTCCATGGGACTTTTACTTTAGTAAGGGATCTGAAATAAATAAGCATAATATAGTAGCTGTGTTCTAGTTTATACGACACAAATGTGAGCAGACAGCCTACTGCTGCGATGGATTGTGTTTGGCTAGCAGGGCAGGAATCAGCCGAATTATCACTGGCACTCAAAGTAGGCCAACCAAACTCTCCGCGTCTTCCTTTTCAACTAAATTACACTCATGTCAGCTAAAGACACAGGTCTGTGGCATTCACAGTCACATCCCTTTTTTCTGTTGGCAGGGAAATCATTAGTATTGGTTTTGTGTGTCGCCCACTATCCGATAGTTAAGGTCAAGAGCATTGACAAGCAGTTGGCCCCGGTTATTAAAGTACGCTTAGAAGGCAGTTAAATGAGCAGCAGCATAAAGAGACTGACTCATCGCCACTGCCCTGATGGAGGCTGAGGGTAGGAGGCCGTGTGTGTATTTTGAAATTGTGCATGTGTTGCTGTTAATGCCATAGCTGAGAGGACGTGTGTGTGTGTGTGTGTGTGTGTGTGTGTGTGTGTGTGTGTGTGTGTTTGCTATGCCGCAGCCTGAGAGGTTGGGGGTCAGCGAGGCGAGCCGGCCTGCTATTGTTTAAAGGAAATCGCATCTCACGCATGACGATGGGATGATTATTTGGGATGATGGGACATCAGGGAGACAGCCCTTCACACACGTAGACACACACACACACACACACACACACACACACACACACACAGAAATAAAGATGTGCGTATACACACGCGAGAGACGTGCTGCGAACAGGACATGACAGGAGGGTGTGTGATGTAAATACCATGCGAACGGCATCAAAATAGCTCCAACCAACAGTCACCTAGTCTTATATGACAGCCACTGGCTGGCTGCAAAGCCCAACTTGTCTTCTTTTTGTAAATCCAGGCTGACAATAGCTCTATGGGATCTCGGGAGCCAGTTAAAATCTATTCTTTATTTTTCATGTTTCACATAGATTTATACCTGGTGAGAAGGGAAGGTAGAGAAAGTCGGATATTTCTACCAGAAAATGCCACTGACATTTTTAAAATAGGACACGCTGTTCCCTAATACTTTACCCCATGTTTTTTTTTTTTTTTGTTACTAATCAACTGCCACCCCGAGGAGATGGCAGGTGAAGTGTCATATTGTAAAGAAAGGGGATTTTCCGGGTGTGTCATGGCCAATTTGGGCTCCAAAGTGCAACAGCTCGAGTGAATTGACGCTGTCTTTTTCTCACAGTTGGAGCTGCTTCTTTGAGAGCTTTCCCTGAGAAGTCTGTTCCGTCTGAGAGGCAGACGATCGAGGATGGACTCAAAGCTCAGAGACTGCAGGACTCACAGTGTCCAGCCACTAATGAGCCAGCATGTATCATGTAAGACAAACCCCATGGGGGATGCCTTATTTTGCAGCCTGAAGCACAAGGGTCTCTCTCTCTCTGTGTGTGTGTGTGTGTGTGTGTGTGTGTGTGTGTGTGTGTGTGTGTGTGTGAGTGTGTGTGTGTGTGTGTGTGAGTGTGAGAGTATATCTGTTGTCTGTAAATAGCAGCAGGTGTTTATCTGTGCATATGAGGAAGTTGAAGACATGCTTAAAGAAGCTAAATGGCTGATTTTTTTTTTTTGCCTCCCCCTGCTTTCAGCCTTCATGCTAAGCTAAGCTAATCACCTGCTGGCTCCAGCTGCATTTACCATACAAACACGAGAGTAGTATTGCTTTTCTCATCTAACTTAAATGTCATTTATATTGTCACATACATGCGTACATGAAATTCAACCTCTGCATTTAGCCCCACCCTCAGCATTAGGAGCAGTAAAACAAGTTGGGGTTCGTTGTCTCGCTCAAGGACACTTTGACGTATGGAGCCAGCCAGGCAACCTTGGTGTTTGGACGACCCGCTCTGCCTTCTGAGCCACAGCCAAAGACGATAACACAATCAGGATTTTTACTTCCTATTTACAGGAAGTCAAGAGTATCTGTATACTGTTCACCGGCATCACACACAGTGTCTCGAAGGGCTTCATAGACTCAAACTGCACTCAAAAAACAAACGCTTAGATCGTAAGTAAGAATAAAAAAATAGAAGGAACCTCAGGAGAAGCAATTCACAAGGCATTCCCCCTCCACAGATGACTGGATGTGTACCACCGGAGGATTCGGGGGTCGGAAAAGGCAGTGGACTGTACGTGGACAGATTTGGTAATTGTTGTGTCGGCTCAGCTGCGGCCGCCACCGGCTTTCCATGGGGAGACGAGCCAAAGGCCAGCTTGTAAACATGAAAGTGAAACCTGAGATTTCTGCATGTGTTTGCGGTGGGCGACTGCACACAGACAGCATCCTGGATCCACATCCGGTCCGGGACTCATGTCCCTCTTTTTTTTTTTTACTTACAGGCATTTGCGACAAACAGAGAATAAATCCCACTTTTATTTTTGGGGCTGGGTAAAAATAACCCACAGAGTAAATAGATTTGCACGTATTAAATGGGCTGTGATCACGTTTTTTTTCATTAGCCATAATGATTCAACAGCTGTACTTTTTAAAATACAGTGAGGGTTTCTTCTACACATGACCACTTGAACACACTGTTCCTTGAACTGCAATTATCTCCGCCAGGAAGATCATGTGATGGGTAGCTTTTTGCATGCGTGAGTGAGTGAGTGAGTGAGTGAGTGAGTGAGTGAGTGAGTGAGTGTGCACCTCTGTGTCTGTTAACGACTAATCTCGTATTCTGCTGCAGCAAACTGCTCAGTATTTTGAGTGTCCAGTTATGGCTGCATGCTTACACCTTTTATTGCCTTTTTTATACCGCCATTGACTGCCAGCGGACTGACACCGACCCCCAAGCACCACTCTGCACCCACAGTAAAGGATAACGGTTTACGGCGTGTTTGGCCAAGAGCTAACGGAAGTACCAGCACTCACTGCTGCGCGCCTCTCGCCGCTGCACTGTGGCTCACTTTTGTTGTTTGGGATGATGTGTTTGGCTAACCGCTAGCAGCTAACTGAACTATCAGTACACACACTGCTGAACCTCTCCACAACTCAGCTGCTGCCAATCCATTGGGTTTGAATGAAGCGGGTTTTAGCCCATTAGCGTCTAGACGACAGGCCAGCCAATTGTGGCTTGTGTTCATTCAATCACACAATACAGCTGTGGTCCTTTGAAGACACACCTGGCAGAGATGCGCACTCTACTGAGCGCACCTCTGAGCGTGGTCTTTGCTTTTCAATTTTCCAATCTCAAGCACCTGAGTAAAATTTGAGGGAAGAAATGAACCCATGCGGATGCAGAGTCATGCTTCCCTTCATTTGTGTAGCACCTAGTTTGAAACCAGAACAAAGGCAGCGGCATTAAATATACATTATAGATAGTTGCAGCATAAATACGGCCAGGCTGAACTGATACTTACTTTAAAATCTCTATCTGGCTTTAGATACATTGTTGTGCACTAACTTCAGTATTATGCATGCTGTGTGTGCTATTTATTCATTTGTGTGTGTGTGTGAATCCAGAAACTATATTGTTAATGCAGGAAAAGTTGAATTAGCATCCATTCTAAATACTGCAACTTTCAGGTTACATTTCCTAATTTTTATTGTAAATCAATAAAGCTTTCCATTTGGCATCTATATGATATTTCTATTCAGTAGAAACGTTGTTATTAGCTAGATATTTGTTCTTGTTATGGACCAAGTATTGATGGAGGTTTCAAGCATTTGTCGCTAAATTAATATGAGCTTGAAGGACTGAAAATAGAAATACGTAAAAGTATGAGTTCTTATTGTTGCATTGCAGCTTCTGCTCTGACCTTAAACTCCATATTTCAGCAACCCAAACAGTGCATGTGTGTGTGTGTGTGTGTGTGTGTGTGTGTGTGTGTATGTGTGTGTGTGTGTTTGTGTGTGCGTGTGTGTGCGCACGCTCATGTTCATCAAATACATCCCAACACTATTTCCCCTTACTGTCTTTGGGGAGTGGATGGCTTTCCATTAGTAGATGTGGAATGAGGAGCAGTGGGGGAGATATTTGCTCGCACCAATTAAGTCTGTCATTAACTCTGTGCAACACACACACAAACACAGACACACGGCATTTAACACACTCGATTTAACAGCGTGTGAGTCAGTGTGTGGGCCTCTGCTTCCGTCTGAGACCTGTTGTCACTGAGTCAGGACTGAGAGGAGACTCTTTCGTCTCTTGTTCTCTCACCTTCTGTCTCCCTCTGCTTTTTGACTCCAAGGCTGTGTGCGCACAGCGAGACTTTAAGGCGGTGTGTGTGTGTGTGTGTGTGTGTGTGTGTGTGTGTGTGTGTGTGTGTGTGTGTCTGTGTTTTGCTTCGTTGGCTTCAAGCCCCGTCACCTACCTTTCTGTTTAACCCGACAACACCGACGCCCTCAGCTAAGTCATGCGGTCGCATAAACACACATTTTGATGCAGCCCCCGATTATTGATGGCGTGACAGAAAGATCATTACGGCATGTATCACGACGTCTCCACTAATATCGCCTTCGCCCACTTTGAGCCACAACAGATGAGCGCCGGACCAGCGCCAGTTATTGGGTGGAAAACGACACTTTTGGCTAAATTTAGATATTTAAATGTGATAATTTTCAAACTAGAGCCTTCCCTATTATTCCAAAACACTCTGTAGTGTTTCCCCATGGATTCCATTCAAGTGAGGATGGGATAAGCCCAGGTTAATAACAGGGAGGGGGGGGGGGGGCATATTTGCATGAAAGATGATTAAAATTAAAATGTCTCAATATAATGAATACAAGTTAAGGATCACCCATAGGCAACCAGAGCAGGTGATAAACATATAATCAAACACACTGCATCTGTTTGATGATCGGTGGTTGATGCAGACAGGACCAGATCTGGTGTTAATTAAAGACAGCAGCGAGCTGATGCATCAGTCTCAGCGCTATAGATTCCAGTCCTGGTTTGCTCGTGTTTACCCCGATTGAACTGTCCACCCGGCCAGAGGGATGGCTGATGTAATTCATGTCTAACGTGGTGTTTCCCTCCCAGTCTGCGCTGAATGCTAATAATCAACGCTGTTTGGGCTGGAGGGAGTGCATTACGCTGACTGTATCGCATCTCTGTCCGTCGGGGGGGGGGGGGGGGGACATACACACACACACACCGGGGAATGTCGGCTTAGAGGAGGGGAAAAAAGGAAGGAAGAGTGAGAGGGGGAGAGGCTTGCACGCATATGGGAAAAAAAGTGTGCGTGTGTTTGTGTGAAAGTGTGCGAGTGTGTATTGGAAGTTGGACACAGCAGACGCGTGTCACCTCAGCGCCAGTGCCGTCAACCTAAACTGACATAAACAGCCCCAGGCGGCCCTATCAGAGATGGACTTTACATAACGGCTGAGTCACTCACAATCTATTTTTATGGCTTTGAGGTGTGTGTGTGTGTGTGTGTGTGTGTGTGTGTGTGTGTGTGTGTTTTTTGCTTCTATCTTTTTGAGAGCCAATTTGAGTTTTAGACCTTCACAATGAGAGCATTAGCGTGACGTCGGGTCATCTTGACCAGGCTTCAGTCCTTAAAGGCGCCGTTTGAGGACTCCGATTTGTGATGTCGAGCTTATTTGAGTGTTTTGGGGAATTGTTGGCCTTCGTGAGAGTACACTAGAGAGCTGATAGGAAAGGAAAGGAGAGAGACAAGGGGGCGTAAGTGCAACAGGACGCCCCAGGCATGTAGGCCCTGATGGAAGTGAAGAAATTAGAGTGAGGAGATCTAAAAAAAAAAACACAACAAGTGCTAAATTGAGACGATTAATCATTGGGACTCAAGTCAGTAGTGAGCAATGAGGAGTGAAAGGCTGGGCAATCTAAATGTATTATGTTAATGAGAGCAAATGTTAAGAAATTTGAGTCTGCTTCTGGATATGCATTCAAATACAAACAGTGATACAACTACTATGGGATATGAATGTAGTCACTGGAGGGTCTTCGAAACAGAGAAATATACACAAAAACTGAACGCAACAATGGTAATATTAATAATGTGGCTTCATTTTAAATCCATTTGCTCTTTTTCTAATACATACTTAATAGTTGCATTCTATATTCTACATTCCGCAAACCATCTTTAATTCATTTTCCTACTTTGTATAATATTTAAACAAAATGTAAACATATTTAAAATACTATATATATATATATATATATATATATATATATATATATATATATATATATATATGATAATTACTGCTCATTATCGTATATTTTAACTGTCTAAAACAGGTCATTTAAATGGCTGAACTACCCATTACATTATCCAAATCATGCAACGGTGATAGTTACTAAATTCCAATGTCAAACCTTGATTAGCGTTGAGTGTTACCTTGTGAAACGCAGAATATCCTTCAAAGAAATGCAGAATACTGGGAGTCCAATGAATATTTCAACGTCCTTTAACTATTATTCAACGCTGTTTGAATGAATAGCACACGTTACATTCAGCTAAGAGGCCGTGTTTTTACTCAGAGAGCCACGGTCAAGTCCCTTTGCCACGAAGGGGCCACTCCTACTGAAGTGTCCTTGAGCAAAACCCTGACCCTCCAGCTCCGGCGCTGTTCTGTAGATGACCCTGACCTCTCACCTCCGAACCAAGAAACGTGTGGAAACACAAAGCGTGTTCAGGTTTTTATGATATTTTTTCTGAATTTAGTATCTAGACGTATTGAATAACTAGATATGTTTTCTTGCTGTGGACCAATAATGAACATTTGTAGTCTAAATGAGTCATCAGTGTGCTGAATAGTGTTTGCAGCTGTTTAATACTAAGCTATGAGTTATTCAGAGTGAATGCCAAAGAAAAGCATTATCGCATTGTAGCTTCTGCTCTGACCATGAACACATCTCAGCAACCCAGGCAGAAAATCCAGAGCCATTCATAGTTTGATGATGTGAAACTTCTTTGATCATATCTGTATTTATGAAGGCAGTATTGTACGGGACTGTAGAATGTATCAGCATGAGGGTCTAGTTTATCAGACCATCATGGAGTATTAGTGATAATGAATGGCTGATGGAAACACACACACACACACACACATTCATACACAAACCTTGTCATATGCAGTTTATGAACATTGTGAGGAGAGAATATGATAACAAATCCCCTCTCCACAGCCTCGGGCTTCAATAATTTACTTTTGTCCCTCCATATTTCATGACTTCAATCTCAATTGAATTTGGATCTATCAAGGTGTATTAACGTTCAAGCATTCTGAAAGAACCTGCCTGCCTCCCACATAACATCGTGTTTTTGTGGTACAAATTTATTCGTGAAAAAACGAATACAAATTCTTGCGGCAGTAAAAGTTGAGTCGTTAACGTGTGCGTGATTATTAATGCTCTACTTTTTAGGTTACTCGCTATACGTTCTGCCATCGCACGGCTAGTACAATGCACTATTACAGTTCATACATGGAAACATTTTCAATAAACTCGAGTGAATTTCACTCATGCTCATGTATGCATGCAGAGGCACGCACACAGACACACACACACACACACACACACACACACACACACACACACACACACACACACACACACACACACACACACCTGTCTCCCCTGCTGAGTCCCTCTGAGCCTTTCCTGCTCCACTTTTTTTTTTTTCATCTGTCATTCTGGAGCACGTCAGTGTTTAACCCCCTCCCACGCTGGCACACACACACACGCACGCACACACACACACACACACACACACACACACCGCCTTTCTTCTTCAACAAACTGCACAAACATACACAATCGCTCAAACACAGCTTTTTTCCCTTCTTTCCAATCTCAACACACACACACACACACACACACACACACACACACACACACACACACACATACACACACACACACATACACACACACAATCCAGGGCACCGGTTTAAACAGACAGAGACGCAGTTGAGACAGTTATCGTGTACCTTTTTGCTCTCTCTCTCTTTCTCTCACGCTCTATGTCATTACTGGGGGCCGGTAGAGTCAGGACCGTCATTTACAGTCCGATATGCGTGTGTGTTTGTGTGGCGGGGGCGGGGGGGGGGGGGGGGGGGGGGGGGGTGATACGGGCCGCTCGCGTATCATGCTGACAGCAATCATTTTGTAGTCCGGTCAAAGAGGGCATCTGCCATCCCACCAGACTCGCTCCTCTCCTCCGTGGGAGCAACACACAACAGTTTAGGAGGCAGCGGGGGGTTCCTTAGCTCATGGCTGTATCCAGGCTACTTATGGATTTTTAAATATTATGGTGCCCGTAGCTCAAAATAAGAAGGTTTTAAAAAAAAAAAAAAAAAAATGTAAGCCTTCACTTTCTCTGCGCGTGAGGGGAGACGCTCGGCTCTTTAAATCCTCTGGGGTGTTTGAGGTGGGAAGATAGGGACGTGGTGTTCCATAAAAAAACATGTGGCTAAACTACAGTGTGAGCTGCGGTCAGCGAATATTATTCAACATTCAATATTTTACAAGGGATCGAGTCACGCCATCCTCGACCATCAAAGATGTGTAAAATAAATGCAATTTATAAAGAAACTCTTCTGTGCAAATTAAGACATTAAAGCACTGAGTGTTGTTATTCATCCGCCTGCTCAAATGTCACCAAAAAAAACATTTATAAAGCAACATGTCCTTGGTTTGTCCTTCACATTATCCATTTTAGAATGTGCAAAATGTGTTAATTTCCCTGGTTCTGCGTTTACCGGGGATGAAAAACTAAATGCTTTGAGACCCAGATGAAAAATGGCACCTTATCATATCTCACATGTTTAATAGCTCTGTGGACCATGTGACAGCATGTAGGCACTGGGGGCCAACGTGCCTGCAATATTGAGAAGTCCTTCATTAAGCGTGGCCAATGTCTGTGTGCCTGTGTGTGTGTGTGTGTGTGTGTGTGTGTGTGTGTGTGTGTGAGAGAGAGAGAGAGAGAGAGAGAGAGAGAGAGAGAGAGAGAGAGAGAGAGAGTAGCCTACATGTCAGAGCATCTTTTAAACTAAGACTGGACAAAGCATTGTAACCAAGCTCACTGATGTCATGGGGAATCGAAATGTACCGTGCGTAAAAGCATTAGCGCCGTATTCACGATAAGGAGCCAAAAAACATGGCACAAAAAGCGATTATAGGAATAAGACGCACAGGAGCCAATAGAGATAATCCCGTTATCTCGTTGGATGTAAAATGCCAACGTGGGAGCCTCCTCAGAGACTAAGATGAACTGAACGTGAACTAATGCTGCAGATGTACCGAAGGCGGCAGAGAGTGAGGGGGGGGGGGGGGGGCAAAACAATATTGGCAACCTGATGTAAACACTGTATGGTCTTGACCTTAAGGGACACACACGCTGTTTACCGCAATGTCACCGGCGATCTTCCTACTTGATTAATTGAGAGCCCACACACGCGCGCGCCCGCACCGTCTCCCTGTTTCGACACCAGTTCGATATTCTCTTGATGACATTGTATCACCTTTGAGAATTCACTGTTCAGTTGCGACAGCGGGACTGTAGCACACACGCCGGCGGGCTGTTGATAGACGATCGCTGTCAAGTTAAAGAAATGTGGGGCTTCTGCTCATTCATGGTTTGGGATACCGGGTGCCAGTGAGACGCACTTCGGTCATCACCTGCCTTCTAACCAGAGCGCATTTAACATTACGCACGACAAGGAAAGCGCGCGTGTACACACACACACACACACGCGTGCATTCACAGACAACCTAAACAGGCACATCAAGAAAAACAAGACAAAAGGAAGGCAGCAGACTTACGGGATGACCCTGGGCTCTGCGGGCTCCCCTGTGCGCCCCATTGTGAAATTCCCGTTATTCCCGTTTGGAATCCTCAAATGCCGTGGTCGCAGTCCACGTCCCTGCAAATGTACCAAAGGATCACATAGAGGATGAGGAGTATGGCGAAGATGAAGAGCGCTACTAGGATGGCCTTGGTCACCGGAGAGATGAACGACTGCATGTCAGGAGCAGAGCCGGGCAGAGCGGCGTGGGGCTCCGCGTCCGTCCGTCCGTCCTCAGTCTGCTATCTCTCTCGCTCTCCACCTCTCCTCTCCGCCGCTCCGGTAGCAACTGTTGAGGACGGAACCAGGGGTTTTGTCGTGCGCGAACACACACATCTAGAGCCTGACGCACATGCACACGCACTCTGCGACGCGAATTTCTACCGGCGATCCGGGCGCGCAACGCGTGGGGGCTTCCCTTGCTAGAAGCGGCGCAGGCGTGGGCTGTCTGTCCCCAGATCCACTCTCTCCGGCTGCAATTCGCACGTCAGAAGAGACAGAGACAGAGACAGAGACAGAGACAGAGACAGAGACAGGGGGGAGACCGGAGTGATAACTGTCGCGGTCTGTTCAAAGAACGTTGCGAAAAAAAGCGATACTATTCAGCAGGTGGAGGTTTGTTGGATTAAATCCAACAGAGACAGACACAGAATGGGGAAGTTGTGCGCCAAGGAACTGCACTTGACGGTGAACAGGTTGATTAGTATTCCTCACGGCGAAGTGTGTGTGCGTGTGTGTGTGTGTGTGTGTGTGTGTGTGTGTGTGGGAGGGGGGGGGGGGGGGACTTGGCATGACAGGCTATCATTTTATAACGACCCTCAACATCCCTTTTTGTGTCAAAGTCGAAGGATAACTAGATGAATCCAGATGGTTATTGCATTGAACCCGGTTGCACTTGCTTAACTGCTAATTTGCATAAAACAATCCTTATAAGGTTGCTACTTATGTATTATTTCCTTAACGCAACCTTTCAAAAAGAACTAATCCCACGATAATCCCTTAAAGAAAGGACAGATGGACTGGAAATTGCGTGTAAAGTCGTAGCATTAAATCAGCTGCAATGCAGGAGATACACTATTAAATGTGACACGG
The DNA here is from genome assembly GCF_023349555.1 of Cebidichthys violaceus. Taxonomy (NCBI): domain Eukaryota; kingdom Metazoa; phylum Chordata; class Actinopteri; order Perciformes; family Stichaeidae; genus Cebidichthys; species Cebidichthys violaceus. The sequence goes on along the minus strand of NW_027176274.1, from coordinate 2,474,948 downwards.
TCATATTTGAAAAGGCTGTTAGATGTTGGCTTTTTTTTTTTTTGGAAGGAACATCTGCTTTATATGCACAACCTCAATGGCACTTTTGTGGGTTACAATGATCACTTTCAGTGAGCAAAATTGTACTTTCGTAGTTTAATTCAGGCAAGAGAATATGCCAAATGAGTAGACTGTATTGTAACCATCCGGAGATAGGCATACAAACGCCCCATCACATGTAGGCCAGACATGACTGCATGAAAGGGATTTTTCATGTAGCCTCTAACCCAATAATATCCGTGTCGGCATGGATTCTATCAGATGACCACATGTCGTATCCACTATAGTCTACAAGCTATTCATATAATTAATTATCGCTTATATTATAGAATTAGAATAATTATAGAATTTTTTTTTTGTGAGTGGCCTATTTCAAAGAAGCAAAACAAATATGATAAAAAAGACCAAAATATGCATTAAGACATGATTATTGAAGATCATTTTTAGCCGATAGAAGTAGGTCGCCCAACTAAAGCGTAAGAGAACATGGTGAGGAGCGCACTGTTCCTCACCAACCGATGTTCACCACTAGATGGCGACAAATGTTAAAAAAAAAAAAAAAAAAGAAGAAAAAAAAAAGAATCCAAGCCCTCGTGAAATGTGATGGTGTATTTGACTATTCCGCACACCATCGTTACACTGTAGTCTTGCATAACAATCATGACAGCTAAACGGCTTTAAGACGCACAGCAGGTAAGGAGAAACAATGCAGCTTTAACAGTTCACATATCACTTGTGCGCCATTGAGACGTACGTTCTTGCTTGTCTTCGTAGCGGGCTAGCTAGTTAGCGAACGTTAGCTTCACTAGCCGTCAATAACATTGCGGCCTATTGAGCGGAGTGGCTGAGGAAGCTTGAGGCGCTAGCGCCAAAAAACCGAAGTAGCCCCCGCTGACAAGTTTGGCGAAACTCGCAAACGAAAGTTGTGTTTTGTGCCATGTATGTCGCTTGATGCGAGCTAGAATGTATTATTGAATGCTGCACGTGTAGTGTTACGCGGATGCGGTGTCTACTGTTCACAACAAAAACACAAGACGGACCAATGTGTGCAGCAAGTTGCTAGCAGCTAGCTAACTAGCTGCAAACAGGCCGTAGACGTTTGTCAAGCGGATGCACGTAAAGTGGAACTTTCGGTCACAGCCTTCAGAGTAAAGCGTTTAGCGATGCGCTTGTTGGAGTGTTTTATCACACAAGGCAGGTATGACAACGATTTTGCAGAATTGGCCTGGACTGTAAGAAAAAAAAACGTAACTCCGTAATGGTTGTAAATTGACCTTCATCCGAAATATTGCCAATGTGAGCGGTTTGTAATCAGGACTCTTAATTTATTTTGTTGATTTTGTACATCACAAGTATAGCGGCAGTATCCACATGTTTCTATGAACAACTTGTATTATATTATGCAGACTTAAGCGTATTCGCTTTGTCCGCAGTGTGTTTTCAGAGTCAAGTGGCGAACGAGCTTTATTTTTGAGGGCACTTCCGCTTCTCTTCCTTCGTTTCTTCAGCACTTTTAACTACTTTAAGCTAAATCTGATGTAGCAGCGTTGACAAGCGCGGCTAGCTAGCTGGCTAGCAACAGACTTAACCCACTTAACCACAGTGAGTGTGTTTACATATGGGACTCAGTGGTAGTTGGTGTATGTGTGTATGTGTAAGACAGATACTTATTTATTATTGTCTCCTGTGGAAGGTCTATTTATATTTATATATATATATATATATATATATATATATATATATATATATATATATATATATAATCTATCAGCTACGTGTTATCAAAAGGTCCCACAAGTACTACGTTAGCTAACGTTAGCGTTGCCGTTTTAAGATCAAGTGATTGCCAGTTAACAAATTAGGTCTTGCTGAAGTGTAACACCAGTGTAATGTTGCAGCAACATGTACAGCTGGTTTTCTAACTAACGACAGTCTTTCGGTTCTGATAGTATCAGGTTGTCAACGTTGACATTTGAAAGAAATATATAAATATATTTTTTAAATCTACCTGGGTCCTAAGTAAAGTACATAAACGTTAACCGTTACAAACTTAGAAAACCATTATTTCAATTCATGTTCAACTCTTTTGAGCTGTTCCACGGTGCTTACTGTCACTTTACACTGTATAGTACATCTTGCAACGTTAAGATGAGATCTCAGAGCAACAGCTGACCCAGGTTCAAAAGTTGACACATGACTGAGAAGAGTGATACTTTGTGCAACAGAGGTGGATCAAAAGTCTTGATGTTTTGGAAGATAGAAAGTCACATAGCCCTATATGTGGTATTATTACGTGTAATACATAGTTGAATGAAACCTACTGAGACTAGAATATACGTCATATTTATAGCAACAGTATCTTAAAACCCACCTTCACAGGGTTGGAGAAACTCATCCTAACCAAGAATAATATGCAACCATTGCACATTAGAATAATAAGCAACCATTGCACATTAGAATAATATGCAACCATTGCACATTAGAATAATAAGCAACCATTGCACATTAGAATAATAAGCAACCATTGCACTTCAGAATAATAAGCAACCATTGCACATTAAAATAATATGCAACCATTGCACATTAGAATAATATGCAACCATTGCACATTAGAATAATATGCAACCATTGCACATTAGAATAATAAGCAACCATTGCACATTAGAATAATATGCAACCATTGCACATTAGAATAACAAGCAACCATTGCACATTAGAATAATAAGCAACCATTGCACTTCAGAATAATAAGCAACCATTGCACATTAGAATAATAAGCAACCATTGCACATTAGAATAATAAGCAACCATTGCACATTAGAATAATATGCAACCATTGCACATTAGAATAATAAGCAACCATTGCACATTAGAATAATAAGCAATCATTGCACTTCAGAATAATAAGCAACCATTGCACTTCAGAATAATAAGCAACCATTGCACATTAGAATAATAAGCAACCATTGCACTTCAGAATAATAAGCAATCATTGCACATTAGAATAAGCAATCATTGCACATTACAATAATAAGCAACCATTGCACATTACAATAATAAGAAACCACCACAATTTTAACTAAGGAAGTCACAGCTTATGGGTAACTTAGAAGTGTAAGCTCACCGCCCTCGTTAGTCACGTTGCTATCTTCCCATCAAGAGTCACAATGGAAATATGTTTTGGACTCAAGTTGTTTTTTGTTGCGTCACTTGTGTGTGATTTCACATCCTCCTTCCTCACGATGTCCAGTAAACAAAACAAACCTGCAGTGAGTATGTTTGGTATTTAGCTTGCCGCCGTTGTCCAGTCATCCGTCTATTTCTTTTCTTTTTGTTTCACAGACCTAAGAACTACTCTATGTAAGATGAACACTGAGGACAAGTTGGAGGGCATGCTGCTGAAATGCAGCAGTGGAGGAATAGACGGAGGAGGGAGAGTTGGGCTCGGCAGTGGAGGAGGACTGGTGGTGATGACACTGGGGGAACGATCGCTGGCAAACCACCCTCTGTTGGCCGAGGATGATGACGTCGACGACGACGACGACGACGATGAAGACGAAGACGAGGACTTGACCGGGAGCTCACTGGTCACACATGACCTGGTGCCTCCAGAGCAGCTGATGATGCAGGAGGAGATGACAAAGAATGGTAGAGGAGGAGGAGGAGAAGAGGAGGAGGGAGGAGGCGAGGTGGGAGTGCATTTCCCCCTAAAACTCACCAATAAGTTGCCCTGCTTGCTTCACATGCCAGTGAGTTCATGCCAGTTAAGAAGTAGATCGTGCATTAATAAGATCATACTTATGGTGTCCATGTCATTAGAGTGAGACTTGTTGTGAGTGAATGTTTGTGATGAGACATCGGTTCCCCCAACACTCACAATTTACCTTAATATATGAAACATATTTACTGCTGTACACTCATGAGCCGGTTCAGAGATGCGTTGCAAAATAATGCCAAAGAAACATTTTAAGGACAGCGATATGAAAGTGTATAACAGGAATATTAGAAGTGGAAAGCTTGCCCTCCCCCTCCACAGTAAAGGTGAAGGATGATATGTCGTTGAGAGGGATCACCTCTCTCCCTTTTGTGTACCTGGTTTCGCACTTAAAAAAAAAAGTCAGGAGCCTTCACAGATTAGCTGAAATGTTTGGCGCTTTTTAAATATTTTGCATTACAAAAGAATGACGAGACAGTACATGTAAACATCGGGGATAACCCAAACCGATCCACAGAGTCAGGCTTAGGGCGGCGTAATCCCTGTTTATTACAACGTTGACGTTATTTACATAGTTTTGGCCGTTCTCTCCGTCAGTAAGGAACACATTGTACTCTCCAAAATGATTTGTTGAATCTCGGAACACGGTCACCCTCGGAGGATGCTAGAACCACATCGGCTGTCCTCTTAAAAAGGTGCTAAATTTGGATATTTAGAGCGTTAATACAGCAGCAAACGGCTGTTTACTATGCAAAGACATGAGCAGAGAATAGAGTCGCTGCTTCTCCTTGCATCGTTGACATAGCTGGGCCGGCCGCTCTGCGCTACGGCGGCTACAGCTGACGGCGCCATGGGAAGTGTAGCACCCACCCTCCTGTTCCCCTTCAGGAAAACACTGTTGGCTCCGTCAGCACTGTTGCCGTTGTCTGCGCTGTTAGCACCGTTAGCCGCGAGCCCCCCCCCCCCCCCCCCCCCCCCGCTCAACCGTCGCCATGTTGAGAGCCGTTTAGAGGCAACAGGAAAGCTCCCAATCTCGTATGTATCACCTTTAAATTGTAGAGGAGAAGCTGTCCCTTCACATTGGTTGGTTATCCTCTACTTGCCCTACTGCGCCTGCCTGACCCTGATACGTTCCGGAGTAGTGAGTGGGCTCTGAAGCAGGTCATGTGCCGTATTAAATGTCTTTCCTATCTTTTACAGTTGAGCATCAAGCAAGAAATGAAGCCGTCTGAGGCCCCGGTCCAGATAAAGAAGGACAAAAAAGCAGTGAAGGACCTGATGGTTTGTCCCAAGAAGAAAAAGAGGAAGCAGCGTTCACCAGCAAAGGTGCAAGTTCATTTTGATCTGTTGTGACAGTTAGTGACAACTGTAAGAATCAGATACTGATGTGTCTTTTTGCTGGTGCAGATTCTCAACATCAATGACGAAGAATCGTTGGGCTTACAGAACCCCAAGTGTCACGTCTGTGTTCACTGTAATGCTGCCTTCAGAACCAACTACCATCTACAGAGGCACGTCTTCATCCACACCGGTAGGAATTACTTAAGTCACGCTTTAAAGTGCCGTCGTTTTCATTTCCTGCTTTGGAATCGGACATCATGTCTTGACAGTGGATGAAAAGAAGGGCAATGCTAAATTAAATAGCATCATATGAAATAAAGTGTCTATATTGTCATTTATATACTGACGTTTGTAACTCTCTCTCTCTCCAGGCGAGAAGCCATTTCAGTGCAGCCAGTGTGATATGCGCTTCATTCAGAAATATCTCCTCCAGAGACACGAGAAGATCCACACTGGTGAGCGGAGAATACATGCAATTGGTACGCACTTTTATTTTTGTTTCATTTCACTCTAAAGTGAGTCTTTTCCTCTCTTCCTTTTATATTGTTTAGGTGAGAAGCCGTTTCGCTGTGATGAGTGTGGGATGAGGTTCATCCAGAAGTACCACATGGAGAGACACAAGAGGACTCACAGTGGAGAGAAGCCTTACCAGTGTGACTACTGTCACCAGGTATGCGTGGAAGCAACGCGACAGTCGACCACGGTGGTGAATCGGATATTAGAATACAATCTGAATTGGTGCTCATGTTTCTGTCTTCTGTCCACAGTACTTCTCCAGGACAGACCGGGTTTTAAAGCACAGACGAATGTGTCACGAGAACAGAGAGAGAAAGACCAACAAGGCGGCGGGTAAAGTTGGGCCTTTGCGTGAAGCAGATTCTTTGGGCCTCCCGTTTCTTGCCAAAGAGTGTTCACTGCCCAAGAAAAAGCGGCAAAAGTGTGCAGACAAGAGTTCAGGAGCTTCCGACGGGCACACCGTCGTCACCGTCCTGGAGACGGAGGAGGAGAAGGAGGAGCAGGGACAGAATAAACTCGAAGGTCTACCTCTCTACGCCGTGTCCTCCAAAGTCAAACACGAGTACGTGATCGCGGAGTACTCCGGGGAACTTCCTGAAGAAGCGGCTGTTCAACACCAGGAGGGCGACGTGTCATCGGAAGACACGACTCCTCCCAAACTAGTCCTGAAGAAGGTCCCCAAGAGGAGTCTCAAGCAGTCCGGTGAACAAACTCTTCCCTGCCTGTCCACTCTGTCTTCCTTTGAGGAAACTACGAAGGTCACGCAGTACACCTTTGAGATCGTGGACAAGCAGGGCCTTTTAGAAGTGGAGAGCAACGCGGACCTCGAGTCGGTCGAAGCTCTTCAAGGAGGACCGACGAAGCCGGCAGCTAGCAGCACAAACTACGACGACGCCATGCAGTTTCTCAAAAAGAAGCGGTACCTTCAGGCCGCGATGGCCAACAACAGTCGGGATTACGGCCTGAACGCGAGCAGCATTTCTTCTCAGCCGCCTGTTACGCAAACTGTGGCGTCGGCGGTTATCGACGAGACCGTCCCCGCCACCATTCTGGAGCCGCAGCCCGTCAGCGCCGAGATTAAAGCGACGCACGACAAGAGCGTGTTGCCGGACGAGGTTCTTCAGACGCTGTTGGATCACTACTCCAACAAGGCCAACGGGCAATCGGACATTTCTTTCAGCGTGGCCGACACCGAGGTGACGTCGAGCATATCCATAAACTCCTCCGACGTTTCGGACAGCAGCCCCGTGGAGAGTCTCGGAGCCTCCAGCGCCCAGGCTCAGCCGGCTACCGAGAAGGTCAGCCTCTTGCAAGAGTACTCCAAGTTCCTCCAGCAGGCGTTGGAGAGGACCAGCCAGAACGACAGCTACCTGACCAGCCAGAGCCTCAGCCTTGTCTCCGAAAACCCCACCTTAGCGGGACAACCTCTGTTCTCCACCGAGAAACAGTTTCCTTCCCCCAGCAGGTTCAAATCAGGGATGAGCTCTCCGCTGAGGTCCACGTTGGAGAAACCCAACTTTGGACTGCTGGTCGGGGACTCCCAGCACTCGTTTTCGTTTTCAGGCGACGAGACCACCCCTCCCTCCGCCGTGTCCCCAGCCGAGGAGGACTTCCTGGAGCAGGTCTCGCCCTCCAAAAAGACAGACTCTTCACAAGGCATCCTGCAGACGTTTCAAATAAGCTCCTTCGATCAGAACTTCAAATCTCATTTCCAGACGTCAAGATCCGGATCCTCCTCGCTGTTTACTGTTGCCAATGGACAATTGAGTCTCCGGGGACACAGCACAGACTTCTCAGAGTTCCCCTCGGTCAGAGTCACTGAGACCAGGTCTCAACTGAACTCCTCCCCGGACGTTTCATCCAGTGAAACCTTTGGCTGAAGGGGAGCGGTGAGGAATTCATTTCTGTTCATAATTTCAGCGGCACTTTATCTCATGTTTCCTGTTTTGCCAAAAAAAAAAAAAAAAAAAGTCCCATTGCAACTATGTGCTCTTTCTCAAAGCATTTCGTGTGATTTAATTTTTTTTAATTTTTTTTTTTGGTTTAACGCAACCTCATAAAAATGGAAATACTGAAAAATGCATATCATCGTAATTAGCATTCCCCCTAAAAAAACCCCAACGAAAACACTTGTAACCGTGCACGGATCTATTTCTTGCCCCAGAATGTTCACGTTGACAGATTAAGCGACCAAAGTTTAATGCAAGAGGTAACGTGAAGTATTCTCTCATTAACGTTCGCTCAATCAGTTTGCCTTGCACAAAAATGATCAAGTCACTCTTGCTGCTTAATGCAATATTTCCACTTATTGAAACATAGGCCCTATTTATATATATGTGTGTATGTGTATATATATATATATATATATATATATACACACACATATATATATATATATATATATATATATATATATATATATATATATATATATATATATATATATATATATATATGCCTTTTTGCTCTTACTGTAGCTACCTCCCCTTGCTGTTTATCTGGTTATATTGAAGTCCACTCCTAGAACCTTCTTATTCCAGCGTTGTCACTCCTGTTAACGTTTCTACCATGATGAGATCATAATGGATTCTTCACTTTAAGTCACTTTACGGTCACCTGAGATCAGCGTGTCCTCGTGATGTCTGTAGGGGACGATTGTATTCCTCCGATGAGGAATCTAGTTTGTTCTCCGTGCACAGATTGGGCCTAATTTGGTTGGTGTGATGGCCAAAAAAAAACAAACCATGTAATACTTAATAACTAATGAATTAATGTATTCCCTTTTTTTGTTGATGAACTTTCTTGGCCCGTACTTAAATGCGGCACAGGCCGAAAAAAAAAAAAAAACATTTAGGATTTAGGTATCGAATAGCATGTAATGGTTGGCGAGTCATCATTATTTTTTCCTTCAGCAGTATAAGCGAGTTGTAATGAAATTACTTACGAGGATTGTGCTTACATTTTTTTTTGCACAAGTTGCACAACCTTTCACTACGGGGAATGTAGTGCGTACGCTCAGATTTGGGTTAGTTGCAGATTGCAGCCACAGCGTCACAGTACTTGTTGATTGTTCTTCCTCGCAGTCGCACGGGTTTTGGGGGAAAACCAACGATGCGATTAGACCCACTTGTATTGGATTGAAACTCAAAGTTTTATTAAGGCTATATTACGAAAAAAACTTGGTTTTTCCCACTTTAATTAGTTTTGCAAATGTGCCTTTCTTTCTTTTAATTTCTTTTATTCCAGGCTTTCCTTTTTCTCATTCCTGTTTTATGTACTTCACTTTCTTCTTAGTCGGTGCTCCAAGGCTACTAATTCCACTTGCACAATAACAGCAAACACATAAGCTATCGATCTGTTCAGTCTGTAATATGTTGAAGTCTGGGAGCGTTATTTAATTTTTGCCCATGGTATTTTTATTATTATTTTTTTAGAGTTTAATTCTCAAACTATTACCTGTGGTTGGAAGGAAGAAGCGTTCGTTCGTCGACCGTGCAGCATGTGAGCGTTTCACACGTCTAGTCTCGATCCCTACATCGAGACTAGACGTGTGTTGCGTTGGCGCGAGGTCTCATCAGTGACTTCCGTGCGCGGTCATGTTTTAGGTGCTACCGTGTTGAACACTGTTTTTATAGGCGCCGTCAAATTGGGTCGGACGATCGATGTTAAACTCCCTCTTGTTACACTTCTCCGGACAATCAGGGACAGACAGCACCCGCGTTAATCATCAGACGCTTTTATTTTGTTTCCCCTCGTCGAACATTCCCACTAGAATGTACAGAAGATACCCTGCTGTAAATACGTTACATATTTTTTATGTTCGGAGGAGAACTCTGAGGTCTTGTGAGAGAGACACTTTTTTTTTTTTGTCAGTGGAAGGCACATGAATTAGTTTTCCAGCATTTATTACACTCAATGAATCCAGTTCACTCTGAGCTTTGTGTATGTATATATATATATATATCACCTCTGTTATCAGAAGACAATTTACACTTTTACCTTTTCATTGATGACGTGAATATCGGTTATTTTCTTTGTAAGTTAATGCAGTTGATTGTGCATTATGATGGGATTTACTGTATAAAACTGTTGGTAATGAACCCCCACCCACCCACCCACCCCAAGAAAATGTTCATTTGGGTTTAAAGTAATACTCAACCTGAAATCTGTATTTTTATTTTTTATTATCAAGTGTTTAACCTCAACAGCTGTGGTCGGCTTGAATTCGTGTCCGTTAAGATTCCTTTTGGGTGGAGTATGACACAAAAACAAGTGTTGTGGTTGCGATGTTTTTCTGGCGACCCGTTTGAAAGCACAGTGCGGATGAGCGCGTCTGCTTGGGTTAATTGTGTCCCGTGAATTGAATCAATGAGAGGTTTTAAATTCAATTATGTAACTTCCAATGCAGAAGAAGTCTCAGCAGTACTACGCTATTCTTTCCTCTTTTTTTTTTAATTAACTATTGTCAGTAACCTGGCCATAAGTGTCCTTGTATAAGCTCGAGAAAAAATGTTTTGTGTAAAAAGATCTGAATTATTGAATTTTTTGATAAAAACTATTTTTGAAACATGTCATTTAAGGCACTGATATGTACAGTATATATATATATATACATATATATCATATGCAGTCACTATTGCTGCCCTCATTTATCGCTGTAAAAGTCGTTTGTGTCAAGATCTTTCAAATCTCCCTTTTGACTTTTGTCATTTTCATACTTTTTAAAGAACTTGACGAGGAAGCCCTGCTTCACTGTGAGGTTGAGCTCAAAGTTTATTTGCATGGTCTCTAACGCGTCGGGTCGAGTGAACTTGTTTTATGAATAATGTGCAGCTTTAATCGTAGCTGATTACTTTCAGTCAAGTAACCCATATGATTAGATTTTTTGCAATATATTATGATTTGTAAACAATCTTATTAAATTGTTGTTTTGATTGTTGTGTGTCATGTTCTTATAAATAAAATAATTCACAGTATTTCACCTTGAATTGTTTTTTTTTTTTTTAATATATATATATATATATATATATATATTTATATATTTATATATATATATATTTATATATATATATATTTATATATATATATATTTATATATTTATATATATGAGATACAAAAGTCCAAATTTTACGCTTTGCTCAGCAGTTATTCAATATTTTAGATATGACAGAGAAAAGCAGCAAATCCTCACACAAAAGGTGGAACTAGAGACTGGATTATCAAGTAGAATCCCCAGGTATGCTGCTGGTTACATCCAAAGACGTTATTTCTACCACTCGCTACACTTTTTAGATACATTTTATATATTTTTTTAATCCACAAATAGACGTTCAGGATGTGTTGTCTGTGTTATTTGTGATTGTAGACTTGCAGAGAACATCCTAATGTAGGCCTACAAACAACCTCATGGCCCAAAACACAATCTTCTTTCCCAGAAGCTGGAGTCCCATCAAGTTTTAGGGAATAATTCCACAAATAAAAAAAGATAAGAGTGCTACGTGCATTGCTCCGCTTTAATGATTAGTCAACATACCGAAGGGCTTGCCAAAGCTAACACAGGATCCTGGTGCAAAGCCGCAACACACCCTGCAAAGGTCTGTGCGTTACCTGCGGGCTGCGGACGTTTTCGTTGAACATGTTGTCAACGGCAGGAGGAGCCGGGAGAGTCGTTCATGCGGACTGGAGTCATTTTGGGGAACAATGAAGTGATTTTGTCTTTTTCATAGCCGACTATTCCTCTTTATGTATTTATTTTCTCAACATGGAATGACACGGGACTCTTTGAAAGGTAGGTTTAACGTTCGCCAACTGTTGAGTTGAGCCTGCTAGGTTACTTTTTTGCCAATTTGTTTTGTCAATTTAGGAAAAAAAGAAATTTTATTAAGGTGCCGGTTTGCTTATTGCCTCGTTTAAGAGTGAATGACAGTAAGTCAGAGTCGTTACTGGAGCATTTTTTACTTTTGCCACCTGGAAACATCAAATTGAAAAGTTTGTTAATTAGGTTTGGCAAACTAGTGACCAACTTTTTTTTAACAGGAGAGTGACAAAACAGTTGATTTATAGCTAAACAATTATGTAAAACAATTGTAGAAATCTGTTCATTGTTGTTTGATGCTCGTTAGTGAATGCTGCCTGTCTCGACTGATTTATTTATTTTGTTAGTTAGCAGCTAGTAACCTGGCTCATTAATGACGTCTCTGCAGCCGCAGCTTTAGAAGCGCACCCTGCTGCATCCGGGTGTCTCGCGCTGCACCTGTTGCTGTTTAACCGGGATAGGCGGAACCAAAACTGTTCCGTTTCAACACAAACTCATCTAATCCTACCTGAAATGTGGTCACTTGCTGATGATTTTCAAATCCTAAACTGAATTTCTTCATGTTGCTTTTTTTTTTTTTAACATTCAATCTATGATCAACTCTGAGCACATAGGCCCACCTGTGGAAGTGTGACACTACTGTTTACATTCGTAGGTTGTAATGGAAACCCTGCCAATCGGTTGGACTGTGCACACCTGTGACAAGAAGGGAGACGTGTCAGCGCTGTTGAAGGGGAGAGTTGCTGACACCAACACGACCACACATGTCCATGATTTGTTTCATGAAGATGCACAGGTAGTGTCCTCAAAATGAACGTGATGATGACTTGTTGGTGTCCAAATATCAGCCTGTAGTTTTTACTGTCTTTGATCAGGGCTTCCAGCAGTCTCGCCGGCCGTGGTGGAGGATCAAACTGTTTGTGTGGGAGCCGGTGCTCTTTGGTACCTGGGATGGAGTTTTCACCACCTGCATGATCAACATCTTTGGTGTGGTGCTGTTCTTGCGTACCGGCTACCTGGTGGTCAGTATGCACCGTGTTGCTTTCTCTTTAAGTGACAGTGACGGAAAGACTGCAGTCTTACTATGCGTGCATTCGTCTTAATGTGCGTTAATGGAGAAGAAATACAAAAGAAGAAATGTCTTTATTAAAGAGACAAAATAACAGACCGTAAAGATTCAAATCAATCTAAATCTTAACCAAAATCTATGATTCCTCTGTGTGCGTCAACGCATGCTGAAGGTTCCTAGAGCTACATCTAGTGATGGAGATCCTCTTGGTCAGCTAGGTGCTGTAGAAATCTTTGCAGATGTTTTGTATTTATTATTTCAATATATGTGAGAATGCAGTTGAAAGTGCCTATATAGTGTAAAGTGTGCTTGAATGTTACGCTCATCTGCAGTTTTAAAGAGCAAAGAAATATTTACTTTCTCACACTAATCACAATTTACAATGTTTGGGTGTTGAAGGTTCCCATCGGGACACACAACCTACAGTCTATGCGCACAACCCACCGACTCACCAATAAAGCAAACTCTCTATCATTGAGACTGGTGTCTCACGGTTGTCATTATAAAGCGGACCGCGTATGAGCAGATGCATTAGAATGATAACCGTGTAGACTCGAGTCTCAAGTGACCATTTGCAAACTGGTGCTTTATATATGGATAATGTCAAACATCCATGTTTAACTGGTTCTAAGACTTTGCAGATTAATGACACAGAAATTACTTTATATTATGGGTTTTTTTCCCCTCTCTATAGCCTCATGTCTGGTGTGCTTCACACACCATCTCTTTCAAGTTCTGTTCATTTTTCTTTTTATCTGCAACCATCACTAAGCATGTGTCACCCCGTCAGTTGATCCCAAACAATTTAATGGGCTTGTGTCATCGCAGGACACGGCTACAAAGACCCTGTGATCTTAATTGGTAAATTCGTTTGGGTAAAACTTGACAGCTAAAACATATAGTTGGCCATGTGGGAGATGGGATTTCTTGAGTGAAAGTGAGAAGCATCTAATCACTTGCTTCCTTATCACTTGTTAAAAACGTTGAATGTTTTCCCTGGTTTAATGGGCCTGATTTCACCAAATAGAATCAAATAGAATTATGGGGATTCGTAGCAGTAAAAAAACATTAAGATCGGAGTAAAAATGTTCTAATAAAATATGCTATTTCCATTTTGTGTCACGTTGTCTCCCGTCGTCATCCTCCAGGGGAACACAGGCGTGCTGCTCGGGATGTTCCTCGTCTCCTTGGTGGTGCTGGTTGCTTTAGTGACGGTGATGTCGGGGATTGGGGTGTGTGACCACTGTGGCGTCGGGAGTGGCGGAATCTACTCCATGATCTCCATCGTCCTGGGTGGCAGGGTCGGGGGCACCGTGGGCCTGCTTTACGTGTTCGGACAGGCGAGTAACCAATCCAGACTTTCAGTTCGACGTCAGTGGTTGATTTTGGAGGACGATCCACGCGTCGCCTTTTTACCTTTTTCTTCTGCTGTCGCCCCTCTCATGCTGCCTCCCACCTTGCAGTGCGTAGCTGGAGCCATGTACCTCACGGGTTTCTCAGAGTCGGTGGCGGAGCTGCTGGGCCTGCAGAGCCAGTGGGCGGTGCGTGGCATGTCTGCAGCGGTGCTGCTGGCACTGCTTGGAATCAACCTGGCCGGTGTGAAGTGGATCGTCCGACTCCAGCTGCTGCTGCTGGCTGTGCTGGCCGTCTCCACGCTGGACTTCGTCGTTGGCACCTTCACGCACCTCGATCCAGGTAGGGCTTGGGGTCATGAATATACTGCATGTGAAGGGTTAGGACTGCCTTCGAGAGACCGATCGATACTGCAGAGCCACCGCCAGGAGGTGGACGAAGTTGCGGAGAAAGGGTCACCGCTGCCTCCACAAGATGGACAAACTATATTGAGAGGATACGTTTTTGGGTTGAGAGCTGGTGTAAGATATACACCTCTAAAGCACTGGCTGCATAGTCAGTAGTTTCTGCTGCTTTGTGTGGAAACCAAGTAAACTACAAATACTATTAATGGGACCTCTCTGGAAACGTTAGTAAAACAACGTCCCGTGAGAATTCTCGAAAAAACGTCCCGCGAATTTCCCACGAAGGATAGGATAAACAATGTCCCACGCCTGGCGATCCCATAAGCACTCTGTAAACATTAATAAAACAACTTTTCACAAACGTTCCGTTAACCCGAGGAGAACGACGCCCCACGAACATTCTGTGAACGTTAGAAAAACAACGCTGCCTTGTGTGGAAACCATGAAAACTACAAAGTGTAAAGATGTGAACTCTCCGGACATAATCCGGTTCACAGACGTTCTGTAAACGCATCGCACTGGTTCCCTCGACAAAAAGCCATTTGGATTTTTCTATTTGTATTTTGGAATACGGCAGAAAATAGAGAGAATAGAAACACAAGTTTATATCTACACGTGTTGTTCTGCAACATAATCTTCCCAAATGAACACCACTTTTAGGATTTTGAAGCGTGACTACATAAGGCAGAATTTCTGAGTATGACAGATGACCAACTTCGACACAACCCGCAATTTGACGTGTGGAACACAGGTGTAACTGATACGTTAATTGCTGCAGTGAATTGCAGTAAATGCTGGACTGCAGCCCTCGTTAACATTGTTAGTTAATGTGCTTTTCCTGCCATAACCAAATATAAAAAGAGTAAGTAAGAGTGTTTTTTTTTTTTAGGAAACGATTCATGAACAAGAGTGCTTCGATGCCAGAAAGACGAGATTTAGTTATTCAGAAAATCAAAATGAGATGAATACCACAAGATGACCAGATTGTTGACAGGGAAGAAAAGCCTCATAATTCAAATCCAACATATGAAAAAGCATATCTGAGTTAAGCGTTATACTTGCTTAACCTGCTTGTACCTGAGCTTCTTTTGTTCGTAGATTCCACACCATTGTTCCTGCTTGATAAAAATGGGGGGGGGGGGGGGGGGGGAGTAGTATGTGGACTGAGACGGTTTGGTAACTACAGACCTGAGTGGTGAATATCTGTGACCTGATCAGGCCAGTAGAGGTAGCTGTAGTACTACTTTGTAGTACTACTTATTGTTGTCAGTATTGCTCTCTCATTCTGCTGAGGCTCGACCTCCACCTCTCCATGAAGAGGCTGGTGTCACACCAACAACCTTTTTGATACAGACGTTACCAACTTTTGTTAGTTTTTTGTCTTCCTTTGCCCTCATGGTCGGGTTAGGTTAGTCAGAAACTTCTGTAAAATGCTGTTTTTCTCCTGGTTTAATAAGCCGAGTCTGAGAACTGGCAGCGTGTTTACTGAGAAGATTCTTTTTTTTTTAATTATTTTGTGGTGAGGAATTGTTGCCGTTTTTTTGGAGTAGATTGTATTCTTTTGCTGGCAGTCAGGAAGTCCTTCCCCACATTTCCTGTTCTCACTGATTGTCAACGTCCTGTCCAGTGGGAGGAGAAAAGTGTTCCAGTCTTTATGTGAACAGGACATAAAAAGGGTCAAAATAGCTTACATCTTGCATAAACAGAAAAAAAAACATACACTATAAGAAATACATATCCAGTCAATCACATAGTCTAATGTCCTATTGTTTGCTTCCCCCCCCCCCCCCCCAGCAAACCAGCAGGAACTCATAGTGCCTGTGTCTAGCTGTGGCTAGTTTTTTTTTTTTTTTTTACAAGATTACGCTTCACAACTTCTCACACCCCAGTGTCAAACAAACTAAACGGACTCTAATTCCACCTTGCCCTAACCTGTACTTGTCCACCACTCCCAACCTCCAACCTTCTTCATATTATAGTAGGCGGAGGCCACTTTGCAGGTCTGAAGAATTGTTGGGAGAACCACCCATAATGGCTGCTCCCAGGTTTTTCCAATTAAGAGCTTCTGTATGTGTGTGTTGTGCTGGTGACCTCATGGTTGGCGGAGGACCAGCAGGTCCACTAGCTTTGTTTGAAACAGCCCAGATTAGTCTGCACCGAGTGAACGCCGAGGCACATCCCGAAGGAAAGGAGGACGTGGTCAAAGTTTGATATCTCATCCCCGATGCACACTTTCGGAAACTGCCATAGCTAATCATGTCAGGTCAGCCAAGTGACATAGCCCACTATATGGAAGCTATGATGGGATATTGGCTTGCTGTCGGTTTGCTGGGTGTTTAATACAAAACAGGACATTTAACCGTCAGTGTTCACGCTCTGAAATGGCAACATTTTGAGTTAATGATTTGTCAATTAATAAATTAATGGTTTCAGGTATTTTTTCAAAGGCCATACAGTCTTTTGTTCCAGCTTCTTTAACTTAGCTGCTTGTCTCTGTTTTATATCATTGTAAACTGAAAATCTTTTTTTTACATATTTGTTTTATTACAAACTACACACAACTCAAGAAAATAACCGTTGCAGTCCTAGTCTAATTCATTTTGTATGTATTGCAAAGATGAATATGCAACAATCAGTATGTGTTTTATTATTATAATAATAATAATGTATTTGTTTTATTATGCTAGATTTCAGTGATTAGATTCTCCTGATTTTGATGTAGTTTCAGTGGCTTTTGAACCCCAACAACACAGATATTTGAAGGGTAAGACTGAATTACTGGGTTTTTTGGTTCAAATCAAACAGTAAAGCGCATCTACAGTTAAAATCCAAAAAGTTTTGGAATTTGTAATCTATTTATCTAGTTGACCTCATCCTTATTCTGTCAGCACACACTCTCAGCCTCTATCTCAACGTGTACAACGCGCCCCGCTGACGGCTCTGTTAGCATTAGGAGTAGAAGGATTCAGGGTGTTTTTACGTCTGTAGATGAACTCTCACCTGTAGACGCACTTAGCTTCCTCATTTCCCCGGCCTTAACGATCTGTTAAGTGACTGATTGCGACTTGTAAGACGGCTCAGAATGGTGCTTTATCTTCCCTGACAGGAGGACTTCATGTCTTTTTTTTTTTTTTTGTGCAGTAAATGATTTAGTTTGGTCAGTAACACTGCCAGCATATTGTCTCTTCAGCCAAACAATTCAACCGCAAAACCTTCTGGTTGTGGCGCACGGACACAAAACAATCTGCCACTCCTACACAATCCCTTTTTAATATAAGCCTATTCCCCACAGAACGGGACGCCATAATGTGCTGCTTGGGTCTGGGGTTTAGGGTGTTAACCAGACTCACCCACATTTTTGGAAAATGACAAAGAGGGAAGGCCGGAACTGAGATCTGAGGCCTGCTGCTCCAGAGACCGCTACATCATCTCTTCCTGTGATCCACACCATAATATATAGTTCTCAATCATCCCAGTGGGACCTTCCCCACCTCCTGTAACATCACAGCCTGCCCTGTTCTCCGTGCACCGCTAGTTCATACTGGTTAGTGCGGGAGAGCAAGAGGTCAGCCAGACTGGGGGAGAGGCCTCAGACCCTCCATGTAATCTGACTACACATTCCAGCCTGCATCAGAGGAATGCCGAGTTCAGAAAGGAACCCCACTCTGCCCATACACTTGTTCCTCAGACAATACAACACTGTAATATGAATGCTTTCACCACATCTTTATCCAAAATATAGTTTGCTCTACAGGCGTCCATAAAGCAGAGGGATTGAGGTCCACCCTCTTCACTTTACAGTTGATTTCAACCCGTCGAGACTTGAGTTTGCATCAGCCGGGCTGCACAGCAGTGCTCAGAGCTTCACGTTAACGTCTGCATGCTGACATGCTCACTTTTCAACATGCCGATGTTCAGCAGGTGTAATGTTTGTATTGTAACTTGCATACAAAGAATAACCGTTTCTGGCTCGCTGTGCAAAACGTCAGGGGGCTGCCATGTACATCTGAGCGTTCCTTTGATAGAGGAGCATGGTGGGATGAATGCACTATGGGAAAACTTGCAGACATGAACACCGACTGCCCTGGTTCTGTTATATTCTGATTGTTTGGACAGAGGGCGGTCTCGCAGGGTCACAGAGTGAACGAAAGTTTGGGCACCGACTCCAATTTGATGTCAGTTTTTTTTTTTTTTTTTTTTTTTTTTTTTTTCTTCAGCCTCCCTAAATTCCCATCCTGGAGAACATACTTTGGAGTAACATGTCAATCCAGCCTTCCATGGTTTGGGCTTTTGTCAAAAACAAAAGAAGAAAAAAAGAAATCGTCTCTCTCTCTCTCTTTCTCTTTTCTCTCACACTGTCTCCCTCTCTCGCTCGCTCTCATTCCTTGCTCAAACTTGGAAGCTGCCGAGCTTCTGAAAAGGGTGGCGACTTCCTTTTGGATAAACATGTCATTAATCTGAGAGAACACATTCTTTCCCATCGCAAGATAACCGAGGGGGGGGGAAATGTCCGGTGTTGTAGCATAGGCCCGTCCTTCAGACTGTGTTGTTTGAATGGCCCTTTACCAATGCAGAACAATCCCCCCCCCCTCCCTGCACGTTCAACCAACGGACCTAGACTGGACCGGCTGTCATGACGTTAGACTGCAGTCTCCTACTTTCATCTGTCGTTAAAAAAAAAAAAAAAAAAAAGACACAACGTCTCTAATTGCAGTCATGACATCCAAGGTAGTGCTCTAATATATATTTGGAGGAATATCAAAAGTTAAATAAGAATATTATTTTGCCCACCAGCTTCCATGTATTGTTACTTTTTTTTTTTTTTTTTTTAAAGAATGAAAACCTCTATAACTGATACAGTGTTTCAAACCTATAGTATAGGTTTCTGGTACTGCAGGTATTTCCAGGGGGAAAAGGTCCCCTGGTGCAGACGTGATGTGTTTACATATCCAGTCAGTCTCAGCAGCTCCAGGAAATGTGGCGCAAAAACTCAGCGAGCAGCCTGCACTCGAGCGTTACAGCCTTTTGGAGTAGAAGTTGATTTTATAACTTATTCTTGAAGCAGAACTTTGATTTACTCAGTGAAACAATGCTGGTAATCCTGGCATACGGTTCACAACTAATGTGCTTTGTTGTTGTTGTTTCCTCTCTCAGAAAACGGTTTCATTGGTTATTCAGCCGGGCTGCTCAGCAGCAACACGATGCCAGATTACACCCCGGGAGAAACCTTCTTCACGGTCTTTGGGGTCTTCTTCCCCGCTGCTACAGGTGAGGAGGCTCGTAGTTTGCGTGGCACATGTGCAGTACGGATTAAGAGCACCTTATCTGCCCTGTGAGGTTAACCGTCAACGCTTCAGCCCTACTCTTCATTTCTTGCAGCTACATATGCATCGTAAAAATACATTTTGTATTGTACAGCATGTTGTGTACATTTCTGTGGTGTGTGTGTGTGTGTGTGTGTGTGTGTGTGTGTGTGTGTGTGTGTGTGTGTGTGTGTGTGTGTAGGGGTTATGGCAGGCTTCAACATGAGCTCAGACCTTCAGCGGCCTGAACACAACATCCCTGTGGGAACGCTGGCAGCTGTCTTCACCTCGTATGACGATATCCCAGCAAACACACACACACACACACACACACACACACACACACACACACACACACACTTAACAATATTGTAAAATAAGAAAACACCACATAGTAACACTACACAATAAAGTACACGGGACAACGACTACAGTAAAAGTGCAATAGCGGTGTGCTGTTGGTGACCCACAGGTGGTTCCTGTATCTGGTCTTTGTCTTCCTTCTGGGGGCCATCTGCACCAGAGAAGCTCTGCGCTATGACTTCTTGATCGCAGAAAAGGTAAACCCCCGTCTCTGTTTCCACGCTGCCCCGTCAGAGCGGCCCGCTCAACACAGAAAGGGTTGAGTTGAGGGGATTCCCCATCATGGCTCACTCTGTTGATGTGGTGTGGTTAGTTCAGGTTCTGACTGCCTGTTCTCAGTCTTGAGATGTAGGAACCGTTGCTGATTTAAAGGCTTAGGGTTCATTTGATGTGCACTTTTCCATAATACTGCTTCAAAGCGTTGTTCAAAACCACATGTATCTTGTATATTTGTGTACAGCGCTCCAGTTTGTGGTGGTTAGAGGTCAGACCTGTTGTCACTGCCGTACATGACATTGTGAACTAGAGTGTACAAGTAGTGTAGTATTACTGCCAAACTCGCGCTCGTATTAATATATTTCGTTTTGCTTTAACCAATCATCGACTCTTTGCTAAAAAAGGTCCTTGACTTCCATCAGTGGTTAGCTCCCATTGTTTTTATAAGGTGCTGGCTGCAGCGGAACTGAACTGGGTGTAGCTGTTGTGTGCGCTCAACCACACCCCATCCTCTTCCACCCTGTGTTTGTTTTCCCTCTTCCTCCAGGTCTCCTTGGTGGGCTTCCTCTTTCTGCTGGGCCTCTACATCTCCTCCCTGGCTTCCTGCATGGGCGGCCTGTACGGAGCACCCAGGATCCTCCAGTGCATCGCCCGGGAGAGGGTCATCCCCGCGCTGGCCTTCCTGGGAAGAGGGGTGGGTGCATGGAGCCGTCTGCACATTAGCAGTATGCTGAACAACAGGAGCTAGATTCACCACGGTGTACAGATTATGTGGTGAGGGTGTGTGTTTCTGCACCAGAATGCAGAATGGTCATTTGCTCTCAAGCCAAATGAAGTAAGACCTTCCTATGATGGTAAACATTATAAGCTCTTCATGTGAAGACATGATCCAAATAAGTAGGACCCAGAAGCATGCTGTAAAGCTCATGAAAGATTTATTCCTGCGTGTTTTTTTAAACGATAGCATCAAAGTTATTTTTAGTAATTTGACCAAACAATCGCTATCGGTGCACTTACTGACTTTTTGCAGAGTTTTCAACTGTATTTTGCTGAACTTTTAATCCATCGTGGATGAGAAGTTCTTAAAAGTACTTTTGGATTACATCATGAATGGCTTCTGAGCTCACGTGTCGACAACTCTGCCTCCATGACAACTGAGCAACATCTGCTTCTGTTGATCAAGACTTGTGTCAAACCATCAACCCGTGAAAAGCTCAGTGAAACGCTGGTACTTAGAGTTAAAATGATCACTTGTCAAACACGTTGGTAAATGCTGACTGCAGAGGATTCGTTTCTGACCTAAGTAACTAAACTACATCTTTAAATAGTTGATCATCAACTATTAGGTAAATCACATTAACTTGAGTCATGTTATACATGTTTGTAGTACTAATTTTGTCTCTGATTACCTGCAATAATTTGTATTCTGACCTAATATTTAGTTGTGAAATGTAACCAAGTACATGTACTCAAGTACTCTACTTGGGTACAAATTTGAGATACTTGACAGTACCTGAGTATTTTATTCTCATGCCACTTTATACCTCTACTTTACTACAATTTCGATGGAAATATTGTACTTTTTACTCTACTACAATTATTTGACAGTTGTAGCTACTAGTTACTTTAAAAAAATAGAATTTTTTTGCACACAAAACATATGAAAATGTAATCATTTCATATTATTTCAATCAAAAACACCACAACATTTCATGGTTCCAGCTTGTGAAGATTTGCTGCTTTTCCATAATTTTTTTTTTATTTATAAAAATGTTGACATTTGTACTATTTTTTTGGACCAAACGAGCGTTGTGAAAGTATCACTTTATGCCGTTTAATTGTGGCATTCATCACTATTTTCTGAATTTTCAAAAACCAGAAAATAACCAGCAGATTAATCTATAAAGGAAATAGTTCAAAATTAGCTTCAACTCAACCAAATGTGAATCAGAATTAAAAAAAAACATGATTTTACATTAATGCATGAGTAATATTTTATCTGCAGCAAGTACTTTTAATACATGAATTACATTTGATTGTACTTGCATACTTGTACATTTTCAGTGCAGGACTTTTGTGTTTTACTGGAGTATTTTAACAGGGTAGTATTCATACTTAAACTTAAGTAATGGATCGGAGTGCTTCCTTTGACTGCTAATAAGTGTGTGTGTAGTCTGGATGCACATGGCGGTGCGGTGGGTGGACTCAACAGGAAACAGTGACAGGACCGCCTAACTATAGAGTGCCGACTTCACTTCACAGAAGTGACTTGACTGACTGCATTACAGCAAAGAGTTACGGCTCACTGCTGCTGCACAACTGCACACACACACACACACACACACACACACACACACACACACACACACACACACACACACACACACACACACACACACACAGTCACGTCGACGTTCTGATCCCGTCCACCCCAGCAGCAGTGTCTGACCTCTCTCAGTGGGCTGGAATGAGGCCCTAGACATCTTGGCCCAAATCAAAGCTTCAGAACAAACGCAGGAAGGGCGACGGGCAGGGCCCAGCTCCGCTGTGTGCTCTGGAGGCCCGCCAGGCAGCACAGCAGTGCTCCTTAAACTGTGTGACAGGACCTGGGCAGTGAAAGCAAGCTGGTTAGCAATTATGTTAACATGTGGTTTGCTAACTTTCTACTGTTTTTTTTTTTTTTATATTGCACGAATATAACTTTAAGTTTAGTTTCATTTCATCGCTCCCCGTCGATGGCTGTTTCTCCTTTTGGTGTCCAGAGCTTTTATTTGGGTAAAAGGTTGCAAAGCTACAGCATCTCAATCGGGACAATGGGACAATCTTCTTTGTCCCAGCCTCGCTGTGTTGACTTTACGCATTTTATTCTCAGTACCACCGTCGTGTGAAACCTAATCTCCAGAACATCAACTTGTCATGAGTTGATTAAAAGCAGGTCTGATTTCAGCTTTGTGACGATGTATTTTGTTTGTTATAATAATCACCAGTTTTGGATATTTAGGTTTTTTAATAGACAACAATATTGTGACACTAGCTCCCTCTTCAACAGAAAGGCCCAAACAAGACTCCAGTGGCAGCCATCTTCCTGACCAGCCTGCTTACCTTGGCCTTCATCTTCATCGGTCAGGTCAATGTGCTGGCCCCCATCGTCACCATCAACTTCCTGCTCACCTATAGCTTCATCGACTACTCCTTCTTCAGCGTGGCCATGACCCTCCAGCTGCAGGCTAAGGAGAAGAAGGAGACCCTCGTCCCGCTCAAAAGAAACCGGCGTGGGTCATCCAGGCAGAGCTCTAGGCCTCTGATTGAGGCCGATCCTCCGAGCTACGGGAGTGGAGGCGAGAGTCCGCGGGGTAAAGGCACTCTGTTGGAGTTCACCAAGGACATGGACCAGATCTTTCCCCCTGTGTCGAATGTTGACGCTGGGGCTGAGAAGACCTCCTCCACGCAAGAGCTGAGCAGTCAATACGAGGGCGCAAAGGCCAATGTCACTGCTAAGCAGAAGCTGATGGACAGCTTTGGTTTGGACCAGAACAGCAAGAGGTTCTCAGGAGAGGAAGCTGAGGTGCCGTGTGGAGACACGGAGCCCACGGCTGGAGAAGAACCACAAGTCGAATGCTGCTCAAAAGTAAACCATGCTGAGCAGGATTCATCTGCTGACCCTCACAGTCACAGCACAGGTGATCAGCTCCAACCATCCAACACTAGACTAGACAGGAGAAGAGATTATAGAAGATAGTTGTTGTTTTTTTATTAACCTGACCCTTTAATTGGCTCCCTCAGGTGTTGGAGGTAAAGCCGAGCACCAGAGCTTTGAGATCAAACCCATCCAGGATTCATTGCATGCAAAGTTCTGCAACCACTGGGCCGCTCTTATCGGGGTAGGCTACACATGTCATGCTCTACATTGTAGATATTTGATTTCAGATCATATTTACATAATCTAATGATTCTTTTTGTTTCTTTCAGGCATTGAGCTCCATTGTGATTATGTTTGTCATTCAGTGGGCTTATGCCCTAGCAAACATAGTCTTTGCCTTGCTGCTCTTCTTCTACATCGGGAAAACAAGTCCTGGACTACCTATAGGTGATTTCCATCACTTCATTTCCTGTTCAGACGCACTTAGCGTCATGGTGATGTCCTGTCAGGGTGACCAAATGTCTCGACTCCGACAGGAAAGTCCCACGTGAAAAGAATAATGCATTACAAATGAAAAAAATCCAACGTTGATGGAATGCTGTATTAACATGACATGGGACCGAGTGAGTGGTTTCTGTGTTTCACATGTACCACCTGCACCTCTGCAGCGTTTTCCATTTCCATTGTGGACATAAAATGCATTTGGATGAAGTTTTACTGCAGCCAGCACTGAGCTTAGCGCCTATAGCTGTTGTGTTTTCGTGTTGTCCCTCCGTCTGGTCCATCCTCCTGAACACAGAGAGGAGTCTTCTGGAATTTCAAGGCCTTCTTAGTAAGCAGGAAGTTGTTGATCATTATTCATGCGTTGCATTTTTAGTGCTTTTTAATGAACATATTTCATTACACATTCTCTGTGTTGATATTTACTTGATTGGTTTCCTCTCTGCTGAAAGGAGGAAACATGTTCTTTATGCATGGTGTTATTTTTGTAGCAGGATTACAAGGTAATTCCATAAACGTGTTTAATTGTAGGCCTTTTATAACGGGAGTGGTCCGCAAGTAATTCCTTTTTATGTAAGCTAAATCTTGCCTCCTTCCTGCATTTATTTTGTGTTATCAGATCATTCATTTCATCCCATTATGTCCAACTACAGACCTCTTGATTTGCAGTTTACCCCTTTTTGAAGCGGTTAGAGTTGGTCACCCCCTGCTCAGTTGTGTGATGTGACCTGGTAATGTACTCTGGCACATTTGTGGGACTTTCACTTGTGCTCTTTTCGCCTGGCAGGCTGGCAGCTGTTGAGGCTTAGGATGTCTTAGATGGGACACCCAGCACCTGTTCATTAAACTCCCCACAGTACAGCGTGCCTCAGCTGTCTGATTTACATTTCAGAGCACAATATCTGCGAGTGTTGAACACTTGTCCCACAGGTGGTTGATGCGATGCTGTGTGTTTCTCTGTTACTACACTTCTGTGCACTGTTGACACGTCAAATATCGACGGAGTTTCTTTTATTTGTGGCGTTCTAGTCATGACTGTTTGTGTTTTTGATTCATTTGCAGGTATTGCAGCTCGATTCAGCTTTTTCACATGGCTCAAATCAACATTGAATAGCATTTGCAGGTATTGTGTGTTTGTTATGGTACAAAATGATCAATCGGGAATCAGTTTATAGGAATAAGTGACGGATGAATAATACATTTTAAATGTCATTCATCATAGAAACCTATTTGCTAAATTATCTATCCAGATCATTGATAAAACACAGAGTGAAACTAAAGTAATTTGTCATACTTGTCATTATCTAGTGGTTCTAGTATTTGTCATAGAATGTCAGATAAGATTTTCAGTTCGTAGTTTCCCATGTCACACTTGTCCCCTGGAACCCATTTCTTCGTCTTTCAGGAGGAACGGATATCCTCGGGACGAGATCGTCGTCACCCCCTCTCTGTTCGGGGTCGGGCTGAAAACCAAGCAGCTCACAGAGGAAAATGCTGACTTTGCCTCTCGTCACCGCCACCACCAATCCTCATTCATCAGGGTCAACAAGATGGTGCAACCGCCACTCCACTGACTGACTTAAACACTGCCTCTGCATCAAGCTGTCAGCCTGACACCACATGTTCTGCCTCAAACCCTGTGGGCCTCATTCTGCACACACATACTGTGGCTCAGATCTTTTTTTTTTTCTTCTGAAAATTATGATATAACTTTTGAAGTAACACAATCTTTGTTAAAACATGTTGTCAGATTACTGTACTGCTGGGTCACTTCCAGATAGTCCAGACATTATGGTGCTCATATGGCTTAAATACCTTATGTACATGTGGCACAAAGGTTTCATTAAAATATGTTAGTTCACCTCTGCGTGTCCACAGATCACTGAAATAAATCCCAGGTTGTTGGTAGTTTGCTTTTTGTAGTTGTTAGACTTAGACATTAATTTATAAATAACATCGGTGGCCTCTGATTCAAAGACAGTGAGAATAACAGAGAAGAACATCTACATCTCACTTGTTTAAAAATGTTTTACAGGAAAACAGAAAAAAACAGAGCTGTGTCTTAAAAGACAAATGTTATGTTAACGGTCACTTACTGTAGTTTAGGATGCATCATCAGCCTATTCCTAAATTCCCTTTTTTTTATATATATATATATATATGGATATATATATGGATATGGATATATATCTATATATATATATATATATATATATATGGATATATATATGGATATGGATATATATCTATATATATATATATATATATATATATATATATATATATATATATATATATATATATATATATATATATATATATATATATATATATATATATATATATATCTATATATATATATATATATATATATATATATATATATATATATATATATATCTATATATATATATATATATATATGGATAGAATGATAGATAGACTGATAGTGTGGTTATGTTGTATAAAATATATTAACGATGGGATCAATTTTATTTAATGTCATTGTGTATATAGCACAATATTGTACAAAACCAGCTTAGAGTGATTTACATGAAAACAAAAACAAAGCAACAAATAAAGCAGCAAAACTGATAATCAGACCAACAGTCGGACCAATC
Organism: Cebidichthys violaceus; assembly: GCF_023349555.1. Lineage (NCBI taxonomy): Eukaryota > Metazoa > Chordata > Actinopteri > Perciformes > Stichaeidae > Cebidichthys > Cebidichthys violaceus. Next base: position 2,448,051 of record NW_027176274.1, on the reverse strand, counting down.
TGAAATGTAAATGTTTGTCTAACTGTTTAAATGCTGGACCACATTACCGAAGATGCATTCTTCAAATCTGATCAAAATCAGATTAGTGGTGTCAGATGACAAATTAATGTCGTATTCAAAGATGCACGCTTCAAAGTGGGTTAACTCTGAACTACAGCACGCTATTCATGTTTGAATGCATCATTCAACATTGATGTTTTCTCCATGAATGAGAACCACTCGAGTCCCTCCGTTTATTAAAAATCACAGCCAGCATCCTGGTGGCTGTGATTTATTTATTTATTTTTAATATGAGGAAGAGCGTCCGATCGGCTCATAGCTCTAAGTTATAACAGAAGGAATAAGTCATTTTTTATTTATTTTTTAAACATGCGGAATAGACTGTATGTTACATAAGGTCGTGTTATTTGAGTGACGCGTTTGTGTCGCACGGTTCAGAAGAGTCACTGTTCTAGTAGCTCAACAAGCGAAGCTGTAAAAACCACTTCCTCTTAGCATTTTGTTATCAGCTCTGCAACCTGCAAACAGGCATATCTGTAGGCCTAAAGATACTCGTATACCTCGTTTCCTCATCAACTGCTCTCTCGATTACTCAAATATATGAGTTTGAAAACACTCAACACACGAGTGGTCTGAACATTGCAGGCAACTGGAGTTCACGCCAGCTAAATCTAGTGGGATTCATATTCCAGTAATGTAAATGCACTGATTGTACTTTTATCATTATAGGGTGTTGCACTGATTGCATCACTCTATTGTAAAATTGTCAATATTCTTCATCATAACAGCCCACCACCATAATGAAGGGCTGATGTGCTGCTCTTGCTAGTCACTGAGAGGGGTCGAAAGGATAAATCATTTACACTGTTTATTATTATTGATACTATTTTGCCTTGAAAGTTTAAAATACTGCAGAATCAAATGTCATCCTGCACTGACCTTGTTGCCATTTCAAGCTATTTCCCACCAGCTAAACAAATACAGTTAGAAATTAATTAAAAATACTAATTTTAATGGCTCGGAAATTCAAAAGTATGACTTTAAAATGTATTAATACGGTTTCAATAATAGGATTTTGATTTCGATGATATGATTTTTAATTGTATAATGTTTAATGGTAATGACTGATGAGTTGCTAACATCATTCCAGATGATTTGTCTCAAAACTTTAAGTCTCTCGGGGCTGAAGTGGAACATTCCGATAACACCTGAAGGCAGCAAAAGCAGCCCCTGTGTTGAATTGTCTATGGGTTAAATAAAAACACTATTTTGTGAGTGTGCGTGTGTGCGCGAGTGTTTCTCTCTCTTTGTGTGTGTGTGTGTGTGTGTGTGTGTGTGTGTGTGTGTGTGTGTGTGTGTGTGTGTGTGTGTGTGCGTGTGTGTGTGTGTGTGTGTGTGTGTGTGTGCGTGTGTGCAGGAGGAGGAGGAGGAGCCCGCGCTCCTTCGCCGTGATAATAGGCTGCTGCCTCGGCTCTGTTATCTTCCGTTCCCCCGCCGTCCGAGCAGCGGATCTCCTCCGGACCTGCTCCAGGATTTATTTAATTCTTATGAAACTTCGCTACTAGCCGGAGCGCTCCTCCCATGGTGTCCCCGGGAGACTCCCCCGGCCTGTACTCGACTTTACGGAAACTATCGGCGACCGTGTGGGGGTCTTGGAAATCATGGAAACGTGGTTTGTGAATCAGGTCCTCTGTGTGTCTCTGTCGGTCCTCCTGCTGGGTCTGCCGGGGCCCCTCGGGGCAGGTACCCCCACCATCAACACCACGGATCCGGTAACAGCGGGATCGCATTATTCGGCCGCCACAGATGAACTCGGTAACATGGAAAGCAGTGAAACGTCAACTTCACACTCCGGCGAGAGTTTATCCCCATCACAGAGGAACATCCTGCTCACACACACCGCCGCTGCTGCTGCTGCTGCTGCTGCAGCCGCTGCTGCTGCAGGGCATTCGGGTAAGACCCCTCTCACTGCGGCCTCTCACGACAAGTGCATCTGTCCAGACTAACAGCTCACTTTGATGAGTTTATTCCACTTGATCATTTATTTCTCCTGCAAAGTAAAGACTCCAGATGTCAGTTTCCATTGTAACCATATTAATACGATTCATTTGGAGAAGTTCCTACAAGTAATTTGTGTTGGATTGCTATAATATCTTAATTCCAACTGTAGTCCTGTCCCCAGATGTACCGTTAAACTACCTGAACATGAATGCAAAAGACAAAGTTGCACGTTGCCACACATTGCATGACGAAATAAGCATCCTACACAGTGTCATGAAACACGTGCATTGCTCTCTTTTTGTGTCAGTATAGAGCTGAAATCAACACTTACTTTCATTAAATGTTTTTGCTTGTTATTTTCTCCATTCATTGAGTCAAATACTGCTTCATTTGTTAGACCAACGCTTCAAAAAAGTACAGTTATTATTGTAGAAGACGGAGAAAAACACAAAATTCTTTACTAGTGAGACGCTGGACCCAGAGCATTATTTTTGCATTTTTGCTTAAAGAAATTAATTTAACAACCAATCGATGGATGCAAATCAATTTTCTGTCGCTGATCAATTGTTTCATTTCTGCTTCAATATGAAACGTGTTGTTAGGACTCATACTGTATGCTCGTATGTGTGGAGTCCTAGTCCATGAATGTGGTTCACCAGTTTACCTGAACACTCAGAGATCCTCTGCTGAATGTGTAGCTCTTATCGTGAGCCATCGACTGTGATCAGCGTCTGCTCCTCTTTTGCTAGTTTCCTGTTAGAGCTGAGGTGTTGCTGTTACTGCACAAAAAGAAAGGTCTTGACATGTCTTCGCCGGCTCAGGTGTTGATCAGGTGTATGGGCCGCTGTATGCGTTGCTCAAGAGCATCCTGTCACATGTGACCACTGAAGAGCTGAATCCAGGTTCCCCCCGTAGACACAGCGATGTAAATATACATAAACATAAATGAATGAATAATGCAAATAGGAAGACAGAGATATTTAAGCCCCAGAGGGTACGAATTAAGATTTCTCAGAGAATTATTTTAGAATTTTAGAATGCATAATGCGACCACTGGCATGAAACAGAAAGGGTACCTGAGCCTGCGCCTCATCAACAGAGAGAACTGGACCGTCATACAATTTGGCCGATCTCCCCGCTCTGTGTAAAAGTCTTTATTTATGGTTTACTACCTCTTTATAACCGTAGTATAGTTGCACTGCAACTGCACTCCTCTTATTATTAACATGCTAACTACTACTAACTACTGCTTCTACTGTTAACACTACTAATGCTACAGTTTGCCAATCCATCACAATAGAGTGTACCATGTACTCTACTAATAGTACACATGCAGCACAGTAGGTACAGCAGTTTTGTAATGATGCTGCATCTCTCTCTCTGTCTCTCTGTCTCTGTCTCTGTCTCTCTCTCTCTCTCTCTGTCTCTGTCTCTCTGTCTCTGTCTCTCTCTCTCTCTCTCTCTCTCTCTGTCTCTCTCTCTCTCTATCTTTGTCTGTCTCTCTGTCTCTCTCTCTGTCTCTCTCTCTCTGTCCCTCTCTGTCTCTCTCTCTGTCTCTCTCTGTCTCTCTCTCTGTCTCTGTCACTGTCTCTCTCTGTCTCTTTGTCTGTCTCTCTCTCTCTGTCTCTCTCTCTGTTTCTCTGTCTCTCTGTCTCTGTCTCTCTCTGTCTCTCTCTCTCTCTCTGTCTGTCTCTGTCTCTCTCTCTCTCTGTCTCTGTCTCTGTCTCTCTCTGTCTGTCTCTGTCTCTCTCTCTCTGTCTCTCTCTCTGTTTCTCTGTCTCTCTCTCTGTCTCTCTCTCTGTCTCTCTCTCTCTCTCTGCTATATTTCATTCATTTTAGTGAAATATTAAACTATAAATACTGCGTCAGTTAATGGGCTAATGACATACGGTGTCATTGGCTTCTGCATTTGATCCCGAAGTATTCTGCATTTATTAACTGATACAAAATTGACCGTTGTACTGAGATGTGGTCGCCGGCTTTATTTCCTACAAGTTGACAGAGATGTCAGCGATAACTTAAGATGGTCATCGTGAAGATTTAGTTTTTGTCCAGTGAGATGCTTCAGACTGGGAGCTGCCCAGAACTACTCAGGGAAAATGTGTGGGGGGGAATGCAAAGAGTAGTTCCTGCTAAATAATGATAAAGTGGAAATGATTCACTGTCCTCTCACCGATTTCACCTTTCCTGTTCCCAACAATAATATTTAGTCACTGAAGATTACAAAATTCCTCAGCAACAAATTACTTATTTGATCTGTAGGCAATAAAAAAAAATCAACCGCTATATATATATTCACAACCTCATTCCAGAGTGCGTCCTCATTCATATGATTACACTACTGCCTTTTGCTGAAACAAACACGCAAGCCACAGAGCTTCTGGTGTAAAGACGACGGCATCACGGCTCTGTTGACAGCTGGAGAGATAAACAGCGGAGGATCTGGGAGCGTCCCTCACTGGTTGCCAACACCACGTTCCTGTCTGAGTTTCGTTGCCCGGACTTCATCCAGAGAGAGAAAATGAAATAATGAGAGAGACACATGCAGAGGAAGTGAGAGAGAAAAATAGAAGTCCAGTGGCCCAGTTCTCCTCGCAGACTCCCAGGGGGGGGCGGGGGGGGGGGGGGGGGGGGCGTTCTGCAGTTGAACTCTCCCCTCCATTGGTTTCGGATGGTGGCTGCTGGTGGCTGTGTGTGTGTGTGTGTGTGTGTGTGTGTGTGTGTGTGTGTGTGTGTTGGCTGTCAGGATGCTGTCCAGTACCGACGCTCAGCCTCAGAGTGCTGTTGTTCCAGTCCGGGCCTGCTGGAGACCGGCCAGGTAACACAGGCTGTCAGACAGCATCAGTGGTGGGCCGAGAAAAAGACCTTTTTTCTCTCACATACACTTGATACTTTAAGAGTTCTCTTTAAGCTCACTAGTTATGTCATTTCAAAGCGACACTCGTCAATATTTATATGTAACGTATAGTGATGAATCCACAGATGCAGAGGCTCGTTGTCTTTTTCAGCAACAACAACACACCTCTGCTACTGTGCACAACTCTCGCCCTGCATCAAACAGCTGAAACAAAGTTAAATCGTGGACACAATGCAGCATGGGGACAAAAGGAGAGTAAATATTGGGCTTATTAATGTCCAAATGAACGCTAATGTAACGCGTGTCGGCTGGATGCGAACTTGTTCACCATGTCAACATAAAAAAAAAAAACCTATGATAGGTCACTGTTGTGATGACCAACCTCTCCTCTGACGCTGAGCATGAAGACACGCCCAGATCCATGGTGACAGTTTGCTGCCAGAGCCTTTGTGCTCACTCAGCTTTAGGAAGGAAATGGACAATTCCCCAAGGGAGACCGTCAGCGCCATATTTAGGAACCTCAAGCCTTTGTCAAAAGCTTACGAGCCGGTCCTGCCAATTGTCCTCCGCCCAAAAAAATGCACTGCCTCTGCAGCAAGCAATGTTTCTTCTGACAAGCATCTTCCCCCTTTTTCTGCGGTTCTGCTTCCTGCCTGGTGAGCAGCCTCTGGTGGCCGCGGCTGGAAGTGAGCCACTATGTGGACAGAAACAGCCAGACCATGAATATTGTTTGAATGACTTAATATCAGCATCTAGGCATTAGGTTAGCTGGTTCACACAACAGTAGGTTAGTCAACTAATTCATGAATCAACTACTTGTTCCCGCAATGATGCTGTGTACGAACTGGATTACTAAAACCTAAAGGATTAATTAACTAAAGGGGTAATTATTTGTATGTATACATATAAACGCAATGTACATTTGTTTGCCTTTTGCCATGTGTATGAAGAAATGTATAAAAGCAGTTAATTACAAATAAAATGATAGTGTGAAGCAGAAGTTAAAGAGTCTTATGAATGTCTTAGCTATCGCTTAATAATGTTATTTCTTTTTCTTTTCTTTTTCCGCAGACACTGAACAGACACAGACCTTCACAGAAACAAGCAGCAGGTCACTAGACATTAGTCAGTCTACTGAACCACTCACCTCCACCCTTGTCGTAGCCACCACTGAGACCAGCAGCAGCAGCAGCAGCAGCAGCAGCAGCAGGATCAGCACCAGTAGCAGCAGCAACAGCAGCAACACCAGCAACACCAGCAGCAGCAACAGCAGCAACACCAGCAGCAGCAACAGCACCAACACCAGCAGCAGCAACAGCAGCAACACCAGCAGCAGCAACAGCAGCAACACCAGCAGCAGCAACACCAGCAGCAGCAACAGCAGCAACACCAGCAGCAGCAACACCAGCAGCAGCAACACCAGCAGCAGCAACAGCAGCAACACCAGCAGCAGCAACACCAGCAGCAGCAACAGCAGCAACAGCAGCAACAACAGCAGCAGCAGCAGCAGCAACAGCAGTAACACCAGCAGCAGCAACAGCAGCAACAACAGCAGCAGCAGCAGCAGCACCACCACCAGCAGCAGCAGGGACTGGAAGGACATTACTAACACAGATCAGGTCTCAGACGCCTCCCCAGCTGTGTCCTGGGAGGCTGGTTCCTGGATGTGGACGGAGGAGGACAGACTCCCACGGGACAGCCCAGACACCACCCTCCGACTAGGAGACGCCTCAGCCCTGACGTCCCACGCGGCCGTCCACACCGACAGCACCGACACTTCCACCACCATCAGCCGCGCCGGGGAGAGGACCCTGCTGTCTGTCACCTCCTCTTCCAGCAACAGCACCTCCTCCGCCTCTACGGAAGACTCCAACTCCCATCAGCCCCCCTCCACCTGGGGTATTTCTGCTAGCGCTACAGAGACTGAGGACTACACCCACAGCGCCCCGTCCACCAGGACTGACAGTAGGGACACAACGGACCAACACATGACCCCCTCCTTTAAGGGGCGATATCCAGAGACGGGGAGCACGGGGGGGTCCAGAGGAACCCAAAGTTTAACCGGACAACCTAATGCCACCCACCATCAAGACACCTCAACATCAGAGGAGACCTCCGACTCGACCCCACCTCTCAGGGTGACCGAGCCCAGCACTGACCAATCTGAAGTGTCCGTTTCCTCCATACCTACCGTCACCTCACCTGCACAAGGCCCCACTGTCATCTCAGGGACAGAGCAGGGGTCGGGCTCCGGTGTTACAACCTCCACTGAGTCCTCCACCGGAGCTCACGGATCCAGCACTCAGAACCAGGAGGGTACTGAGGGGGTTTCATCCCAGACCAGGGAGGACAGCGGGGGCTTGGGTCTGACCACAGCGACGCCTACAGTCAGCAGCAGTACATCTGAAGTGGACGACTATCTAACAGACAGTCCGGCGCCGGTTACCGAGGTCTTCCTCACCACCACGCCTGTCACTGTAACCGAAAGGTACGTTTTTACTATAATTATATAGAACAAAGGATAATGGTTCTAGGAAAGGTATTACGTTTTTGTTGCAAATGCTATTTTCAGTTATTGCCTGTAAGACATTTGGTTTAATTATTCTCTCTCGAACAGATCACAGATAACAGAGGAAGACACTTTCAAAGCCACTGTGTCCACCGCCAACCCCACCACCCCTCCTCTCACACCCGCGACCTCATCCTCCATGTTTAGTAGCTCCGCTGGCACCTCTACCCCGGGGTCGCCCACCGAGGCCACCATCCCGCCCACGGCATCCTCCTCCGCATCCTCCACCCTGGCCCTCGTGACCTCTGCAGCGCACCCAACTCACCGCGTGACACCCACCCGAACTCAGGAGCCCTCGACTTGGACGGCTAACCCCACGGATGCCACCACCCTGCGGGCAGAAACAAGCGCTCCAGGAATCGCCACGACTACTAGGCGGCGCGTCACCACCACCACCGCCGCCGCCACCACCACCACCACCACCTACACCGCCACCACCTACACCCACGGCGCCCCAACCAAGAGTACGGAGCCTCTGCAGACCACAGGGAGACAGACAGAACGAGGAACTCCAGAGCCCGTGGGGACGACATCACCCACCAAGGCCCCAACACCCCCAAGTCAGTGGTCTACACTCTTCCTTCATTTTAAGTGACACTCCTTGACATTCCGTTTTTCATAGTGTGAAAAAGTGCATTATGAACAATTCACATTATGGGATTGATTAGACATGATGAATGTCAGCGCGAAACCACTGTAATTACACTGATTTGAACCTTTTTAACGGTTCGATTTTTCTTCTGTTTTACGGTAACGTGCCGTTTCTCCTCTCTGAACTCCAGGAAACCCTTGCGTGTCAAACCCTTGTATGAACGGAGGGATGTGTGTGAGCTATAAGGGCCATCAATTCACCTGCCACTGTCAGCAGGCATGGACAGGACCGACCTGCAACCAGGGTGAGCGTCCCTCCTCCTCCTCTTCTTCCTCACAGATTGCTATGTTAACGCTTGTGTTTCAATGCACCCAAGCAAATTGAAAACGTTTTTATTTTTCCATATAGTGTCGAGGATTAAGAGAAGTATTCAGGTGTCGGTTGTAAGCAGTTGTATTGTAATAGCAGCATGTGCTCGTGTGTCCAGATGTGGATGAGTGTGAGAGGGACCCCTGCCCCGTCGGGTCCAGGTGTGTCAACACACGAGGTTCCTTCAGCTGTGAATGTCCGCTCGGGTTCGACCTGGAGGATGGACGCACGTGCACCAGAAGTAAAAAAAACAACCTTTAATACATAACAGCAAAAACGACAATTCGATCACAGATGTCGGAAATACGCGAACATGAATTAGACGTGAAGTTAAGTTGTTTCTCCTGATTCACCGACGGTATATTTCCCCTTCTACAGCAAAGGCGTTTCTGGGAACTTTCAGTGTTAACAGGCTGCCACACGACCCTGTTATCTTCACCGGCGCCACCATGCATGAGATCCAGAGAGAGATCGTCCAGCTGGTGAGAGGCAGTCCACGTCGCTGCATCGCCTCCGCTCGTTTCGGAGAAAAAACTCAATTGGGCTTCTGTGTATTAAGTCTCCCACACACTCTCTTCCTGTCTCCACCTCAGCTCAACGCTTCACTGTCAGTCCTCCGAGGATACAGCCGCTCGACGCTGAGTAAGAAGTAAGTCATGTTGTTTATTCTGTGCGCGTGACATCTATAGCGCTGCTAGGCATCCTGGGAAAGGGATCCCTCCTCCGTTGCTCTCTCCGGGAAGTTTTGTATCTTTTCTGATGCGAGGGTCCTGGGACAGAGGGTGTTGTTGTACAGATCGTAGAGCCCTCTGAGGCAAATTAGCGATTTTGAGCTGTTATTATTCCATATCTGTTGTTATATTATCAAAATCACAAAAGAGCAAAGTGGTTATAATTATATTTACCCCACCAGCCTTCACATTTTTGAACTAAACGATGCAACACGGGCGATTTGTCGGCGTATACCTCCGTACTGACCTCCGACCTCTTCCCCGCAGAGGAGAGGACGGGGTTCGCATCTCAGCTGTCAACATGTTTTCCGTCACCACCGATGTGACGGGCGCAGAGGTCTACAACAGCATCCAGATGTCGCTCAGCAACTGCAGCTCCTCATTGGCCCACTGCCGGATGGTGCTGCACCACCAGCTCACGTACCACGGTAACACGGCGTCAAAGCTAGCAGTCGTAGTCATCGGGGGTTTACTTTTGCTCATTTTAGCCAAATTGAATACAGTTTTTAACTGACCTACTTTAAATGTGATTAGCTGTGAGTGTGTTTACGACCACTAGAGGGCACCATGTGGCCGTAAACAGCTCCCACAGTTGCATCATTACGTCGCTCAAAATCTTCAACATCCAGCTGCTATATTTCACAACGGCGACACGAAATCTTACAATAACAGCAGAGCAGAAGTGATCAATAGCTCAACTCACTACAATAAGATCACTGTGAGCTCACACATACAGCAGAAATGTATGCAAGAATCTGACTTCCTCTTGAGATGAAACCTAAAACACAAGGCAGCTTTCCTTTTTGTGTTTTCTGACTATACCCCTGTGCTGTTGTGTACTTACTGTGTCCACCCTGTGTTCCAGTGGAAAGTCTGTGTGTGGCCCAGAAGACTCAGTGTGATACAGAGCGCTCCACCTGCACCGACAACAGCGGCACAGCCAACTGCCAGTGTCTTCAAGGTTACTACAAGCACAACCCTGAAGACCTGTCCTGCCTAGGTGAGCTAAGTGTGTGCATGTCTCCTGTGTTTTTAAATGACTAAATACGACAATGACAAGAAGATGATTTAAAAAAAAAGAAGCAAAGTGCATTTTATAATATGATTCAAAATGTAATTAACAAAGTGTTTCCTTCCTGACAAAAACAGAATTTACATTAATATTTCACATGAAATTCATGGAAACTAAGACCAGGGCATTTTAGAAAAACGATACTGGCTTTGGAACTCCTTGTTCCAAACTTCTTTCTGAAGTGAAACGTCTCGTTTCAGAATGCGGAGATGGCTACAAGCTGGAAAATGGCACATGTGTTCCGTAAGTTCAACTTGATGTCATGTCATGAATTGATCCGCTCACACTGAGCGGTTTCACTCCGACATTCGCACTGCAGATTCTGTTTTTTTGTTTTGTTTTTCAGGTGCATGTTTGGATTTGGAGGATTCAACTGTGGAAACTGTAAGTGGCCTTTAAAAACCAGGCATTGAACAGGCATAATATAAAACCTTTAGCTTCAATAGAAGATTTTTTTTTTTTTTTGTGAACTAAATGCAAATTTGCTCTCGTGATCTTCACGTTGGTTTTTAAAGTGTAGCGTTTAATATGTTGTTTTTTGGACATTGCAGTTTACAAGCTGATCGCAATCGTGGTGTCACCTGCAGGAGGCGCTCTGCTCCTCATCTTCATCATTGCTCTCATTGTCACCTGTTGCAAGTAAGACTTCTGTTATTGTTCGGGCAAAACCTCTCTTGGTTTGCAGTGCATTTCATTTACTTTCAATGGTTTGATGACTTGAAAAATTCCGGTGACATTTGGCAGGTTTAACTTTTTAACAATGTTTGATCTCAAAGGAAAGACAAGAATGACATCAACAAGATCATCTTCAAGAGTGGAGACCTGCAGATGTCCCCATACGCAGACTTCCCCAAAAACAACCGCATATCCACGGAGTGGGGCAGGGAGACCATAGAGATGCAAGAGAACGGCAGCACCAAGAACCTGCTGCAGATGACTGACATTTACTACTCTGTGAGGAGACACGCAACACAACTCTCGCTTTATCTCCCACGCTCTCTTCATTTCCCTTCATTGTTCAAGTGAAGCACTTGTTTGTGTGTTTAGATGAATCTGTACTACCACTGTGTTGGCGTGGAAGAAGCTGTTCAATACATCTAAACACATGTTCTCTCTTTCTGCGCTCTTTTCCTCAGCCTGCGTTGCGTAACTCGGACCTTGAGAGAAACGGCCTGTATCCGTTCACAGGTCTGCCGGGTTCTCGCCACTCGTGCATCTACCCCGCCCAGTGGAACCCCTCCTTCATCAGTGACGATTCACGAAGACGAGACTACTTCTAACTGCCCCGCCTTAAAAACACACACACACACACAGAAACTCACCCATCTCTCACACTGTAAATTGTGACGTGATGGTTTTCTGTCACAGTAAGAGACATTTGATCATTTTGCATGTTTTAGCTCATTTACTTTAACTCACACTTTACATTGCTGCTGTGTTGGTAAAGACGGTCTAATGTGTTTTTCCGGCCTCACAGGCAGCTGCTGACTCTCATTTACTTCACCGTATGATGAAAAACTATTAGCAGATGTTTGAAACGTGCTTGAGGAAGATGATCCATGACAGTAAACAATCATAATCTGTCTTGTTGCTGCCTGGTCATGAAGTGCAGATTTGCTTAAAAAATCTGCTCTGCCAGGAATGTGGAAGAACACAACACAGATTATAAAAACACACAAAAAAACAGCAGTAATGTGAAGTGTAGCAAATAGACTAGAACATGCAAAAACATTGATCTGGTCCTTTACGTGCTGATATATGAATGTGTGTGTGACACTGCTGTGATTTAAACATATTCAGTTTCTTCTTAGATAATAGTCTAAGAATGAAGTATTGATGAACAAGACAATAACAAACCACTGAAGGATGCACTAAAGTTGTGTTTAATAGAAACTGATGAACAACTTTGAATTCTGATGCCAACATGGATTTATTCCCTCTATGTCCGAATCCTTGACATGTAGCATAATGGACATCTCATATACTGTACACACTGACAGACTGAAGAGTGATAAACGTGTGTGTGTGTGTGTGTGTGTGTGTGTGTGTGTGTGTGTGTGTGTGTGTTTTAGAGAGCGATTGTGTGGGTTTTAAATATTGCTGTGTGTGTGTGTGTGTGTGTGTGTGTGTGTGTGTGTGTGTGTGTGTGTGTGTGTGTGTGTGTGTGTGTGTGTGTGTGTGTGTGTGTGTGTGTGAGGAGTAATTAACTACCAGAAGGATCATAAATGTCAATGACTGCAAAGAATGTAAATCTGTATCATAATTAGTTTGCTATTTCCGACATGGAGTATTATTTTCATGTGACTCTTTTTGTCTTTATGTTTATGTCGTCTGTTGTTTCTGGCGTTTTAGTCAGATGTGCTTATTTAAATAAAAATGTTGCACAGCAGGTTTTTCTCACACGCCACTCTTTTGGGTTTTATAGGTTAAGATTGTTTAAACAAAGTGTTTTTGCAAGTTTGTATAATGTTTTAGTATCACGCAGTGCAACAAGAACAGAACAAACTCACATATTTTGTATTTAGAACAGTGGAAACAGTAGTTTGCCAAAAATAAGTGAATTATGAGTCAGAAACAATGGAACACAATAGAAACAGAAAGGTGTCATTGTGACGTTTGCTATCACACATCATTTTAGCATTTTCAATGAATCGTTCAACATTTTGGGGAATATGCTAATTTATTTCCATTTTGGGAGTTGGCCATGAGGCAATTAGCGTAGCTTTAGCATAAAGACTGGAAACAGGGAAACAGCTAGCCTAGCTCTCACTAAAGTAAAACAATCCAGTTGGCAGCATGTCTTAACTGAATATATTTAGTTTGTTTAGTCCTTCCACAAACATAAAAATTATAATTTGTGGTTTTAAAGTGTGTATTGTCTAATTCTTGGAGAGCAACAGCCAGACAACTTCTCAGAGCTTTATAATCATTGTGACATTGCAAGGAAAAAAGATGAGTTACTGCACATAAGTATGATAATGCACTGCAGCCAGTTTACATCAGGTGAAGTAACAATAACTGTAATGATTAATGTCCAACTGTCAGTGTGATTATTGGGTGAATGATGTGGGCAGTGACCAGGAGGTAAACTGGAACCTCTCCAGCTACCAGTCCACACACCATAGTCTACTTGGTCCTCCGGTTCCCAAGCCAAGTCACCACGGACTGAGCTCCTACTGCCCCACATGGTGGTGTTGCTTTGGTTCTCATTTGTACACAGTGTAAGGTTTCATTTGAAGAAAGGAAGAGATAAATTCATTTAAATGTCTCTTTTTTTTTAGTCCAGAGGGCAGTATTATGGCCTAACACTGCCAGAAGAGGTACACTTCATGCTGGGACAAACAGCTGATAATGTGTGCTTGTAGTGGCTGAAATAATACATAAAAAAACAGAAAAAGCTACAATGATGGTATGTAAACACAACCGTTGTACAGGGCATCTGATTAAATACACATTTTGTATGGAAGCAGATGTGGTGTTTTGTGAAAAAGTTCATTTGTCGAACCAAGCAGCACACATGAAGTTCAGTTTACTCGTCATAGTGTGAAAACAGTTGTACAATGTCTTCTGTGGAAGAAGCTTTTCAACGTTTGAAAAAATAACTCTGATGACCACCACGTTATGGTGATGGTTCCCCCTCTGGGGAACCATCACCTTAACGTGGTGGAGAGGTTTGAGTGCCCCCATGACCCTGAGGGCTATGTTGTCTGGAGCCTAGAGCTCCTGGTAGGGTCTCCCATGGCAAATTGGTTTCAGGCGAAGGGCCAGACTAAGAATGGTTCAAAAACCCCAATGGAAAATCAAAGAAGAGTTGAGGAGACCCTCCCGGAGGAAGCCCGGGGCCCACGTCTGGAGCCAGGCCCAGTCGGAGGGCCCGACAGCAAGCGCCTGGTGGCATGGGACTCTGTTGACTTCAACTGAGGGGGTAATCGGGCGGTGGAAGGAGCACTTTGAGGAACTCCTGAATCCGACTAATTCACCCTCTACTGTAGAGGCAGAGCTGGAGGCTGATGTGGGAGCATCATCAATTTCCCTGGTGGAAGTCACTGAGGTAGTCAAACAACTCCACAGTGGCAAAGCCCCAGGGATTGATGAGATCCGTCCAGAAATGCTGAAGGCACTGGGTGTGGAGGGGCTGTCTTGGATGACACATCTCTTCAACATTGTGTGGAGGTCTGGCACGGTGCCTAGGGAGTGGCAGACCGGGGTGGTGGTTCCCCTGTTCAAAAAGGTGGACCAGAGGGTGTGTGCCAATTATCGCGGTATCACACTACTCAGCCTCCCTGGTAAAGTCTACTCCAAGGTGCTTGAAAGGAGGGTTCGGCCGATAGTCGAACCTCGGATTGAGAGGAACAATGCGGATTCCGTCCTGGCCGTGGAACAACGGACCAGCTCTTCACTCTCGCAAGGATCCTGGAGGGGGCTTGGGAATACGCCCATCCGGTCTACATGTGTTTTGTGGACCTGGAGAAGGCGTATGACCGGGTCCCGGTCCCACAGAGATACTGTGGGAGGTGCTGTGGGAGTATGGGGTGAGGGGTCCACTTCTGGGGGCCATCCAATCCCTGTACGCCCAAAGCTCTCGCTTTGGGCGTACAGGATAGTTAAAAACAGGCTAGTTTCCCGCCTGTTTTGTTCCTCGCATGTGTTCCATTAACTCATCAGACCTCACAGTACTTATACCCCTACCTGTCCACCCATTTACCAGATTGTCTCTGTTCTTTCACAAGACTAGGGCTGCAGTCGAAAAGTCAAAAAATGACCTCCTAATGTCTATTCCTAACCACTTTTCCTTGACCTCTATGGAAACCGTCATGGGGTCGAGGAAAGATGTGAAGGAAAACTCATGAGGAGTTAGGGAAAGACAACCGTGGTGTTTAGAGAATCCGACGACACTTTAACTAAGCTAAGTAATTATGATATAATAAAACTGAAAATGCATTGGAATGCTGAAAGCTGAAATGAATTGCAAAAACATTGTTGAAAATACAGAAATGGGAGACCTGTCTGAAATTTTTCAGATTGTCTCAATAAAACATGTTTTATTTGCACATTTTGATTTGCTTGTGATGCTGTGACCTCAGATTTGCTACATTGCTCAGATTTGGAGAACCTCAAATATTTTGTCTGTAAGAGCACCACAAGGGAAGAAGACCCTGATATGGAAACAACAAGGCAGGTTAAAACATCTATTCCCAGCCTACTCTTTATTTGTAAAAGAGCTGGATGGAGCGCTTGCCAAAAGGGAATGTTGCTATCACCTACCACACACACACACACACACACACACACACACATGCATATATATATATATATTTATGTTTTCAGACACTGTGTAGATTCTCTAACTTTCTATCTGATTCATGTTATAAAAATGTCAACTTTCTCAACCTAAATCTAATCACAGTCATGTTGTAAATAATTATCAACCCGAGGAATAAATTATGAAGTAAATTCTGTATTCCTTTTTCCAAATTTAACAAGAATATTATATATTTACATTTTCTGATTTGCATTAGATGCAAATACCTCTGATTTGTTACATTGCATAGAGTTGGAGAACCTTACTGGCTTTAGTTGAGCTCTCTACAAGGGAAGAAGACACCAGAACAGCAAACAGAGTAAAGATGGACTTTCAAACATTTGCCCTCATTAATGGGCCTTTGGTTTTTCTTAACATCGTGACTATTGGATTTTACATGTTTTGCATGGTCCGTCCACTTCATGGAGGAAGGATCAAGCAACCTCTGAAGCTTCTCCTGTGGTCCTTGATTTCCTTTACAATAACTTACATGGTGTCAGTTATTTTTGCGGTGGGATTTCTTCTTGCTGAACACTTCGAGATTGGTCTAATCTTTTATCTGGTGATGGTCTGCAGTATGTTCAATAGTATGACCTCCTCTGTCTGGCTGAACTTCTTCTACTGCATCCAGATTGTACCTGCACAGAGAGCTCCCTTCATCTGGATTAAGAAGAATGTCAAATCCATCATCTACTGCTTTTGGATTACTGAGAGACTTTACAGTTTGTTTGATTTAATTAACATGATTTTAGTCAGTATTCCTCTTGATGGAATTGTAATCAGCAACCATTCCACAGTGGTTCATGACATGCCTGCAAAAGATTTCTTGAAATATTTCCGGGAAGATGTGTTTTTCATTGTGTTATCCATACTGAAGGTGCACTTTGTTTTCTGTCTGTGTGTTATGGTGATGTCCAGTGGTTCTACTGTATTCTACCTGTGTGGACACATGCGTCGTATGGTAGCAAATGGACAACCTCTGTCCTGTCCACAGCTAAGGAATCAGGTGAGGGTCACTGTCACCGGCATCCTCCAGGGAGTTCTGTATGTGTTCTGTGCTTCTTGGACCATCTTCAGTTCTTTTCCTGGGGGCGGTTATACGTTTACCGATTCCACTGTCATCAACTTGTACATGTCAGGCACGTTGTTCAACCTGGGAGCTGGTCAGGCTGTATTCAGGCAGAGAGCAGCACACATCTGGCTGAGAGCAGCTCAGTGCTGCAAAGCACCTCAAGTCCAACAGTCTGAACAAGGAGTATGATACTGAAGCTCAACCCAGAAGACCAGGGCTCTGCTGAGGAGAACCTGAGACACTTATGAATCTACATGGATGCAAGCTGCCCCTGAAGTTTGGAACATTATCGTAGGAGATCAGAGCTACTTACACGTTTTGTTAAAATATGGAATTATTTACGTACTGATATGATACCTGTTGTTAGCTATTGTGCTGGTGTTCACGAAGCTGACAGCTGACAACGCATATTTCTTACTAATCTCAAATATTTTTCTGCAGTTTTTCTTCTTGGTTGATATATATTATATTTACAGCTTTGTAAATGCTTGACTTTTATCTGACAGTCTTCCAGTCTTCATTGAGGATGTGAATGTTCATAATCATTCATTAACACGGTCAAATTGGTGAGGAGGATTTCTACAAATTTGGCAAGGGAATGTTTTTCACATCAGCAACGGCACTAAATTTTGTGAAAATCACAAAATTTAGTGCCGTTGCTGATGTGATAAATGTTCCCTCGCCAAATTTGTAGAAATCCTCCTCACCAATTTGACCGTGTTAATGAATGATTGTGAACATTCACATCCTCAGTGACCATATATATAATATATTATATATAATATATATAATATTCCATATATATATATATATATATATATATATATATATATATAGCAACTGATTTTCAAGAAATTTTAATGAGGCAGAAATATCACTTCTCACAATGATTCTTCATCTCATGTATTTTCTGGCAAGTCCTCCAAATCATTGAAGGTAATTAGAGGGCAAAACCTCAATAATAACAATACCGTTCTGTCAATCATATATACATAAATGCTGACTGAGGTCAAATGATTTAATATTTTACCTGCATCACCCGTTGGAAATATTGCAAAGTAAGATCTATGATAAGCATTAAATACATGTCTGATCCATATTTCTCCTTCTCATTCTTTGTAGTTTAAATTATTTCGGTGTTGCTACTCAATGAACCTATTACTGAGAAACCCTCCTTAAGTCTACGCTTATTTTTTGGTAATCCTATCACATAGTGCATTGTGCCGAAGTATCTCAGGCACCAAACTCACACAATTTTCCTGATGTTGGCCCTTTAACTTCATATGATTCTGTTGCTGTTTTAGTTTTCACACACTGTGTAGATTCTCTAACTTTTTATCTGATTCATGTTATAAAAATGTCAACTTTTTAAACTTAAGTCTATGTGCTTGGAATAAAAACTTTATCAAGATAATTATAAAGAGTCATGTTGTAAATAATTATCAACCCATGAAATAAAAACATGAAGTAATTTCTGTATTCCTATTTCTAGGCGATTTTACAAGTATAAGATTTATTTACATAATCTGATTTGCATTAGATGCAAATAACTCTGATTTGTTACATTGCATAGAGTTGGAGAACCTTACTGGCTTTAGTTGAGCTCTCTACAAGGGAAGAAGACACCAGAACAGCAAACAGAGTAAAGATGGACTTTCAAACATTTGCCCTCATTAATGGGTCTTTGGTTTTTCTTAACATCGTGACTATTGCATTTTACATGTTTTGCATGGTCCGTCCACTTCATGGAGGAAGGATCAAGCAACCTCTGAAGCTTCTCCTGTGGTCCTTGATTTGCTTTACAATAACTTACATGGTGTCAGGTATTGCGGTGGCCTTTTCTCATCTACTTTTTAACAGCTTCAAGATTACTCAAATCTTATCTGTGGTATCGGTCTGCAGTGTGTTCAATAGCATGACCTCCTCTGTCTGGCTGAACTTCTTCTACTGCATCCAGATTGTACCTGCACAGAGAGCTCCCTTCATCTGGATTAAGAAGAATGTCAAATCCATCATCTACTGCTTTTGGATTACTGAGAGACTTTACAGTTTGTTTGATTTTACTTCAATGATTTTAGCCAATATTCCTCTTGATGGAATTGTAAGCAGCAACTATTCCACAGTGGTTCATGACATGCCTGCAAAAGATCCCTTGCATATTGTGTTTTTCATTGTGTTTTCCATACTGAAGGCGCACTTTGTTTTCTGTCTGTGTGTTATGGTGATGTCCAGTGGTTCTACTGTATTCTACCTGTGTGGACACATGCGTCGTATGGTAGCAAATGGACAACCTCTGTCCTGTCCACAGCTAAGGAATCAGGTGAGGGTC
>NW_027176274.1:2337726-2429057 GCF_023349555.1 Cebidichthys violaceus | reverse complement strand
ACTGTTCTTTCCATGTCAGGTTTTTTATTCATGGTGGCTGAAGAAGTCGTCACTGCAGCTCGTGTTGAAGGAGGCCGGCAGCTCACCTCCTCTCATCTCAGCGGAAGAGGGAAACATGTTTTAATAACCAGAGTCTGCAGAGATCAGGGGAGAGGAAACTATTTTTTTCCTCCCGCGCTGCACCGAGGTCAGCCCTCTGAGGGCTGCTACGAAGCCACACACACACACACACACACACACACACACACACACACACACACACACACACACACGAACAGGCTCGTAATACTGCAGCACACACAGGACTAAAGTTAAGACCGAGCAAATGGAGCTCCATTTTTAGAAGAAAGCGTAGAATAGACCTAAACATATTTGGCATGAGCGTGCCAAAAACGACACAAACACATTAGACATATTAAGCCTACACACACACACACACACACACACACACACACACACACACTTACAGCTACCAATACCAGCTTTTAAGAGCTCTCCCCAGAAATCCACGTAGCTGATGTAATTAGTGATTTTAGAGCCGTGCACTTCATATTACAAGTCATAAACAGACATTCAATACTGGGCTTTGAGAGAGCTGTTTATTCTGGAGTTTTATAGTCCATGCAGGGCCCTTCTGTGTTTATTCTCAGAGAACAATAATGCCACTATGCTCTGGGGCAGGAATGCTATTCATTTGTCCAATTAAACACAGAAAAATAAATACACAAAAAAAAAAAAAGAAAAAAATCGAGCCAAGACTTTTTTTTCTACCCCCCGATTTTTCGCTCCAAAAACACTTTAACAACGGCGCTCTGCTGGATTTTACTGGGTGCCGTTGGCCCGGTGACGATAAAAATGACTGGAAGTTTGCTGAAGGCTTAATCTGCGTTATTATTGTTGCATGGTTTTTTTGGGGGGGGGGGACAATGGGACTTTAAGGCCAACAAACGGAAAGAGCTAAATCCAATGAGAGTCTAATGAGAGCTCATTAAAAAAAAAAGAAAATAAGGAGAACATTTTAAATCAAATGTGGCACAATTCTAACAAATAACAGTTTGCAAAAGAACACATTGATCCATTTTATGGAACACGCAGTAACTGCGTGGTCACTGTTTAGAGCCCAGATTTACGAGCAGGACGCTGACCCACAATCCTCCTGACGGACCTGCAATTTCCTGTGTGAGAAAAACACACTAACTTAATCCACGCAGCAAAGAGAGAGAGAGAGAGAGAGAGAGAGAGAGAGAGAGAGAGAGAGAGACTGTTTGTTCATGAACGACAGTCAAACCTCTGGCAGAGAGAGCGTCACACTGTCACCGCTCGAGACGTTCAAACTCACATTTTCCGATGAAAAACCTCCAACTCTGTACTTTCTACGGTATTTTCCTGAGAGAATCCATGACCAGTAACAACACGACTGACCTGCAGAGTTTACTTTATACTTTATGTGTAATCCCACAAATCTGAAGGCTTGCATCGTGAATGAAGTCGAGTGTTTTATCTGAGCTCATTGTGGTAAATCCTCATGTCATTTATTCACAATACGCACACTTTCTGAGCTGTGTGGTTTAAAATGTATGAGTCAAGATGGAAGCATGCTAGTTCAGATCATTAGTCTTAAATAAGGCTCCTCCCTCTGAGGCGACTAATTGTTTTGGTCTAAAATGTGATCTTTGGATTTAAAAATGGTGCTTTTGTGTGATTCTCTGTGGAGAAACTGAGTTTTACAGATCCGTCGATTAAATCAACTAATCGATAAGTTGATGAACTTCTCTGTTAGACAACAGACCTAGAATTTATAATAACTGATGCTATTTATGAAAACAAATATGGGCGATGAAAATCTCAGTGGTGTCATGTGTTCTGCAAACACATCTGAGTTTAGTGCACAGCTGTTTTTTTATGGAATTCCTTTAGCAATAAATGAGTAAAGTCATCGAAAAACCCAAAGTCCAAAGAGATATAAAATGTTTTAATTGTGGTCACAGTCATTGTTAAAAGTTGAATATTTTCTTTGATATATTGTAAGAAGACCATCTTATCTAGTGTTGGGGAATTTTTTTATTTACTTTTTATATTTATTTATTTATCTTTTATATTATTTTGTTTTTATTTGTAATATTCTTGATTTATCTATTTATTTTTTTGCAAGGCTATGGTGATACATATTGATGGTGATACATATTGATATATATATATAATAAAATACACATATAAATAAATATACATAGTTTGTCTATTCGTGATGAATAATATTACATCAGAATTTTTTATTCTATTTTTTATCTAATTCTGCAAAGTAACTTAAGTTATCAAATAAATGTAGCGGATTAAAAGGTTCTTCTGAAGTCAAGTAGAAGTAAATGGAAGTAAAGTAGAGTACCTCAAGATGTGCTTGAGTAAATTTACTCAGTTACTTTACACCACTAGTAGTTGTTTTTTTTAATTCATCGTGGTTTTAATAAGTCATGTATGTGGCAGAGTAGGTTAACATTTCATGGCAGGTAAAACAAGTTATCACCATGTATTGTTGCCTTTGTGTGTAAAAAAGACGCACAAACCCCACCTGTCTACAATAATCAGATTCCTTGATTCTCTGCAGACTGAAGTGTTGTTGGTAGTTCAACAGAAACCCAAACACTCAGCCAATTACTGCCTTCAGTGGAGGAGGAGGTCTGTCCTCCGGGGCATTGAGACAGACACGACCGGCGGTCCATCCCTGTGTGTTTGGTCTAGCACCGGATCAAGGTGTCCAAAAAAAAGAAAAAACGACCCGGCGAGAGGAAACGAGGAATAATCAGACAAAATGAGAAACAATGTGAGGAATGTCTGTGAAGTCTGGCTGGTTGGTGAAGCCCTCCATCTGGAGGAGGTGCGACACTTAAAGGGCGAGAAGGTCAACGACTGTTTCAGGCCTTCAGCAAGGATTCGGTTATTGGGAAAGAGACGTTTGCCCTGATGATGATGATGACTTTACAGCCAAGATGAATGCATTAGCATGATTATTAGTGAGACGTTTGGGATCGGAGAGGCTTAACATTATGTGTAAAGAACACGGCGATGCTCCTTCATTGGGATAACTGATAACACTGGAGTGACGTAAGCCGGCCGGGGGCTGCTCTCGCATATCCAACTGGGACATCGACAAGCGCCGAGTTTGCTTCGCGCTCTACAAGCTCTCCTAGCTTTTTATTTTTTAGTGATATAAGAATGAATAAACAACTCTGTTACCTGCTACAATTATGTACAAACAAAAACAAAACAGACGTCATGAAAGTACCTTTTTCAGTGGTGCTACTGTGTTAGCCTTTATGCTACGGGGTTAGCCTTTGTACTAATGTCACAGGGTTAGCCTTTGTACTAATGTCACAGGGTTAGCCTTTGTGCTACTGGGTTAGCCTTTGTGCTACTGCTACAGGGTTAGCCTTTGTACTAATGTCACAGGGTTAGCCTTTGTGCTACTGGGTTAGCATTTGTGTTACTGCTACTGGGTTAGCCTTTGTACTAATGTCACAGGGTTAGCCTTTGTGCTACTGGGTTAGCCTTTGTGCTACTGCTACTGGGTTAGCCTTTGTACTAATGTCACAGGGTTAGCCTTTGTGCTACTGGGTTAGCATTTGTGTTACTGCTACTGGGTTAGCCTTTGTACTAATGTCACTGGGTTAGTCTTTGTGCTACTGGGTTAGCCGACAACAAAAGGTGACTAAATGTGACTTCAGTCAACAAAAACGAGGCTGAAACAGGTAAAAGGAAGCATGGACAATGAAACAAAACACAGGTAACGGGGCTGGTATATATGCTGGGAGCTGATTAAAGGATTGGGAACAGGTGTGCAGGCCGATGTGGGAGGAGGGTGAGGGCAGGAAACACTGAAGACTACGACAAAGGTTATGAAATATACTTTTAGCTCTTTAGAAATACCTTCAATGGGGTAAATTAGGGACAAACAACTACAGTTTCTGTAGCTAAATGACATTAAATCTATTTAAATATGCAAGTGGTAAGAGACAAAGAAGCTATACTTGAACTGACTGAAAAATATGTGTAGACATAGACGTTTATTGTAGGTTTGTTATATCTATTGATCTGTTACCATAACTGTATCAATTATTTAAGAGGCGCTTGATTATTTACACAAATTATTAACATGATAACAGTCATCGCCAATACCAGTAAATCCCGGCTGAATGATTGAAATATCCGCCGCTCACAGAGTGAACCATGTTAAGATCTGTCACAATATCCAGAGGGGAGGAAGAGTCTGAGATCTTTTTTTAAAGATGGCGAGAGCGTCTCTTATTCAAGTGAGCTGGATTCTGGGTCTGACATGTCAGAACATCCTCTGGGGCTGAGGAACCGACACATGACCTGCGTAACGTGGCTGTTCCCTTTAAAGAGTTTTTGTGGGGAAAAAACGAAGGGATGAAAAATAGCTGAGAGGATAACATAGAGCCTGTCAAACCCCCCCACCACCACCCACCCCCAACCACCACCCACAGACCACCCAGAACGAATAGTGAGCTGTCAATCATTTCATTCAGGGGGTAAACATTGCAGTATTTTGTTTCTTAGTGAAGTATTGCTCCATATTTCTCCTTAACTCATATACGGGATATATTGCTGTGGTGTACACACATGTTTTTGAGTGCAGGAGTTCACTTTTTTGTGTGTTTTTTTTCTAAAGATCTTATTATAGTGACAGTAATGCATTTTAACCAGGCTTCTCTTGTGTAAAGATTCAATTTGGAGATAGTATTCCCTTTAGAAATCTGCCTCGGAAGGCAGAACACCCTTTTGTGCATCGTCTATACTGCAAAAACACAAAATATTACCAAGTATAATTGTCAATGTACTAGTTAGAATACCTCATTACACTTCATATAAGACACGAATACCAAAGTTACATTTCAGTGATATATATTGGGACTTTTTAGACATCTTGAATGTGTGGTAAGTGAAAAAAGACCACAGGCTTATTATGACACACACTTCCTAAAACTAATAAAATATATAATAAATCTCTTTTTATCTTGAAAAGCCTTAATATTTCGAGAAATCGTACCAAATGTTCACTAATTCCACGGCAGATGTTTTTGCTAATTAAAAGCAAAAACACATTGCATTCATTTTCAGCGTATACATAATAAAATACAGGCATTACTGCAAAATAAGACAAGATTGAGAAATTTGACAAAGCGCTGCCCAATCGTCACTGTGATAAAAACACACACACACACACACACACACACACACACACACACACACACTGGGTCAGGTGAGGGTGCGGGCGGAGTGTGTGTCTCCAGAGTGTGTGTTGACTCTCTGGGGCAAGTTGTCTGTCAGCGCGGAGGCTTGAACTCCGAGCTCACCGTAATCCCTCTGTCAATAACTGGACCTCCTGCCAGTAACACACACACACACACACACACACACACACACACACACACACACACACACACACACACACTCCAACCAATCAGCCGACCAACATCAGTCCAAACATAACCTGCTGTCTCGGTCCAGACCACCACACAGCCTTCTGGCATCTGGCTAATCTGGAGAGATTTGAGAGAAACGTGGTTCCTTTCATGTACTGACAGACAAAGTGATCTACGATTACATATTGGAAAAAAAAAAAAACAACGCTGTGAGGACCGGGTCATGATTGAGCTGTGAGACGGACACTATCACCCATCTCTTCCACCGACATGGAACAGGTTCTGTTCTGGTTCGTTCGGGAAGAATTATGGAACAGGTTCTGTTCTGGTTCGTTCGGGAAGAATTTAGAACGAAAATTGGTTCAGAAAAAAGTACAGCAAGAAAGTTTACTTTGAGTGAAAGGAGTGAATCAGAGTTCTTTATGGAAAGCTCTGGGGCTTTTATTGTGAAAGGTAAGAAGGGAAAAAGTGCATCTGGTTGAAAGGAGTAATTAAGTTTTCTGTTGTGTTGTTTGTCACTATAGTGTACCTTTTGTATATGTTCGTTCCCAAAAGTACTCAATTTGAAAAAGATTACTGAAGTGTAAAGGCCCCGGTGTGTAAAGACCTTTATTCTGCTGACTTCTGGTTTCATGCTTTTCTCCAAGTTTTTTTGCAACACGCCTGCCAGATCTTTAGCTGAGGTCCAGCACTGACATGAGGTGATAAGACCTGGAGATTCAATTCATCCCCAAAGAGTGAAGAAACACATTTCTTCAAGGAGCTCGCCGTGTGTGCAGCGTCACAATAAAGAGTTCATCTTTGTTTACGAGGGAGTAAAGGTGTTTACAACGAAACCCTCTGCTGTTAAAACGCCTTCAAACGGCAAATATGAAAAATATGTTCCTCATAAAACTAAATGTTCCTGACTCGAGGGCTCAGCCACACACACACACACACACACACACACACACACACACACACACACACACACACACACACACACACACACACACACACACAACCCTCTGGCCTCTGACTAATCCTATCAGACTAATGCTATCAAAACACACACTCCTCCCCACGCACACACGCACGCACACACACACACACACACACACACACACACACACACACACACACACACACACACACACACACACACTAATCTCTCCATCCTCATCTAATAACACCTCTGACTTGGCCGGTATTGGAGACTCCAGGTGGGGTCCAAGCTCACAAACTTCTCTGTCAAAGACTTCACCTCCAGCCAAACACACACATGAAAGCCCCCCCCCCCCCCCCTCACAGAAGAAGAAAAACCCGCCACTGACTGCTTCATATTAGTGTTTAATTAAGTTAAAAGGCCTCTCTCCACGCCTCTCTCTCTCTGGCTGCTCGGTCCAATAACTCAATTGAAGCTGTCTATTCTTTCACGGCTCTGAGCTGCTGATCTCTGCATCGCCGCTGCAGCTCTGACAGACGCCTCCGGCCACATCGCTGACGTCTCACTCGTGTGATTAACTCAATAAAGAAGTATCACACAGACCTCCCTCTGTGCACGAGCCTTCCCCTTCGCTTTTTTTTTTTTTGGTCTCTTTCCAGACTACCTGCTCTCCGATCGGCCGTCTCTTCGCTGACGGTGTCCAACGAGGTTCAGGTTTTCACCCTGCGGCCAAAAGTTCAGCCTCACTGCTGCCAAAACAAGCAGGTTAGGACTCTTTCATCCTGTCATCCTATTGGAGGATGGAGCAGGCAGACAGAATATATATATATATATATATATATATATATATATATATATATATTATTCAAATCAGATCTTTAAAACAGACAGAACAATATCCAGTGGCATATTTGCCAGTTATTTTACACGCCGTAGCCATCTTCTGACAAAACAAATCATGCATATTATTTCCAAGATATTCACATAATAATGGTACCGCGATACCAGAACAATGTTCGGACCGAACCGGGACTCCTAAACCGAGGTACGACCCGAACCACAACCTCTGTGTGTACAGTTACTCCACTGCAGCATGTTGAGACAAATATTAAAGATCATTTAAATTGAATCATTTATTAGCTTGTAATAAAGCATCATGTTGAAATGCAGAAAGCCCTACAATTATTTGGCCATTTTTGGAAATATCTTAGTCAAAAACAAATAGAGGTAAAATAAAAGTATATATATATCTCGTCTTTCCCTTTGCTGTGAAAAAGTAGAGAGTTTTGCTAAAGTTTAAAGTTGACGGATTGGTTTCTTTTGCTGGTTTCCTTCAGTCCCCGTTTCACTGTAAAAGTAGTGGATCGTCGCCGTTGGCAACTTTCCTCAGCAGTTGCTCAGTCTGGTCATGTGACAACAGGTGGTCGTATGTATGTGAGGTTCTACTCTGATGTACAGTTTGAATCACATCATTTGAACGTGTTCGGTAAACTTCCACCCTTTTTTCACTACTCTCCTCCCCCACCTCCGATACATCCTGTCTTGTTTCACCACCTCCCCCATCTTCCCCCATCCCCCATCCTCCTCCTCCTCCTCCTCCTCCTCCTCCTCCTCCTCCTCCTCCTCAATGACAGATCCCTGCTTAGCACCTTCATAAATTGCAGATAACCCTCTTTTTTTTTTTTTGCAGCGCCGAACAAACACGGGACCGGGCCTCGTCCTCCCGAGGCCGCCCGCTGCGGTTCCGATCGGATGTCGGGGGAGGGATAGAAAAACAGATGATATCTCTTTGAGAACCCCCCCACACCTCCACTCCATGCTTGTTTTATCAGCCGCGGGAGAAAAGAGCAGACGGCTTTTCAGCTGCTGCAGAGATAAGATGAGCTGCATGTGTGAGAGATCTTTAGATAGGGAGGCTTTGGGATTTCTTTTGGTTCTCAGCTTACCTCCATCTCTCTCTCTCTCTCTCTCTCTCTCTCTCTCTCGGTCATTTACCGCTATCTCACTCCCACTTCTTTTTGTACCTACAGCAGGGGTTTCAATGTCTCTCAAGTAACATTTTATCCAGCTAACACGCTGCTGTACGGGCGATAAATCTCCCCCCCCTCCCCCCTCCCCCCGTGCTCGCGGAGACTCCCACGGTTCGATTACACCGCTGTGGCAGCGCACATTTATTTCCCCCGAATTACTACGAAGCTCGCATAAATCCTTCATTCATCAACACTACTGTTAAAAGTCCATGTTGATTCAAGCCCTCTGTATTTCATCCACACTTGGAAAAAAGCAGAAGGAGCGCGGCGATGTAGCCGCTGCGTCGAGGGTTATGTTTAGCCTCAGATAAATCAAACGCGATCTGAGATGAGGCTGCTGCAGGATTCTGGCAGCGTGGGCGTGTTGAGAGGGTTAAGGACCACTATCCGCTGGTGGTAGAGGTCGGTGGGGGTCTCTCCCGGGCAGAGTGCCATCATGGTGGTGGTGGTGGTGGTGGGGCACCTTATTCCCTGCTTGAATAGAATATAAACCTACACCCGGTGGAGATTAACCACCCATATCACATGAGAGCGTTGTGTGTCCGGATTGTAAAAATAAAGCGCGCGCACACACCGCTGCTTTCACTTCCTCTCGCTGCACACTTGTGGCACATTTTTGGTAGGTTGGGTAAGGGTATCTCTTTCAGAGATACAGGCAATGGATACATCTACCGGTTACCCACATGGGAGAGGAAGGGAGGGAGGAAGGAAGGGAGGGAGGGAGGGAGGGAGGGAGAAGGTGAGAGACGGGGATGTCCAGCCCTAACGAGAGGCAGTAACTCGTGTCAGAGAGCAGAGTTATGAGTTATGACCTTTTAAGCCACGGTGGGGTTAAGTGTTTTCATTCCCAAACCAGCTGACACTCGACCTAAGGAGTGCGCGGACAGCTTGATGTGTCTGCAGCACAATTTACAGCCGTGATCGTTGTCTTTGTTATTCCTGCCCGTCTGAACTGCCTCCCACCTCATCGCCAAGCTGTGCATTTCCGGCTCGCCCGTTCGGTAGCTTGATAGCCTTTCGGTTTTCCCTTTTTTTCACGTGTTCAGGCTCAGCGTTTAGGGGGCCGGGAGGAGAGAAGACGGGGCCGAGGTGGGGAAGTGGAGTGACCTCCTTGGCTGACATTTGGGATTTTAGTTAGCATAAGACTGACCCTTTGACACTTGAACCCTCATCTGAGGGAGTGGGTTTCGCTTTGACGCAATGAAGCGAGGGTCGTTTTCTGATTTGACCGATAAAGTGCTCGTGTGTTGCTTGTGAAGCACTTTTTTTTTTTCAGCCATTTGCTCGAGCGACACTCTTTCCATGAGCTGTCAATGTGGCTCGAAGCTCAGTCGGGACATCCAACTTTCCACCGGGCTCTCCTACCAAATATTGATCTCATCGCCAAGTAAACAAACTTGGTGATGGATGGTGGAGGTCATTTTTTCTCCGTTGCTTGGAGCTCTCTCGACTTTGGGTGAATCCATCTTTCTCTGTCGGACAGACTTCAAGACTCACATATGTTGGAAAAACATGAGGTTCAGATGAGTATGTGGCACCAGTGTTTCTATGAACTGGTGTGTGAGTGGTCGAGATCGGGGATGAAGTAGAGCGACCCGGTCGCCAGAAAAAAGGTTGGGATTGAACGTTTAATGACGTTTCTGAATCAAAAATACGTTTCATATCAGACTTGTTTCACGCCTGCAAAAACACACAATGTCACTTGGTTAACGTTGTGAAACGATTGGTAAGGTTTAGGTGAGAAAACTACTTGGTTGAGGTTAGAAAAAAGGTCATGGTTTGTATTAAAATAATAACGTAAAAGTGTGACGCAATGTAACAACTTAACGTAACATCGTAACGTAACAACAGACAATAACATCGAAACGTAACATCGAAACGTAACAACGTAACGTAACAACGTAACGTAACAACGTAACGTAACATCGTAACGTAACATCGTAACGTAACATCGTAACGTAACATTGTAACGTAACAACGTAACAACGTAACGTAACAACAGACAATAACAACGTAATGTAACAACGAAACGTAACATCGTAACGTAACAACAGACAATAACAACGTAATGTAACAACGAAACGTAACATCGTAACGTAACAACAGACAATAACAACAAAACGTAACCACATAATGTAACGATGAAACGTAACAACTTAATGAAATGTAACAATGAAATGTAACAATGAAATGTAACAACGAAACGTAACAAAGTAACAACCTAACGTAACAATGTAACTACCACATACAATTAGAAACCACCCTTTGTGGACGTTGATTTTCGGTTTCACACGGGACATGAACAGCGTTCTCCGTAGTGAAAGTCTTGTTTGTTTGACCCGTCCTCCACCCGTTCTGCCTGCCCGCCATTAGTCGACTTTATTGCTTGTTTTACTTGTTACTAGTAACTTTCAATAACTTTCAACATATAGTGAGCGATTCAGATTGCTCTAAAATAATGCAAAAACATCAACATTACACTTATTCCTGGTTTGCAGAATCTTACAATAACCTTTATTCCTGGCAACTGGGCTGAGTAGAGGGTAACTATGTTGACTGACTTTTTTATTTATGTGGAATTTAGTCATAAATCCAATAAGAGACAAGTCTATTAACATGAGTGGAAAATGTAGATACAATAAATATACAGAAGTGTTTTTTGTTGATATTTGTGTCTCTTTTAATGATGATCTCTGACCGACAGTCATACAGTAGTTTACCCACCGACATCATCAGTCTCTACTGATGATGTCAATGGCTGAGAAGCCCCTAGTGAAAACGTCTTTGTAACTCACTCTTTGCTGTTGAGCAAACCACAGATTCTGCCATCTTAATGACCACATTTATTCCAGTTGACTCTTAGATTAAAGTTAAAGGACAACAGGGAGATGTTTGTGTGCTAATCTTGAACTGACCATCCAGCACAACTGGTAAACAAGAACAATCCCGGCTCTCGGCTAACAAAGCAGTCAAGTTTTCCAGGTTACTCTTCCCCTCTTTTAACAAACTCTGACGTTCTTCTCTCCTCTCGTCCTTCCACCACTTCCTGCTCGTCTACATCTCCATCTCCTCCCCTCTCTCTGCTTCTACACGTCTTTCTCTAAAACTCTCCACATCTCAGCAGGAGAGTAGAGATGCTGAGTCCTGAGCTCGTAAATTTTGCCCCGGTGTGAAACAGAAGATGGCTTCCCAGGACGGCTGGAAGGGTTTTTCATCACCGGTGCCTTTTTAGTGCCGTCTGCGGTCGCCACATGTCACCGAACCAATGCCATGTTTATGTGTGTGTATTTGTGACGCGGAGGTCTAAGTGCACAGCAGCAGCGAAGATGACAGAAGTGGATATCAGAGGAGGAAAATACCAGAAGGAAAGGATGGTTTGAAGACAACAACAATTTCGACCGAGGGTAATTTACAGACAAGATTAACATGCAGTTGATGGGAAGGTTTTCGCGACAGGGTGCCAACAAATAAACACAATTCAGAGATGACACCTCCCTGGTGGGGGGGCTGGTCACGGTGGAGGGACAGCGCCATTCCCCGAATTCCACCCTGGTGATCTGGTGTCAGACGGTCCCAGCCTTTCTCCCCTGGACCCCCGAGGGACGGAAAGGTTATCCCGTTCTGCGAGAAACACGAATATGGAGGCACGATAAGGTTCTCCGGGACAGCTGTGGCCTAATTTCAAATCCACACCAGCCGTTACACGGCGCTGGCAGATCACAGTCCGTCATCCGATAGCAGTGTGAAAATGAGACAATTCGTTTTAAGACGCATACAAATCGATTCGCTCGCACTTGCGGTGTCCGATTTCATCCGTCGGGCTTTAATATCCGATGGAAGTTTGATATCAAACAACCAACCAGCTGCAGAATTACGCACAAGTTCATGTTTGATCAACTGAAATTCAGTCGCGATCGGGTCAAAAATACGGTTTGTTCACTCATCACAGTGGGAACTTTAGTGACCCAAGACATCAGTTAATGTTTCAGTTCTGTTCACTATGAGCTGATAGTGAGATGGAACACTAACATGTCTACTTGTAAAGAATAAAAAAGAGGGGGAAAGACACATATGGTGTTTTGATCAAGTTACAGTTGTTTTTACTAAAAATGACAAATGTTCAAATTATACCTTCTTTCCTTTCTTTTTCTGGGCTTTGTTTGTTGTAAAGGGCCAGTGTGTTGGATTTAGTGCCATCTAGTGTTGAGGTTAAAGATTGCAACTAACTGAACCTTCTCCTGTGTTCCCATAAGTTACCATAATTGGACTGTGGAAAACTGACGTAGAGACATCGTGTACGTCTCTGGTAGCAACTTGTCAATCACTGTGTAGCCCCGCCCCCTAAAGCGTCCCCTGCTTTATGGTCTGTTTGACTCTAAATGGAGCATAATGTACTAAATGAACATCATGCTGTATTGAAGAAGACTGTAAACTAGAGATTGAGACCATAAACTCATGTTTACAATGTTTACTGAGGGAATAAATCAAGAGAGAAGTAGAGTCATTTTAGACTAGACTTCTATACAACCAGAGGAGTCGCCCCCTGGTGGACACTAGAGAGAATGCAGCTTTAAGAACAGATTGCTTCACTTATATACAAGTGATGATTGACAAAATACACAGATCGCATTCTATGCAAAATCTTTCTCTATTTTAAGATTTGTTTTTGTGCCTTTATTGGACAGATGAAGAGTAGAGTGGTGATTGACGTTCGGGCAAATTCAATTTCACTGATATGGAAAAGATCTGTTATCATAGTCAAACTACTACATCTAACTATAGTCGTCTAATCTAATCCCGTCCAGTAATCTAGACGGGTAATTATGGCACATCACCATCCACTAAATGTAAGCCGCATTCCAAAGTTGTGCGTATTTCATTGCTTTTTCACATGTGGTGTACGTGATATTTAAAGCCTGGCCTCCAAAGGCACTAACTTGAGAAACAAGAAGAAGCAGAACCCGATGCAGACGAAGCCACGATCCTCCCACACCCCCTCCCCGGAGATACAAAGTGTCCCACTTCATGAGCTTGTCCCGTCCTGCGCCAAGTCAAATCTTTACCGTCTCAGCACACTCTAGGCTTACAAGGTGGGCCGCGATGGAAATAACGTGTAAGAACAGATGGCGTTTGCGCTGGACACATGCTAAGAAGCGTGAAACAAATGGTGAAGAGCCAACTAAGCAAATGCTGAACTCTCTCCCAGTGTTTTGTTTTTTGTCATCGTGAATGAACGCGGCGGGCAGGTGTGTCGACTCGGTCATTAGTCTCGCAAGTCCTCAGGACACTCAAACACCCACTTAGCAATCGCTTTGTGGACATGTGACGGAGAGAGAGAGAGAGAGAGAGAGAGAGAGAGCGAGAGAGAGAAAGAGAGAGAGAAAGAGAGAGAGCGAGAGAGAGAAAGAGAGAGAGAGAGCGAGAGAGAGAAAGAGAGAGAGAGAGAGAGAGAGAGAGAGAGGGGGAAATGCAAACAGACAACTCTGGAGAACAGACTGAAGGGCGGAGAGACAGAAACTGATGCCGGTGTGTCACTGCGGGGGGTGTGAAACATGGATGACGAGAGAAGTGGACAGCAGAGGGGGACAAAGAGGGACGCTGGAGACACTTGTCTCCATGTTTTCCTGCACGTTAATGAACAAATTTAACGTAAACGTGACATGACTTTCTCGTCAATGTGAACGTCAAGTATCCACAGTTATGAGCTAGGAAAGTGGTTCCCAAACCTGGGGTCTGGGCCCCCCTCAGGGGGGGACGCCAAAGATCACAAGGGGTGCTCCAAAATTAGATTTGCACATTTATAAATAAAATCTTCACAACACAAAAGTCTGTATAATAAATAATTTGTTTGGAAAACGGGTAAAGCTCTTCCTGAATAAAGTAACAGATTGTTCACAAGTTCTGTGTAAAAACACAGAACCTTCACCCAGGAGACATCTGTTCATGACCTGTGTGAAACAACACAAGATGTATTTTAAGCTACGTAACGTTGCTACACCGCTTATGTAGCATTGCCTGCTTAAAGTTACTGTGGACTAAAGCTGTAGTGTCTCTGAGCACCAGAGTCCCTTTAGAAAACCTCTCATTCTACTGCAGCAGGGTCTGACAGTCTGAACCTCTCAGTCCTGGTTCTGGTTCTCCCGTGCCTCCCTTCCCTCCAGCAGGTCCAGCACTATGTCCTGGGTCTCCAGCAGAGAGGAGAAGCTCTGCTCCTGGAGGAGGAGGAGACGCTGCTGCCGGGAGCTGAGCTCTTCTTCTCCCTCTGGAGCTCCGACTGCAGGTCCGAGGCTGCAGGTGAAGCCGGATCTGGGTCTGTCCACGGTGGACCAGGTCTCTGCTGGAGGATCTGGGTCTGTCCACGGTGGACCAGGTCTCTGCTGGAGGATCTGGGTCTGTCCACGGTGGACCAGGTCTCTGCTGGAGTCTGAGCTGAAGGAGTTTCTGGTGAACCTGCATGAGTTCATCTGGTTTCACCAGAATCTGACCCGGTGGCTCCGATGACATCATTAAGAATAACTCTATAGAAACACGTGTGTGTTTAAGGAGTTTATAAAATTGCTGGATGGACAGATTCATTAAAACGTGGGACTTCAACTGTGACAAAGTGTTGAGATTCAAGATGGTGGACAGTGAGCGTACGAAGACGTGTTGAATAACCAACCTTGACCCATTTACACAACCGGTGAAAACAGGTTTCAAAGCTCCGGCGGGGAACGGGTCCGGGACGAATTTATCCCCGAGGCTGAAGGAGTGGAGGACGAGGGCCTGAAGCTGTCAGAGTTGTCACCGTCCTCCTGCCCTTTTCTCTCTCCGTCTCCTCTTCATCCCCTCCCCCGTCACTTCTTCCACTTGTCCGATCATTCATCGCCGTCCGTCTCCTCGTCCGTCTCCTCTCGTCTCTTCTCGTCTCACACGTGGCATTTGGTGGATACTTTTATCCCCGGTTCCCTTTTTTTTTTTGCAGAGTCGTGGCCCGTGGACATTTTTAGCGCGGCGTTTTTCCTCGGAGTGCGATGAGAGCGTCCTCCCAAAACAACCTCTAAACCTGAGGTCCACTTTAACCCACAGAGGCCACATCAGACATCACAGCACGAGTTCTTCTATTCCTGCTTTTGCTACAATCATGAATAAAAAGGAGGTTCAAAATAATATTATTATTATTAATAATGAATAATTTAATTATTAATATTATTAATTATTATTAGTTGTATTGTTATTATTAATATTTGTAATTATTGTTAGTATTATTAATAATAATGTTAATAATAAGTATTATTTATTCATTATAATTTTTATTATTCGTAATAATAATAATGTTAATAATAATAACAATTATTAATTATTATTAATATTATTATTCATAATAATAATACATAATCTAAGATAAATAAGTATTGATTGACTGCAGCGCTTCCTTTAAATAAAAATAAATATTTGTTCGTTACAATAAATAGTTTTTAAAAGTTATGATCTCTGTCTTGGCAAACAAAGTAAACATTGGTGGTACATTTACTAAACTATTGTACTTCAATACAATCTTGAGTATTTTCATTTTAATGCAACGTTATACTTCTACTCCGCTACATCTCAGAGGTATATCGCGTACTTCTACTTCACTACATACATATGATAACTTCAGTAACTAATTACAGATTCAGATTAATGATACAGAAATATGATGCTGTATTATTATAGATTAAGATACGACTTTAATTCAAACTAGCTTCACCTTTACACATAAACACATGAATAATTATAATTCAATATTTTATATCAATTGAAAAAAGGGCCATTTTGCTTCACGACTATTTTTCCATGTTGTACTTTAAGTGTATTTTGATGCTGACACTTTTGTACTTTTACTGAAATACATTTGTGGATGCAGGACTTTTACTTCTATGGAAGTTTTTATACACTGTAGTATTGTTGCTTTTACCTTAATAAACTAAAAGTAAATAAAAGTAGTAAAAGTACTTCTTGCACCAAACAGAACTACATCAAATAGAAGTGTGGTTCTGTTTTTTGGAATCTGACTTTTCGTTATTTTGCATTATTACAAGAGTCCCGTGTTTTGCAGCTGCGTGTCTCTCGTGACGGGTCGTCTCTGACAGCTCGTCTTCATCGGGGCTTTTTTTTCCTCAGCGAGCGGTCAGCAACAGTGAGCAAACTTCCTGTGCCGAGAACACACCGAAGCATGCTGGGAGATGTAAATGATCCGTCGCTCAACCTGTCTGCTCTGTGACCTGCGGCCAGTAACCCCCAGCAGGCCGCCGCCGCCATCGCCGCCATCGCCGCCATCGCCCGCTTGCATGCAGGTGAACTAACACGCTTTCATACGAGTTAATTCAGACTCACACATGTCAACACATGTAGCATTAGGCTAGTTTTTTAGCTGGGAACACACATGTTTCAGTAAAAGTGTTTCGTCTCTCTCACACACACACTCACACTCACACACACTCACACACACACACACACACACCTGTTGGTGCAGCAAACCGCTTACAGCCAAGGATCACAGAGTCCTTTTGTCAAACGGGGACATTAGCGCTGGCTCTCACTCGTTAGAGAGCCATTGTAGCATTAGCACATTGTCGTGGCCGCTGAGCCTCTTCACTTTAGCGCCGCGTCACTTCAGCTCAAACGCTTTTCCCTCAACGGGGGAAACGCACAAATGTCTCCGGAAACACGAGGGCTGTGTGAATGTCTTCTCACTGAATTTGGGAATTTGGGGACTAGGTGGGATGAATTTGAGTTGATGTTTTTGTTCATGTAAGTAACTTTCTGTTCTGTTGTACTAAGTGTCACTTATGGTTGCAAAAAAACAAGATGGCCACGGCCAAAAACCAAGGTGTCGACGGCCAACAAAACAAGATGGCGATAATCAATCCAACATATGCCAGAGCAGAAACTGTGTTCCCTCTTTATCATACACGATATAAAGCTTAACTTCACGTGTAATGTAATCCTCAGAGATCTGGAGAACAGGCTGAACTTCCTGTCGTAAACTCTGAACTACAAAACTCCCGAGAGCTTCCCCATTAGCCTCGCTCTACCACCCATCACCTCTACCACCCATCACCTCTACCACCACCCATCACCTCTACCACCACCCATCACCTCTACCACCCATCACCTCTACCACCCATCACCTCTACCACCCATCACCTCTACCACCCATCACCTCTACCACCACCCATCACCTCTACCACCCATCACCTCTACCACCACCCATCACCTCTACCACCACCCATCACCTCTACCACCACCCATCACCTCTACCACCCATCACCTCTACCACCACCCATCACCTCTACCACCACCCATCACCTCTACCACCCATCACCTCTACCACCACCCATCACCTCTACCACCACCCATCACCTCTACCACCCATCACCTCTACCACCTATCACCTCTACCAACCATCACCTCTACCACCCATCACCTCTACCACCACCCATCACCTCTACCACCCATCACCTCTACCACCCATCACCTCTACCACCACCCATCACCTCTACCACCACCCATCACCTCTACCACCACCCATCACCTCTACCACCCATCACCTCTACCACCCATCACCTCTACCACCACCCATCACCTCTACCACCCATCACCTCTACCACCACCCATCACCTCTACCACCACCCATCACCTCTACCACCCATCAC
This sequence comes from Cebidichthys violaceus, assembly GCF_023349555.1. Lineage (NCBI taxonomy): Eukaryota > Metazoa > Chordata > Actinopteri > Perciformes > Stichaeidae > Cebidichthys > Cebidichthys violaceus. The sequence continues at coordinate 2,410,987 of NW_027176274.1, read as the reverse complement.
CTCTACCACCACACCTCTACCACCACCCATCACCTCTACCACCCATCACCTCTACCACCACCCATCACCTCTACCACCCATCACCTCTACCCCCCATCACCTCTACCACCACCCATCACCTCTACCACCCATCACCTCTACCACCACCCATCACCGGCACACTGAGCTGAACTGGGCTTCCCTGACGTTTTGCTAAAATAGAGCACGCACACACACACACACACACACACACACACACACACACACACACACACACACACACACACACACACACACTGAATGCTACGATTTGAACATGTGTTGGCAATGTAAAGCAAAGTAAAAGGGTCAATAGCCTCCGGCTGAGAATACGAGTTAGCTAACTTTTGTGCACGTGTGTAAGTGCATGTGCATGTGTGTGTGTATGGGTGTGTGTGTGTGTGTGTGTGTGTGTGTGTGTGTGTGTGTGTGTGTGTGTGTGTAGGTGTGTGTAGGAGTGTGTGGGTGTGTGTGTGTGCATGTGTGTATGTGCATGTGGGAAGGTGTTGAGTATAATGTTCAGCATTAGTTTCAAGGTCACAGGCCCCCCACCCGCACACACACACACACACACACACACACACACACACACACACACTCCTACACACACCTACACCCACCCACACACCCACACACACTCTCCTACACCCATCCCCCGCCCCCACACACACACACACACACACACACACACACACACACACACAGACGCACACACACACACACACACACACACACACACAGACGCACACACACGCACACACACACACACACACACACACACACACAGGGGATGGTAATAGCGGTGCTGACAGACATGTGCGACCAGCTGAGCTGGAAGCCTCAGCAGCAGTTGAAAAGGCCGTCCGGACACTTTTAAACATCAGCGACTCAAAGCGGCGCAGAGAGAGAGACATCTGTAAACAAGAGTCGGGAACAGACGAGGGATTACTGGAAATGTCGAGGACTCGCTGTCCGTCCGTCTCGCTGCCTGACAAATGACCTGTTTATTAACTGCAGTGTAAATGTGAGGTATGAATTATACCTCAGAGAAGACATCTGATTATAGACTCATTATGAGTCAATGTGAATTATTACAACCGTACACAATACAGTTACAAAGGTACATTTCTATGAAACATGAATGTATGTAGAAACAAATGTCATATTGACACGTTAAGTTGGTTTTATTTGGTTTAATAATATGGTAAAAATTACAAAAAGATGTATTTAGTTTTTGAACTTCTGACAATCTTAACCTGGTGAATAAAATATTAAAATATCATCATTATTTAACTCACAACTTTTCTATTTTTATAATTTTTTAATAAGTATATTACAAATATGACACTATACGTTTGTTTTATTTGGTAATATGGTACAATTTTGTTTAAAGTAAATACATTAGAATAAAGACATATAGAAATATGTAAATAACTTACATTATATTTATTATTTTCATTTATCTTTTATATTTTATTTACATCTTTTTGGTATAAATTCCATTCATAAATATGGAAAAGTCAAAATCTAATATTATACTAATATAAATAGACACTACAATAATACGGAGACAATATATATATAATCTGTCATGTGTGTAAAATATTTGACAGATGCTCATAACAATAATGAAATACACACAAAGACGTTCAACACATTATTGTCTCCGTTAATGTCTTTGGGGAACAAACTGGTGCGTTTGAGGAACCTGCTGGTTCGTCACGGTCATGCGCCAAATTCCACCTCACATCCAGCACCTGGCTGTTGATAGTCATGGCCCTCCTGCCATTTTAATTGGTGCGCGCGCACACACACACACACACACACACACACACACACACACACACACACACACACACACACACACACACACACACACACTCAGATCAAAGTCTTTACCCGTGGTGAACAACAGTATAAATAGCTCCTGTGAATAGGGTGAGACAGGCTGATGTATGATAATGTTCTCATTACAACAGGCTTTGTGTGTACAAGAATGTGTGTGTTTGTATGCAGTATGGGAATGTGTGTACACCCTGACAGTGTGTGTGTGTGTGTGTGTGTGTGTGTGTGTGTGTGTGTGTGTGTGTGTGTGTGAGAGAGAGAGAGAGAGACAGTGCGAGTGTGAAGCCGACAGGTTTCACCACCTCGCTGATCCTCGCTCTCTCTCTCTGGAGAATCCTGTTTCTGCTCTTCAGTTCCTGTAACTCTGTCGCCTCGAAGACGATGTGAACAACATTTAGGATGTTTGTCACGCTGTAAGTATCGCCGGTTTATCTGTGGTGAAACGCCACACTGTGGGGAGACGAATACTGCTAACATCAACCTTTAATTTAGATTGTTTGCGCTGAAGATGAGTTATTGTTTTTCATGCAATCATCAATCTAGAGGTTTTGCTCTATTTTCTCTTCCATAACATGTTTTCTATTCACACTAGTGAATAGAAAACATACATTCAGGTGTTTATTTGAGTTCGTACATTTCTCCTAAAGTTACCATTACATAATGCCTCATTTGCATATTTAAACAGAACATTAAAGAAATCACCTGTAGTGTCTCCCCTTAAATTAATCCAACATTTTCAGAGCAAAACTATTTTTTCTGATAACTTGAATTATTCTAACTTTCTACAGACGGCTGTACTCATTATTTGAGTATTTCTTGTGATATTTGAATGGAGAACCAGCGTCTGATTATCTGTTGACTGCTTTGTGCACGTCTGTCACAGTTAACACTGTGCGCTGTGACGTCTGTGTGGAAGTTTCTCATATTTCACGGAAAAAAAACAACTCAAAACGTGCCGTTAGAAAATGCAAAAAAAAAAGGAATGTTTTCTACATTGAAGTTGAAATATTTAAATCAGGACAAAGCATCTGCATCTGCACCAACTCCACCGTTAAAATACCAGGTATCAGAAGCAGCTACAGCAAGTCATATTTACATTTCTACTCGAGCTTGAATTCTGCCATCTTTGACTGAGAATGTCTCAATAATTCCTTTTTTCTTTTGACATGAACTCTGAGGTTCGTCTTCTTTCTTTCATGCTCAGCGTTTCTCAGTCAACCTCCATGTTTCCATGATTTCTCTCTAAAAGCGTTTTTCATTTTTTCTGTACCGAAAAAATCATTTTTTTATTATTGTTGGTAGCGGTACCGGCGGCACCGCTACCAACAATAATAACCCTAAAAAAAGACGAGCAGGGTAACCGGGGTTTGGGTCCGCGCTGCCAGAGAGAGCTGGTTGTTCTGATCCGAGAGCAGCTGGAGAAACACAAGGTCACATGGGATCAGGCTTTCCCTCCAAACAGCTGGCCAAACAAACCCAGACGCACACACACACACACACACACACACACACACACACACAACACACAACACACATAAACACACACATTGTGCCCTCATGGGAGTGCACAAAGGGTGTGAACACACTGCGCTCATGCACAGAAATCATGTCACTGCTCACCAGTCAGCGCACAAAAAGCCATGTTAGTGCAACACATGGCATGTGAAGAAGTTTCCAGAAGGTTAGGAGATGATGAATGGGCATTCATCACTCTCGCACATCCCTAACTTTAACTTTTCAGGGCGCAGAAAGGAAAGCAACCCGCCGTGTAGTTTTTGAGCTTCGGGTTCCAAAGAAGTTTAATTATGGCAGCAAAATGTGTTATTAATAAAAACATGACGATCTCAGGAATCAAAGTTTAACGGGGTTTTATTTTAAATTGTACGTTGCTCCTGGAAACATTTTGGATTCACCTTAAATCATCTCTTTATTGATCAGATATTGATGTGATCCTTCATGCCCACAGATCTCAGTCTCTCTGTGGGACACACACACACACACACACACACACACACACACACACACACACACACACACACACACACACACAGACGTCCACGGCCGAGGCCAACCATGAAAGCCTGTCAAAAAAAAACAACCGTTTGCGTGAATATGATAAATGAACGATGACAACTCTGAATCAGTTCCTAAAAATTAAATTTCTCTAAATTTATTTGTCCATAAATGGACACAAATTAGGTGGAAAATGAGGCATGATCACACCAAACCTAAGCATGCGCCTATATAAACACATATATAAATACATATATATATTTATACTGTATATTCTTTCAGACAAAGTACAAGTACTTACATTTGAGTACTTGCCGATAGCGAATACCAAGATAAGTACTTAATAGTACCATTACAGTGCTAAAATATTTGTAATTTTCATTCATTTTGTAATTTTACAAACTGATCTGTAATATAATATCACCATAAATCATACAGTATATTAAGAGTTAGTGTTTGGGATGAGAGAACTCTGCACACTTCAGTGTTAGCATGGATTCTAGTGTTAGCATCGAGTCCTGAGCCAATCACACGTCACGGACCCGTCTGTGATGGACTGACCCGTCTGTGATGGACTGACCCGCCTGTGATGGACTGACCCGTCTGTGATGGACTGACCCGCCTGTGATGGACTGACCCGTCTGTGATGGACTGACCCGTCTGTGATGGACGGACCCGTCTGTGATGGACTGACCCGCCTGTGATGGACTGACCCGCCTGTGATGGACTGACCCGTCTGTGATGGACTGACCCGCCTGTGATGGACTGACCCGTCTGTGATGGACTGACCCAACAGGCCGCTCTCCTGATGAATAAATTAACATTCATCGATAAGCTGCAGATTTTGTACCGAACCCAGTTTCACAGTGAGAACACATTGTTGGAATCTCTTTAATAGTTTTCCAAACAGTTGCAGCGGCAGCATTTGTTCAATGGCACCGGTGTGTGTGTGTGTGTGTGTGTGTGTGTGTGTGTGTGTGTGTGTGTGTGTGTGTTTGTTGGGTGCATATTTGCCGTATTTAAACATCACGTTTTCCGGACGGGATCATTAACGTGTAACAACATTGTTCACAGCTTATCAGAACATTTACGTCTCACCATGAGATGTCTGCGCCTCGGCGGATCGGCCCGACGTCCCCGACTCAGATGAATTGAGCCTAAATGCCAGCAGAGAGGGAGGTCAAGGGAGCGGGGGGGGGGGGGGGAGGCAGAGAATGGGAAGGAGTGGTTGCCCCAAATACCCCGGACTAAATTTAGGGGGACGCAGGGTTCAGAGGAGCCGGGGGGACAAAGAGTGGGGGTGAAGGGGGTCAGTGGACGACGCGTTTCCACCTAAGCTCCTCAGAGCTCTCGGCTTTATTCCGCTCAACTCTCTCTTCTCATCTGATCTCTTACTGGCAGCACCGACACACAACAAATAAAAAAGAGAAGCTTTTGCAGATGAATGCTGTCTGTCTGTCTGTGTGTGTGTGTGTGTGTGTGTGTGTGTGTGTGTGTGTGTGTGTGTGTGTGTGTGTGTGTGTGTGTGTGTGTGTGTGTCTATGGTGTGAAATGTGTCCCTCCTTGTGCAGCTTACAGGGGATACAAAAGTGTCCCAGAGGCAGGCTAAGTGGTCCAGTTCATAGGACAGAGAACTGTAGGGGAAGATGTTTTGCTGCCAAAGAAGAAGCCAAAGAAGGCTGGGGGGGGGGGGGGGGGGGGCATTTCTTAAAAAGGACAGCAGCACATGGAACGTGTTCTTGCATGTAGGGTATAGCAGCTATGGCACTTCATTATGTTTCCTCCACTGGAGGGGCACCCTGGTGGACCCTCTAATGAGTTGTCTCCACTGGAAGGACCCTCCAGACAGCCCCGCATTACTGGTCGTCTTACGTTTCACTACGTGGAATAATTTACCTGAACCTTAAAGCACAAATGTGCGGAGATTCTGTGAGATTTGAATCATTCCTAAAATGATTCTGATATATGTTGTGTGAGAATGGGTCCAGTGTTGCTTTCAGCGCCTCACTGACATGAGGGAACATTCACATGCAGTGGATTGTGTCCACATCATCAACCGAACGAATGATTGTACTTCCTATACATTGGGGGGCTTGAACAAAACATTGAGTACGTCCAACGAGGCTTTATCAAGTCAAGGGTCTGCCGACTGCGGTTGAACTCAACTAGTTCCATTATTTCTTTCACCGCATGCGTCTGCATCGAGGCACTTATTAAGTGTTCATCAAATAATGTGCGGTCAGCGAACACAACCTGCACCGAAAGGGTTCCGGTCGTGTCTGGGGACAGATTAAACTGGGATCTGCTCCATCTACGGTGAACCGTCTGTGCTGACTGATGGAGCCGTTATGCAGCAAAAAGGAGACCTCAAAGAGAGCAGCATGTCAGCATGCCAAGTCAATTTATAGCAATCCGTCCAGCAGCTCTTCAGCCACAGATTCACTGTGTAACCCTATCTGTCCAGTCCACACACACACACACACACACACACACACACACACACAGAGGATTTAATGGCCACTGGACTCTACTTGACACAATGGGACTCATTTAAAGTAACTGAAACCCAAATCTTATACGATTTGCAATAAATAAATAGGAAATCTTATGTTCCACAAATGGTGAAAGTGCTCTCAAGTATCAGAAGCTCAAACATAAATCAGGATGCATTTACAAAATACAACACTCTAGACTCATTGTGAATTTTGTTAATTATTTTTAAAGCACCCTGAACACGAGATCCAGCCCCGTGTTTCCCAAACTGTGTTTTCTGGGGACGCACTTTTAAAATATAAAATATATATTATTTTATATATTTTGTTTTGTTTTATGCACGTGTTATTGAAAAGATATACACACGATAAATACTTTATAAATGAGACCAAATAAACACATTGAGGCTCTTGCTAGACTTTCATATTATGTTATAATAAGTCGGCTACAATTATCAGAACGATATGAACGTTCAGGCTCCCTCGTGTGGCTCAAAAGTGAACTGCAGATATGCGTTTCATAAAAGAAAAAAATTCTGCTCATTTATTTTAGAGACTTCAAATAAACCGGTGGGTCACGACCCAGTGTTTTGGGAGCGCCTGATCCAACCCGACTGACCCAAATCCAACACGGCAGCTCATGATGTCAGGTGAGGAAGACACGCCGACGACGGCACGTCGTTTGGGTGTAATGTTTGTTTTTGACGATGAAATAAATTATTAGAGATTTGTTCTAAAAATGCTCAGAATGTTGAACATCTACAGCTTCATTACAGCTGACCTGGTGACGAAGGCTCGAACAAGTCATCTGAGATGGTTTTCACGGTAAAAAAATGACCCGTCAAGCTGAAATAAAACAAAAAACAAACACGTAAAAGAATCCTCGAAATGTTATAAATCAATATTCATACTTACTATTCAACTAAGGTTAAAGGTCCAACTGACAACTGGGATGCAGCTGAGTAAGAATAGAATAAGAGAACATGTTTAATCAAACCTACAGAATGGTGTTTAGTCCATAGAGAGAGAGTTACTGACCGCTCACAGCGGATCAATGACAGCGATCAGCAGCAGGAAGTGACCGTCTGTTGAAAGTCCGTCTCTCTCTGCTGTCATTGCAGCGTGACCCCCCCCCCACCCCGCTCCCACCCCGCTCCCCCGAGGCTCCGACAGCTTTCACCGACTTTGAATGATTTAAACGTTTTGGTCGACACGCCGACGTTTGTTTTCCCGTCAGCCTGTGCGTTCAAAACGTCCGGCGACACCGAGGCGTGCTTCCTGGGTCAAAGGTCAAAGGGTTTGAAACCCGTCGCGAGCCGAAGCTGAAGAAAGAAACGTGTCGACGTGAAAAACACGTCCCATCATCTTCACATGAGAAAACAAACAATACAAATGAATGCAAATGTATATAATTTGAACCATCTATGGAGCACATTATGACACATTGGCACTGTGTCTTGTTGCTCTTCAAACAGGAAGTGATGCGTATTGCAAAGCTGGCATGAACACAGAAAGAACTGTAATCAGCATGTGCAGTGATAACCCAGTGTGGCTCCTTTAACGATAATTTACTTTGCTTTTATTGTGATAGAATCAACCCTCAATCCACCCCTGAATGGGTATGGATTCTTAAATCTGTCTCTTATTTTGAAAAGCTGAAAGCAGCATAATTCAAACGCCCTTTATGAAGCAGAACACATGCCTTAAAAGGAGTCTCTAAAGGTAAACTGCAGGAGTTCATGAGGACACTTTGGTCCTCCGGCTCCACGGTGACGGAGGGAGTGGAGGAGCAGCAGGGTGAGACGCTGTGGAGAGAAGGTGGAGGTCTGCTGGACGCTGACAGAGTCAGTGCACTTTAAAGAGTGACGTGTTTTCATTCATGTCACAACTCCATGTTGCTTCGTTTAGTCGCTGCATCACCAAACTGCTGCAGCACTTTGTGATTGTGATTCATTAAGGGTCTGAAATGAGGCTCATTTGTTCTATTATTTGCTCATGACGAAGCTTAAAAACGTGACATTTCATCAAAAATATTTTACTCTACATTTTTTATTCCGAATAAACCTTTAGCTTTAACCAGATCCTGTAAAAAAACAAAACATTAAATTGTGAGCTGCTCAGAGCAACTATGAGTCCATGATTGATTCATCTGAGACCAACAGTCACCTGACAACAAGTCTGTGAAGCTTCAGCCTGTTAACACAGAGAGGAGAGGAGAGAGGCTGCAAACATGTGAATACTTCAATAGATATATATATATATATGTATATATATATATATATATATATATATATATATATATATATACATATATATATATATATAGAGAACCTAGAGCCTCCATTTCCCCCCATTATTAACACTTGTAGACACTTATAACATGTTGGATGTATAGATTCAGATCATTGTGTTGTTCTGCACTAAAGACGTGTTTGAGTTCTACTTCTAGTCTTGATGGTTCTGTTTCTATAGAGATACGTTTATATATTTATATATAAATATATATATATATATATATATTTCAGTGAAAATCAAGAACACAGAGAGAGGAATAAACGGCCTCAGGGTTCAGAGGGTTAAGATGAATTTTCTTTGCTAAACTTCTCTCCGTTCTCAGCGCTCATCCACAGAAAGCCAGTGAGGGGGGGGAGGGGGGGGGGGGGGGGGGGGGGGGGGGGTATATTTACTGCATGTAGACACGTGAAGGTCAGACGCGTATAAAGTGCTCCGTGATGGCTTTGCCAAATGGCAGCTCTCGCCATTCCCCTCCTCCCCCCCCAGACTTCTGCTTGGAGTGAATGTGGTTTCCTACCATTGCGGGTGCTTGTGAACGCCTCCGCAGACGCGACGGTGAACTCAGAGCAACTTCTGGGAGGCGACAAAGAGAGGCCTGTGCTGACGTCTCAGGAGCGGTTCTAAGCAGCAGCGAGGTGACGGGGAACCCAGCGGCGTTTAGCGGACGCTTCTGCGACACAGGGGGGAAAAAAAAGAAAAAGAAAAAGAAAAGAAGCCGGGAGCCGGGGCTGTAAAGGGCCTGAAGGCCCCGGAGTCGTGTACAGTGAATAATTCACCTTGAAAAGTTTTTTCCTCCTTAATTTTCAGTCTGGCAGCCCCCCCCCCTCCCTCAGATAATTTAGGGCTTGTTCCTCGTGGCATGAATCACCGGAGGCCTCCTCGCTCAGGAGCGTAAACCGTCGGCGGCGTCTCGCTGCGCGTGTAAAACAGCGCCTTCACCCACCGCCGTGTTCTCATGGAAACACCGTTAACTCGGGGGGGGGGGGGGTTCCACAGACACTGGAAAGGGTTGATGGAGAGACTTCGGCCTCAGATGCTGATTGTTATTTATTGACTAGTGACGGGGGCTCGTTCATCAACGCCTTCAGCTCAACGTAAATGTGCGTCTCTCTGGCGCCTAATGTTATCACGCTACAGTAGAACACAATATGATACAATGAAACACATGAATACATGAGAGCAGCAGAGAACGTGGAGCTTTCCTCTCATGTGGAGACCGACAGGTGTCTGAAATAACGTGGGCGGTGACTCTCGGTCTCTTTAGCGCCACCTGCCTCCACACCAGTAAAATAAAAAAAAAAGTTACGAGATTCCACGGTTCACCTGCTGCAAACTGTGTGTGGTCCGTCTGACCGGGGGGGGGGGGTCAAAGGTGAATGACGTTAAGAGTGGATATCGGGGGGGGGGGGGGGGGTCACGTGTTCGACTCTGAAGGACAAACTGTCCCGGAGTCTTTGTTTAGCTTATCCTTCAAAATAAAAGCTGCATTTTAAAATTCTTGCAAATGTTTGTATAAAGGGGCTTTTACATACATAAGAAGTATTATAGGAGTATTATAGGAGTATATAGAGTGCTGCAGGGACAACGTATTTTTATAGTGCAACAGGAAGTTAGCATCGCACTGGTTCCCTCCACGAAATTTGAATTTTGGATTATTGCAGAAAACAATCTCTGAGGCAAACAAACAAACAAACAAACAAACAAACAAACATACGATACGTTCAGCAAGACGACCTTCACAAATGAACACCGCTTTTATAATATCTGAATTGCCAGAAATCAAAAGCTAACGTTTAAGCGACAAACAGACTACAGCGCGGTCACAGGTTCTCCGTTAGAACAGAACAGCTTCAGGAGGAGACCTCGTCCTCGTGAAGACCGGACCACAGCGACACCGAACAGGGAGTCGGTTCTTTTATCACGCGGGGTGAATGAAGATGAAGCTCCCGAGCTCCGAGGCATCCGATACGAGCTCATCGACTGTACACGTGCACGCGTTCACGTGCACGCTCGCGGCTGATGGCTTTAACATCTGAAGTCCAGCTTTGTGGTTTTTTTGGGGGGGTGTTTTTACGGCCTTGGCTCGGGCCGCAGGGATTCCCGACACAGACATCGCAGAGCTCGGAGAAAACGACGACGTCAAACACGATCTGTCAGCTTCTCCTCCGTTTCTGCTCCAGTTATTGAATCAGACTTTTTTTATTACCGATGTTCTACGAGGCCGTAAGACGCCGAGTCATAGCTGTGACTCTGCCTCATCTCTGGCTGCAGCTCGGTGAATGAGACTCTGTTGTTGGGATGTATTTATAGCAGCGAGGCCGGACGATTCTTTTTAAGTGGTGTCACTCACTGGTGCTCGGTCCGTTTAACAATGTCACAGCATCACACGTTTGTTATTCAATACAGCTGCTGGTGTGACGCCGTGTCACCTCTTTCTGTGTGTGTGTGTGTGTGTGTGTGTGTGTGTGTGTGTGTGTGTGTGTGTGTGTGTTGCATTGTCGCAGCGACGACCTTGCCGCTGGTCTCCTGATGACATCACACCTCAGAAGATTTAGATTCACTCATTAATGACTTTAAAATGTATTTATGGGGCTCAACAATAAAGATCGCCTGCTTACAATAAACACGGGACAAGAACGCCTCGTCCAGAAACTCCATTAATAAAAATCTTCTTCTTTTAAACTACTAATGCACCGACTGGCTGGAACTTCTTCTGGCTGCACGGAAGCAAACATGCACAGGTGTCACCCAGAGATGATTATACTTCATACTTAGTACAACATGTACAACATGTACATGTTGTACATGTTGAGTAAAATGTTTATCTACTGTTTGTTCCCTTTCAAACACACCAATCAGCTTTCTGTCTCCACATGTTAAGGCAGATTTGAGAACCATAATTCTAGTGTTGGCTGCTGTGTCCGTTTTTGATAAATAACACACACACACACACACACACACACACACACACACACACACACACACACACACACACACACACACAGAGCTCCGGTTGCAGAGCAATGTGTCTAAAACAAAGTTTAGCTAATCTGTTCCCTTCTGGCTTCACAATAGACTCACAGTATAGAGCCAGTGTGTCATCTGCCAACACAGAGACACACAGCGGCACAGCTGCACCCACCGGCCTGCAAGAAAACACACACACACACACACACACACACACACACACACACACACACACACACCTCATTGGCCCTGCTGCAGCATTTGCATAAACATTTAAAAGTATAGATTAATTAATTTAGGCTTGAGCAAACATCAGAAACGGACTAAAACACACACATATATATATATACATTTTCTGCACAAGGCTGTGCATGCAAACACACACACACACACACATACACACACACACACACACACACACACACACACACACACACACACACACACACACACACACACACCATGCAGCATCGATTTCCCCCGCTGCATTAATAAAGCCAGACATGAAGCCCTGAGCTCCACGGCATCCAGAAGCGACACCTTAGCCCGGCATTTCATTTTGTGTGGCGGCGGGCGTTTATAAAAACACATCATGTAGCCAGTTGTTTTGCAGCAGCCATCATAAAGGGCCGCTTTTCTTTTCTTTTTTTTCTTTTTATTAGCTGTTGCTTGATTTGTTCCTGCAGGCTGCGGAGCGAGCAGCTAAATCAATGCGTCCAGCTGTTCTCCCGGCTTTGCCGAGGCTCTCTGGACGCGCAGCAGGTGTATGGCCCCCTCGGCCCAGTCTCACACACACACACACACACACACACACACACACACACACACACACACACACACACACACACACACACACACACACACACACACACACACACACACACACACACACACACACACACAACAAATAATAACGGCCTCCACACACGGCCCATCCATCACGGTTATGGCCCGGCCCGGGAGACCGCCACTCACTCACACACAAGCTGAAGTGTGTGTGTGTGTGTGTGTGTGTGTGTGTGTGTGTGTGTGTCAATACACAGTTGTGGAAACACACACTGACAAGAATTCCTGCACACACGTAAAAAATGTGTCACACGTGTTTGTGTTCCTACACTTGTGAGGACCTTTGTGCTTTATTCTTCTACCTGAACCGTCACAGCTACAGAACAGGTCCGACAAAAAGTCCTCAGAAAGACATAAAAGAGCAACGACACTGAAACACAAACCGACCCACACTTTCTCACATGTGCACACACACACACACACACACACACACACACACACACACACACACTAAAGCGAACAGGTTTGTGACTTGAAGACGTTTCAGAGACAGAACGTTGAGGCCTTTCTTTACAAACTGTTCTTCTATTATTGAGATTCATTCTTTCTTTCTTTTAACTGTTGTTTTTGTCACGATATCTTTCTCAAAGTTGACCTATATTCAAGGTCATTTTTTTCTGAGCTTTTCGCACGGCGAATAAAAGACGTCAACTAATCACGTAAACTGTATGCAACAAAACACGGAGGCTTCATAGTCTGGACCGAGAGTTATGACTAGGAGACAATAAACGATATCATCAGGAGACTTTAGTCACGGTACGATCTTATCGATGCGATAACATATATTGCAATTTATTCTGTTTTTTTTTTCCAACTGCAAGTTATGCAGTTTGTCTGTTTTTCACCCAGTTTATCTCATTATGATCATGTTTTTATTGCAGGAACTTCCTGTCAATCCTGCTGACTATTGTTACCAAAACATGGAATTTGTACTTGCAATATTAATAGTTAATATTAATAAGAGATGAGGTCAAGACAAAGAACGAGCCGTTTACAGTGTGTGTGTGTGTGTGTGTGTGTGTGTGTGTGTGTGTGTGTGTGAATGAGTACTGATACAATAACTATTAAATATTAGACTATGCTTGATTTCTTTTGACCACACCCTTATTCATTACTCCTTTAAACCTAGACAAACATTCATTCATTCATTCTTGCCTTTCACAATAAAAGCCACACACACACACACACACACACACACACACACACTGTAGCTCTTTAGCAGAAGGAACTCAAATTCAGTCAGAGCATTTCGCTAAAAGTAAACTCAATAAAACATCTGACGCTGCTCTGGTTCAACAGGATCCCAGTTGTTGGTCCAAACCTTCAAAAAAAAAAAAGTTCTGCAACTCTCTCCAAAACACATCGCTGCTGGTACCAAGATTCAACGTCAAATACTGAGTATTTCACATTATCGCTGCAAGTAGAACAAAGACAGAGAGTATTCTAACATGTAGTACACACACACACACACACACACACACACACACACACACACACACACACACACACACACACAGGGGCCTCATCCATCATAGTTATGGCCCGGCTCCACTCAGAACCCTGAAGAGCTGGAGTCTATGAAGAGGAGTGCTCCATGTGTTTCTGTCACCAGAACGTCCTCCGCTGCGCGTCGAGTTCAAAGGGTCGGATCACGCGAGTCAAGTGGAGTCAGAGGGACTACTTCTTTGGTCAAATGTCACTTTGTCACACTAACCACCAAGGAAAGTCCAGCCGCCTTCATCGTCTCCAGAAACCACCGACGGACACACAACAGCTGGATGTGAGGCCTAAAATCAATCAGAGCGGCTCTACATCTGGTGTAACTCTAAACTAGAGGGAGGAGGAGGAGGAGGAACATGAGGAAGAGGAAGATGAGGAGGTGTGATTCAGCAGGTGATGGCAGCAAGTTTCACTAAAGAGGAGGAGAGGAGAGGGAAGGAAATGAAGGGAAACTAGAGCACAGGAGAAGTGAGGAAAGAAGAGGAAAGGAGAGACCGGGAGAATAAATAAAAGGGAGAGGAGGGAGGAGAAAGGAAAGGAAAGGAGAAAAAAAGATGAGGAAATGGGCGAAAAGGAGAGGTGGGATAAGGAAAGAAAATAGGAGAGGAGGATAAAGGAAAGGAGATGAGTAGAGTAGGAGGAAAGGTGAGGACCAAGAGGAGAAAAGAAAGAGAGAAAGTTAAGGAGATGAAATGACAAGGAAAGTAGAAGAGCAGAAAGGAGGGGAGAGGAGTAGGAAAGCCGGAGAGGAGGGATGGAGAAGAACGAGGAGTAGCAAAGTATAGTGAGGAAAGGAGATGAGAAGAGGAGCTACAGCCGGAGGTTTGACTTTTATTTGTATTCATTTTCAGATCCACAGCGAGGCTCCGTCCCACCCAGCAGCACCGTCACCACGTCAACTCCAACGACATCTTATAGGCTACGGGAATGTGTGTGTACATTCATAAGTGTGTGTGTGTGTGTGTGTGTGTGTGTGTGTGTGTGTGTGTGTGTGTGTGTGTGACCTCGCTGCAGAAAAGCAACTGCTCCAGAGAGAGCAACATTTCTGCCTCAGCTCCTAACAGCTGGTCCCTGCAGTTGCCCTTTTCTACACATGAAAGGCCAACAGTCACAGTGTGTGTGTGTGTGTGTGTGTGTGTGTGTGTGTGTTCATGCATATGTGTGTGTTGTGTGTGTGTAAGACATGAAAGACGAAGGCAGCAACAGGCATAAGAAATATTCAGTGGCTCGTAAATCACTGCTACACTGCTGTATTTGTGTGTGTGTGTGTGTGTGTGTGTGTGTGTGTGTGTGTGTGTGTGTGTAAGTTGTGAATCCTACTGTTTCTAAGCTGCTGTTATTGATCATATTTACAGATATTAGATGTATCTAATGTATCAATGCAGAAGCTTCAAGTTTTCAGAATTGTGTATTGTTCCATTTGTGTGTGTGTGTACAATGGAGAAAAACTAATACAGTATTTTTTCAGTTCATAATACTGCATATACATATATATATATATATAAAAATCGCAATACTTTCAATCCCCATTGTGTCTAATCTCTAATCTTCCAGATTCCCACTTTAAACATCTGACGTTTGACTCCAGAACAAAAATAATTGGAATATTTCATTAATAAACATCCTGGTAATTTGAAGTAAAGACGAATCGAACGGAGAGAAAAGACATAAGTGTCCTCCTCTACCAGGACTGACGGTTTAAGTCCTGTCCTGTTCCTGGTTCCTGCTGCTCTGTAACGTTCAGGTTCTCTGTACATCGCAGAGGAAGGACTTCTGGTTTCAGCACAGAACCGTCGCTGAAGTCTCAAATTACCACCAAGGAGAGTTGTTTGCATCGCCGCCGCCGCCGTCCTGACCTCGTTCAGTTTACGGTGTATTCATATAGAACATAAAAGCTCCATTTCCGTGCTCAGGAGGTTGCGGTCTCGGTGACTGGGCTTACAGAAGAACTTTATTAAAACTGGCACAGCCAAGTTTGGAGAACACAAACACTTGATTTGTCTCCAAGGTGTGAAGCCGCTGCATACTTTACGTCTCAGAGTTAATGCCATAGTTTTCTCTGGAGGGAAATCCTTTCATAACATACTTTATGTTTATTGCAATGCACCAATCACCAAGCGGAATTCTCTGTATGTGTAACACACTTGGTTTCTGATTCTGATCCATTAACAGATTTTGGACGTCACACGAACAGTAATTTCTTTTTATTAGTTTATGTAGTTTTTTCCAAATAACAGCATTTTCCAGAGTATTCCGCTATTAAACACACGCAGCATGTTGCACCTCGGCGGCATGAACACATTTCACACGTGGCATTTCATTTCCTTAGCACAACAGTCGGGTTCTGGGTCCGACTTCTACGGGCGGCTCTCTTTACAGGGTGATTTATTATCTGGTGTGAACCAGGTCAGAGGCTGTAATGGTGAAGCAGACAGAGGAGGAAGTGGACGAGGAAAGCACCAAACAGACAAGTGTGTGTGTGTGTGTGTGTGTGTGTGTGTGTGTGTGTGTGTGTGTGTGTGTGTGAGAGAGGTAGGACATCATGTATGTGTCTTTGTACTGTACACCAAACATCTACCAGAACTTCTACTTTTTAGTAAATGCAACCTGTATTTTATGGTTCATGCACCCTGGAATGTTCCACATGTTGTATTCTGTACTGCAGAATTATTTGGGTACCTGGGTCGTTGCCATCCGGTCCTGTGTGTTGTGTCCGAATCAAACACGTTTACCGGGGTTTCCGTGTCACAGATTCTGGTTTGGGTTTACATTGATAGGATCACAGTCAGGGGGGAGGAGGGTTTCAGATGCTCAGTCTCACTCTATGCAGATGATGCGGTTCTGTTTGGTTTTGTACGGCCGTGACCCTCAGCACGCACTGGGGCGGTTTAAAGCGGTCCGGATTGAGAGTCAGCACCTCCAGGTCTGAGGCCACGGTTCTATGCCGGATAACGGTGGATTGCGTCCTCCAGGTTGGGAGTGAGTCACTTCACCCAGCGAGGGAGGTCAAGTATCTCAGGGTTCTGGTTCAGGAGTGAGGGTCGAAGGGAAGCGCCGTGATGGACGGGCAGTTTAGTGTGGTGTCAATGGTGCTGCTGGTGTTGGACCAGAGACTTGTGGTGAAAGTAAAGCTCATTTACTAGTGAATCTACGTTTAGACCCTCAGCTATGGTCATGAGCTTTGGCAAAAGAATGAGATCGCGGATACAAATGAGCCTCTTTTGCTGGGTTAGAGAAAGGAGGAGGGGCTCAGACATCCAGTGCCCCGGTCCAGAAAAGCAGAAGATAATGGATGGAGGAACGTACTCTACTCTGTTCTACTTTTATAAAAAGGCCTAGAGCTGTTCACTTGGAGTCCACAGAAATGAAGACTAGAACCTTGACTTTGCTGTGAGGCTTTTCTTAAAAGAGACTTGATTAGACGTTGGGCTTAAAGGCAACAACATAGGCAGGCCTTGAACAACAAATCAACTTTGACAGGTTAAGCTACCCAGCAGATGAAATATATAAAGTAAAGTATAGTTACACTATTACCCGGCTGCAACATTAAAATGTGGTTGACACATTAATGATCAATAATTATAATACAATACATATTTATGATTCTGAAATGGGCCATTCTGCATAATGAGTACAACTTATTTCTGGTACTTTAAGTATATTTTGATACTAATATTTTGGTACTTTTTTACTTCTGTAACATTTTGAATGTACTATTACTTGTAACAGCAGTTCAGTGCAGTATTTCTACACTGTAGTACTGCTTATTAAATAAAAGAACAGAATATGCTCAGACTACCGTTAAAAACACAACGAGCTCTGATTAACACTCGGCTTGTGTTCTCCGTGCGGTTCTCGCTGATAGAAATGTCACAGCGCTTCACTTCCTGCGTCTCAGAAGTCGTCATCGCCTCTCGGCTGCTGTCCGCTAGACAAAACACTCCGTACGGCCCAATCACAACAGAGCGCCGCTGGGTCGTGACCTGAGCAGTCGAAGAGTAACAGAGGGTTGTATTTCTATTTTCTTCCTCCAAACAGAATTCCCACCTCGTTTTCATGTTTCCGCCTCTGCAACTCCTCAACGCCGCAGACCCTCCGGCTGATCGGGGTCTCCGACCGTTAATCACGCAGCCAGGAGCGGAGGTGAGCTAGCAGCAGAGCAGGTGACCCCCCCCCCACCTCGTGACCCCATTACCCCCACGAACACCAGCCAACATACCCCCAATAAATTCACAGCAGGACTTTGACAAAGTCTGTTTTTTGTCCTTCCTCTCACTTTCTAGCTGATGTCGTTATCACAGACACGAGGTGTGGTTAATAATAAGACAACATGGTGGACGAGAGAATGATAAAGAGTTAAAGGGTGTGAGAAAGAGAAGAAGACAGGATGGTTTCTCTGAGATATTCAAGTTAAAATTATATTTCAAAACCACAAAAAATGTAAATAATTTGTTACTTTGGTAGATTTTCAGTCAATATTTGCTTTCTGATTGCTGTTTGTTTCTGCTTTGTTTTCTTATTTTCTAATGTGTGTATATATACAGTATGTATATATATATATATCTAAACTAGTTAATTACGGAAGCTGCTGAGGCTCAACCCGGATAGAAGAACCTTCACAGCATTATATGTTAGTCAGGGTTCATCCCATGCAGTGTTACGTTCACTTACTTCATGATGAAGCTCAACAAAAGGAACAAGGCCATTGTCTCTGTATTCAAAGCCGGCAAGATGCTCCAGGTTTCACTTGTTGTCCTTAGGACATGGTCCAGACTGGAGCTCTCCTACTTAAAACAATACAGCTGTTCACACATAGCAAGGCGTTTGACCTGGTTTTGGACTCAGAGGACGCACTCACCTGTAAAGACCGCTGAACACATCCTCCAAGACCTCAAAACAGACCGAGAAGATCCACCAGCCTTCAGCAGCACAGTCGAGAGTCCAGCAGAGAGATTAACGAACCCCGAGACAAACCTGAAGAAGAAGAAGAAGAAGGATGAAGATTATTTTATTTTTATAGCCAGAAGTAGTCAGCTCTTTCTGAATGACTGTGGGACAAAAGCAAGACATCCACAAGTCGCTGACATCGCAGTGCGGCATTTCGTCCATCAGTCTGGCGATTGACATCTGCGCCGCCCCCCCCCCCCGTCATTTACACCGGCTACAACAAGATTCTACTGATCCTGAACCACATGCTGGACCCAGCCTGCAAGACCAACCTCGCTTCACCTTCCCTCTAAACGTGACCCACGGCTGCAGGAGCATATTCAGGACCACCAGTGCCGCGGGGGACCGGTGTGTTTTCTCCGACTTCTCCAACATCCAGACGGTGAACATCAGCGGCGTCGTGCGGTCCGTCGATCCCACGGCACGGTCACTTACAACGCCGATCTGAAGTACTACTACTCCTACCCGTTAAGAGCATCTGATCAACAACCGACAATGGGAGGTTCATCAGCACCTTGAGCAACTTCACAAGATTGTTGGTCATTCCACAGCTGGGGATCGAACTCAGGACCAGCGTGGACGTCGAGGTCAAGGCCACCAACTTGACGGTGGGGGCAGTGCCACGTCCCGCTCAACCGTGTCCACCTACCACCTCCACTGCATCACCCGGCTGTGCGAGGTGTTTTGAAAAGTGAAGTCAAAGCACCTTTCAAAGTATTATGTCCACTTCTTATATACCGTCTATTTGAATACACTGGTGGAAACCCTGAGGATGCCAGGCAGACACACAGCTAACAGCCTCACAGCTAAGCTAGTAGACTTGCTCAGAAAGTGTCTCCACGTGTCCACATTGCTGCTAACTCACCCTGACGGCCGAACCGAAGACTCAGTTGCCTGTTTTGCTCGAATAAACCATGCATTTATACAATATGTTCATAGCAGCGTTATAAGTATCGGTGTATATGACAACATAAAAGTTTCTCCTGGTCGTTAGACTCCAGAGAGAACCCCCCCTCCTCGTCCTCCTGTGTGAAGGTTTCTCCCGTAAGAACAGTGTTTCTGTCAGAGGAGGAAGCCGCCTGCCTATCTGGATGCACAGGGCCGTATATCTGTGACCCCACCGGGCCACGGCTCGCTCTGTGATGTGCTCCGGAGGTGAAGGTTGATGGATGGAGAGGAGATGCCGAGTCCCCTCATGAGGGTTATTTTCAACAGAATCCGTTCTCTTCTTTGAGCTTGTTTTAGTCTTTTTCTGTGCAGCGCAGACGGGTAGTTTCCTGCTTCAGGTCAATTGTCAAATGCAGAAACGTCTCCTAAAAGTGAAAGCGGTTTAGCATCTTAGAAGAACTTCTCTGTAGATAGTTTTTAATTAAATACAACTCGACTACACTCAACACTTTATTAACACACTTGCTTTAAGTGTACTCTTAATTTGTTTGGGTTTATCATACGTTATTGTACATTTTTACATTTTAAATTATGTCTTTTACTATTGACAAACAATGTTATTGAAGCGCAACGGCCTTAATAATGAGACTAAGTCCTTCTCTTTGGGGTTTGTAAAACGTTTTTTCTGAAATTATGTTATTTGTCTGATTTGCTCAGTTATTTTCAGAGATTCTTGCAGATATGATCTTCATACTGCACTGAAATAAGTGAAAACCAATAGCTGCCTGCAAAGTAAGAAATGAGTCAAAGGAATGTAAGGTATGCGTTGGAAAACCGTCAGGAATAAAGTATAAATACTGAGAAATCATCCGGACCCACTGGTGAAATGCATTTTCCATCTTTGGATCTTTTACTGATAATCAACGAACTGTCCGGTGTTTAAAAAATCTTGTTCTGCAGGAATTCTTTACAAATACAACACAATGAAAACCTCACACTTTCAAAAGAGTTGTAAATGACTCCTCACTCCGGTAGACGTCTACAGCAGGAGGAGACAAACGGGACGAAGTGAGATGGAAAACACAGAGTTTCCGAGGAAACATTTGGCATTAACCCTCACTGTGAGTCTACCCACACACACACACACACACACGGGTCACTTCCACACACAGCACATGGAGCAACTTATGCACGGGTTTCAAAATCTTAAAACCCCAAAAACCTGATCAGATCATTATTTCGAATCTGGCACTGAACCGTTTCCCAGAGTCACGCGGGATTTGATCTACGGCGGTTCGGCATCCAGCGAGGTTTGGCGAGGAAACGATAAGAAGAAAGAGAAGGAGATGGAGAGAGAGAGAGAGCCAGAGCCCAACTTTTTGATCGCTCTCCTGAGGATACGCATTATATATTCTATGAGATTTATTCTCTGAGGCTTTCATCGGGGGAGTTCAGTTTACTGGGAAGTCTATTTGTCCCTGACTCCAGCTGGCATGTGCATGAATGTATGCAGCAGATTGAATTTCATTTATGCACAGATCAGGAACTTTAGCCCAAATCTCGCTCTGGAGGCAGAAAAAAAAAAAAAAAATCTCTTTGGCTGATTTAAACCTCAAAGAAAGCAGAGATCTTCTGGCACAGTTAGCCTTCGGTGTGTCGAAAGGGAAGAGAGGAAGAAGCACTTACACTTAAAAATATATATATAATGTCTCGTAGTCTCACTGAGGTGGCTGACTCTCCAGTTTAAAAAAAGATTAGCATATGAATGCTACTAATGTTAGAAGCATTAGTAGTTTTTGATTAGTCATATTAGTGAGGCAGCTTATCGCCCCCAAAAAGCAGAGCAAAAGGCCGTTTTCTCAGCAGACACTTAGTGTTACTATTAACATTAATAAATGTCTCTGTTCTATTAAACTGTTCCAGTGAGTCACGACAGAATGTTAGATAGAGGCTAAGTCTCGCCGCTTCTTGTTGGCCACCATAGCAGCTTGTTTGGTAAAAAAAAAATGCATCTTCGTCAACGGAGAAAGACAAAAAATGATTTAAACCGGCTAGAATTGTGCCATGAACTACACATACGATGTTTGTCAATTTTAAAAGATAATTTAAGAAGACAGAAAGTGACATTTAGTCGCAAAACTCTCAAAGGATAAGACAATACATAATTACAGCGTGGAATATAGCTACGTTTGCTAGCTAGCTGCGCTACCGGCTGTGTTAGTGTTAGAAGACGTAGTTCACGGAGCGGTTTCATGCAAAATGTTACGACAAACTGACACTGTCAATTTTAAAAGATAATTTAAGAAGACAGAAAGTGACATTTAGTCGCAAAACTCTCAAAGGATAAGACAATACGTAATTACTGCGTGGAATATAGCTACGTTTGCTAGCTAGCTAGCTACGTTAGCTAGCTAGCTAGCTAGCCGCGCTACCGGCTGTGTTAGTGTCAGAAGACGTAGTTCACGGAGCGGTTTCATGCAAAATGTTACGACAAACTGACACTGTCAATTTAAAAGATAATTTTGCAACTGAAGACAAACATCATATGTGTAATTAATGTGAAAATTCAAACCGGAGCAAAACATTTTGGGGGGTTTTTCGCCACCGACTGCCGTACATCATTTTAATCAAAATAAAGGACCAGTAGGGGCTGGACTTCGTCTCTCTATGCTAGGACCCTGAAACTGAAGCAGCTAAAACCTTTTCCTACTGTGACATGTCAAAATGTCTATATGTGTCAGAGTAACACCAAAGACGTCTTATCTACATGAGCTTTTTAGCCACCTGTACGTCGTAGTATCACCTGGTCTTTATCCAGAATTCATTGGTGATTATTGTGGCGAGCTGGTCAGTGACTGTGTCAGCAGGTCACCTGTTGAACCACAGTATTTTGTTTTCTATGTCTTAATGTGTAGCAGAGGACGCAAAGACGTGAAGGCCTAAGATATTTGATTTATGGTGAAATGTCTGGATTCATTCCGCCTCATGAACATCAGTTTAATGTATAAATTCATGCGCAGCAGATAGTTCAAGTCAGAGGACATTTGAGACGGAATAAACAACGCCAGATATAAAATAAAATGCTGCAATAAAAGCCAGTAATGAAATCAGAAACCACCTGGCTCTCCCTGTCATTGCAGTGCGGGAGCTTTATGTCAGCGGTGCGTTTCCTGCGACGGCCTCGCCGGTGCCGATACGACGACGGCGACGGCGAGCGGCCTTGAGTAGTGACACGACCGCGCAGCATGCTAAACATATTACGTGAGTTTACGACTAAGCAGCAGGAGGTGGGAGGAAACAGGAGGAGGAAGACTTACTGTCCATAAAGAAGAAGTGTGTGTGTGTGTGTGTGTGTGTGTGTGTGTGTGTGTGTGTGTGGGAAAACCTCAAACCGACCCGTCTTGTCAGATTTAATCTAAAGTGTTTTCACATTTGTAACCCACGTTTTTAATCCGTTCTCTCAGGCATTTGTCGGACGATTTAATAAGATGTGATTCTCAACAAAAATAAAAACTGTTGGTTAATTGCGTTATATTATATTAAACAGATTTTAAGCTGCTTGGGAGCTCGCTCTGCTTTTTTGATTATTAACCTTCCTCGCTGGGTGCAGATTGGCGAGCGTTGGACAAGCATATATACAGGCGTACAGTTTCAGCTCCATAAATCTGGTCCCTCCCTGCAGAGAGAGATGAAACTGCCTCCTATAGAGCTGGCATCGGCTGACAGAGGGAGCCTCGTATATCACATCAGCAGCACATTGGACTCCTGCAGTTCAAGTTCAAGAGATGGACAACCTTACAACTCCATCTCGCTCTGCTCGTTTGTTTTTCCTGTCTCTCGGTTAGTTTCCCCATGTTAGGCCTCCTCCCGTTCCCTCTGGGTCTCCGTCTGTGGAAGTGAACTGAATACGGACACAAATGTTCAAACCTGTTCTCTGCTCCCAAGTCGCGTGAAAACAAATACAGGACTTTCACGCGGGAGACCGTTGTTCGTGTCCCGAGTCAAAAGGTTAACTTATTTTATCGTGGTTTTGATACGTACCCTCCAGTACTTTACTAAAGCCAGTAACCGTAGCGTAACATTCTCACACACCTACAAAAAAAAGCGTATGTGATCCACATGATCCTTGACCAGGAAGTATCAAGAGGGCGGGTCTTTACACCAGGAGACCGTTTGTCGGTGCGATACGTGAAGCGAGAAGTCATCGTTAATGTCACGCAACTTCCTGACTTAATTAAGCCACTATGACGATCGTTTTAACCCAGACCACCATCTTTTCCTCAACCTAACCACGTAGTTTTGTTGGCTTAACCTAACCAAGTTGTTTCCTGTGAAGACAGAAGTTTATTTTGAAAGGACTTTTGAAAAGATATCATACGAACCGTATCGTTTGAGTTGTACAAACCGCAACCATGACCTTTTTTACTCAACCTAACCCATTTGTTGCACCAGTAAACCTAAAAACTAAGTTGACCTAAGTTGGAACTTTATTTTGAAAAGACACTCTGTGCCTGTAACGAGCAGAAACATTATGCAGACTCGTAACGCACCCTGATCAGGAATCAAATACTGAAATGATTGAGCTGATGCACACACATATTGTATGTATACTGTATGAATGTGTAGGACACACACACACACACACACACACACACACACACTGCAGTAATAGGAGTACACCAATACAGAATACACACATGGATCAAACTCACATGGCACTGATTGAGCCAAACTGTCAACATGCCAAGTCATCAAGTGTCTCAGCGAGAGCGAGGAGCAGGATGCAGACTTTCATGAGTTCAGTAAACCGATCGCGTGTTTTTGATCTTTTTCATTATTTTCATCATTAAAAAAATGAAACTTTTCAACATTAAATGCTGCTGACCCACCAAACGGAGAGCGTCGAGGAGAATCAGGCCTGAAATTACAACCACTGGTGTTCTCCAGCAGTGGCAGAGTGTGTGTGTGTGTGTGTGTGTGTGTGTGTGTGTGTGTGTGTGTGTGTGTGTGTGTGTGTGTGTGTGTGTGCCTTTCATCTGTGAACAGCTGTCTAAATCTGTTCCAAGACGTTTGAGTAACGTGTGCAGAATAAATGAGCTGCTGAGCTAATTAGCTGCTCGTCAATCACCGACTATCGGTGGATCAGGCGTCGTAGCTCGCCGTTGGGCTACATCGTCATTCCCTAATGCATTGAGGCTTCGTTGAGTTTCTACTGCAGTCTGAGCATTTTGAATCCTGACTGCTCACTACAATTGGAAAAATTACATTTACATTACCGTGGATTCGTCTTGCGGCACCTGACCGTGACGCCTGTACCGCGGCGGACCGCAAACTTTACAGAACTTACTCCTCATTGTCCAATTCCCTCTTTATGTTGTACACACTTCGAGGCCTGGCTTCTATTGACACGACTAAACTGTAAAGCCGTACGCAATGATCCAAAACACATGTCAACATCAGCGGGGATTTCCTCATTTGGATGCAGACACAATACGTCTGGGACATTTCTCAGCAGGATTGTGAACAAATAGTTTTCATTTAAATATGCCGTCGTGTCTTACTGTGCAGCAGCGAGAACCCACGACCACAAGGGTCCGACCACGACGACGACGACAACAACAACAACAACTCTGTGTGATTGTTTATGAAAAGCAGATGTCCTTCAACTGCAGGATTACTTTAAAGTGCCGAGTCACCGCTCTGTAAAAACACCCATGTGACACGGATGACGGGGGTTTTTGTCTGGAATCCTTCACATGTTCGTCTCAGACCAACAGAAGAGTCTCACGGATACGTCGATGCGGAGGTCTGTAAATGTGACAAAACACAAACATGAAGGCGAGAAGAACATCGTGATACAATAACAAACAAGGAGGGGTAAAACTTTAGTGTCAAAAATAGACTTTTACAAGGAAGCTAGTTGTTGTACAAGGTAGAAATACCTGAATACC
This sequence comes from Cebidichthys violaceus, assembly GCF_023349555.1. Lineage (NCBI taxonomy): Eukaryota > Metazoa > Chordata > Actinopteri > Perciformes > Stichaeidae > Cebidichthys > Cebidichthys violaceus. The sequence continues at coordinate 2,385,225 of NW_027176274.1, read as the reverse complement.
GTTAATCACCGAAGGCCCCACAACACAATATTATCACCATACTCAAGTCCCTACATGATCTTATTGATTTAAATCATTTTTGTGATAACATATATATGTTTTATTACCTTTTTTTTCCAACTACGAATTATGAAATGTATCTGTTTCTCACCCTGTTCATCTCGCAAAATGAGTTTTTTCCAGTCTAGAATTTAGAGTTTTTGACTTCAGAGCGGTTGAAATTGTTTTTGGGACGGTGGCCAAAATAGATAGATAGTCCGGATCCTTGTAGACCAGCTGCTATAGTCAAACAACAAAAGGGATCTGCATCTGTTAATATGGATCATTAATAAGTATCGGCGGCAAAGAAAGTTTAAAAATGATGTTTTTCCTTCGGTGCTGATCCCATTCGTGAGTTTTATGATCCGTTGCACACAACCTATAGTGTGTTATGTTAAAAGAAGTCCTCACAGGAGACGGGATGTATCTCAAACCCTCCGCTGCAGGTGTTTCTTGCCTGCGTTACGATGTACAAACAGAGCGTCTTGTAAATGTATTAAACGGTTGACGTGAGCCAACAGAAGTGATTTGGGTCCGTTCAGGGATTTTAATTTGTTTTTCGAGACAAATTTATAGGGATCTAAAAAAAATCCTCCACGGCTCCAGAAGGAAAACAAGTAGGAAACGTAGATCTGTGAGAAAGTTCACGGCAACCAAAACATCCAACATGGAGCGAAAGAACAGGACGATTCAACCCCCCCCCAGCCCCGCCCCCTAAAAACCTGCCAGTTTAACTTCCTGTCCCGTGCACACCTTCTCCTGTCAGCACACACCTCTGAGCAGCGTCGATATCTGTGCGTTGAGGAGAGAGCGGATGAGTGTGAGCGGAGGGAGAGAGAGCGGCGTGGTGAGTGAGGACTCCATGTTTATTCCTCCGTGGGGAGACGGCTGTCATTGCCGAATTCCTGCGGATGAAGTATGGCGGCCGATTCCCCCGCGAGGCCCGGGGTAATTCACCGCGCGATGGGGTCCGACAAGAATCAGTCCGGTGTGGACGCGACACTTCCACAACGGTGTTGTGTGAGATTTCACACTGCGGGGGGGGGGCACTAATACCGGCAGTTTGAAGAGGGACAAACCGGCGGCGGACTTGACAGGCAGGCGGAGAAGGTGTCGAGTTATTTAGGTGCTCAAATCAGAGCTGGGACAATAGTGGAGACGGGAGAGGACGGAGCGTCTCACTGGGGAGCTTTCAGTAACGCGGTACAAGTCCACGAGGGGGAGTTCATAAATACACTTATAACACGTCTGATAACAGGTATGTTAGTTATACGTTAGACGGTCCTGAACCAGTCTCAGTGTAGTCCTGGTCCTCTATCAGACCTCCATCAGTACAGAGACCATCAGAGAGAAGATGGTCTGTTTCTATACAGTTATTCTTGATGCTCGTCATCGGGGCCACCGGGTCGGATTCTGGTGAAACCAGATGAACTCATGCAGGTTCACCAGAACCTCCTTCAGCTCAAACTCCAGCAGAGACCTGGTCCACCGTGGACAGACCCAGATCCTCCAGAAGGAACCTGGTCCACCGTGGACAGACCCAGATCCTCCAGCAGTGACCTCCTGGTCCACCGTGGACAGACCCAGATCCGGCTTCACCTGCAGCCTTGGACCTGCAGTCGGAGCTCCGGAGGGAGGAGGAGAGCTCAGCTCCTGGCGGCAGCAGCGTCTCCTCCTCCTCCTCCAGGAGCAGAGCTTCCCCTCTCTGCTGGAGACCCAGGACATATTGCTGGACCCGCTGGAGGGAAGGGAGGCAACGGGAGCCTTGTTAATCCTGTTATACTGAACCAGACATCTCAGTGGGCGACAGTGGAGCATCTTTTCACTATTTCATTTTTAAAAAAAGAGTGAAAGCTGAACATGAGGAGCTGAGGAGTAGACATGAGACGATATAATAATAATATAATGTCAGGACTACGCTGGCATAAATAACTGTGATTCAGGGTGTTATCAGAAGACTCTTTAAACTCGTAAAATGGCACTAAAACATGCTGGAAACACCTCAGGAGGAGGAGAGTCACGGAGAACCGACGGACTTCCTGACACGATGACAGCCGACTCGACGGCGAGCGGCTTCCTCCTTATTTACAGCGCGCTGACAGCCGGGTCGCCTCGACGTCCCCTCTCCACCAATAAAGAAAGTTAGTCACACTCACTGTACGTGGACAACGTTATCCCAAACCAAAGACGTGTTTGTTTTCCACACAACGTCACAACAGAGTACTTAAAGATTAATGAACTAACCCTAAAAAGAAAAGGGAAACATGTGCTTTGTGAATTCAGTGCTGCTGGAGCCTCTGTGGACAATCCTGTGTGTCTCATAGACTCTCATACATGTAGTTATCGTGTCACTGGCTTCCCGTTCTGTATCTCCTGCCTGATCACTACTGCACGTGTGCAAACGTATCACCACACACCTGAGGTTAAACACTATTGTTCGCCCTATTTACTCCCTTTATAGTGCTACATTGTGAACAACAAATCTGCGGTTGAAATCATTAAGGAGGACAGCGAGTTAGCTAGTTAGCTAGTTAGCCAGTTAGCCATTAGCAGCCGGTGGACAGCAGAGCCCTGCTTGGCTAAATATCGGAGCTAACGGCTAACGTTAACAGAGTTCAAGCTCTATTCAGTACAAACTAAATTAAATTAAAGATGATTGACGAGAAAAGAATACAGTTGTTTGGAAGAGATGTTTTCACAGCAACAGATATCATCATTATTAATGCTAATTATGACCCTTTTCACTTCCTTATATATACAGCATTACGTTGTTAATGCACTGGAGTCGGACCAGAACTCAATATCAAGTTCAGGTCTCAGGGACTTGCATCTCGGGTTGTTTTATATGCAGACAGACAGCTTCTCTCGTCACACTGAGATATTCCATCTCACATATCTCACTCGGGTATCTCTGCTGGGTTCTCTGGGGCTTCCTCGCTCCAGCCTCCACCTGAAGGTCTCAGTTCTCCAAAGTTTATTCTCGTAAGGTCTTCACCCGCTGTGGCCATGAAACCCAAACTGGCAGTAAAAAAAAAGAAAAAGAGAAATGATTTTTTTTTTTTGCTTATGTTTCCCTCCCTGTTCTGAGAGCAGAATTTAGGGGGTTCGGTTCTGAGTGATGAACTGCGCTGCGCTCATGTGTGGGAGGCCGTTTGGACCGGAAGTACCGGCAGGAGTTCTGGACTCGACTGCTGCTGCGAGAGAGAAAAAAAAAACAAGACCGAGCGCGTTTCCTGTAATCTCCCTCTGCTTCACCGTACCTCTGGATATCCATCGGTGTTATTGTGTATTTTACGAGGAGAGAGCGGGATAGAGCTGTACTCTATGAAAGTTATTTAAAAGGTCCCTCACACACACACACCATCACACACACACACACACACACACACACACCATCACCCCTTCATCCCTGGCATGTCGGACCTGCAGTGGAGCGTGTAATCGTAACACCATGTCCAAGGCTGGAGAGAACTCACAGGCTAAATTGTCCGTGTCATCGCCCGCTCCTGGCTGTGAAATACTGGATCTGACATCATCGCCCGTCATGGAGGAGCATGGTGGGACTGGAAGAGGGGGGGGGGGGGGGTACAAGAAGATGGAGGGGTGAAGCTGCTCGGAATGTCGAATCTGTGGAAGTCGTTACGTCGGCTTGTCCCCAGGTAGACATCTAAAATTATTACCTGGTTCCTTTTAAATGTTGCTTCCTCTCTTTTTTTTTTTCCCCCTCCGTCTTCCCACCGCTACACTTCCCTCCACCGTCCTCTTCTTTCATTGCTCACTTATTCACTCTTTGGGGGGGGGGGTGCATTTTAATGCAGCAGGAGGACACATCTGGAGCATCTTCATCGGGGTAAAAGAGTAAACAGAGCAACAAAAGTGCTTTTGGTGAGATTTCCTACCAAAGCCAGCGACGTGTCTCAATGTAATCTCGTTACATGCGTACGGTACTTTCAAAATAAACTTCAGTCTTCACAGGAAACTCAGTTAGGTTTAGTGAAAGATCATTGTTTGGGTTGAAATAACTACGTTCCGTTACTGAAGTACACAAGTTACGTGACAAAAACATCAACATTGACTTCCTGTTTCACACGAGGAACCAACTGCGTTGAAAAGATCACCATTTGTTGGACCCGTCCACTTAGTTTTGATGTCTTTTTACTTTCTCCTTCAACATCACGTTATAAAATAGTACCGTGGGATATGTAAGAAATACGGCACCATCAGGTTCACCACGTTCCCCTTCAGGAAGAACAGCTAAGGCTCTTGATTTGCCCTTTTTAAATGTCGCCCTTGTTCTGTTGTTCTGTGGGAGCAAATGAATTCCTGACAGAAACAAACACGGAGAACACGAGACTGAAGCGTGCGGAAAGAATCCGCCCTTCTGGACGGGATTCAAACCCGTCACCCTCTGAAGTTTCACAAATGTCGAACGCGTTGCTAAAACCGGTGTCGGAACCAGAAGTCGATGACATCCAACGTGATGCTAAAGAGCTGCTGATCTCCAGACTTAAACTTGACAGATTACACCCCTGTGGTAATGACCTGTCAATCACTGTGTAGCCCCGCCCCCTAAATCATCCCCTGCTTTATGGTGTGTTTGACTCTAAATGTTCCATAATGTACTAAATGAACATCATGCTGTATTGAAGAAGACTGTAAACTAGAGATTGAGACCATAAACTCATGTTTACAATGTTTACTGAGGGAATAAATCAAGAGAGAAGTAGAGTCATTTTAGACTAGACTTCTATACAACCAGAGGAGTCGCCCCCTGCTGGTAAAAATAGTTTTTGTACCAGTAAACATGTTTAATTCTGCTGTACAGTTGTGTATTTTAACACGGCGCTCTATGAGGATCGACTCTCTTTTAGAGCCTCGAGTGGCCCTTTGAGGAACTGCAGTTTTTGGCACTTCCGCGTTGGATTTATTTCTCAGCATCGGAGGTCGACGCGTCTCAGGTTTCAGTGTCTGAAATAAACACAGATGACACAAAGGGAGAGCATGTCTCCTACATTGCAAACACCGGGCGTTCAATTTCCAGGTATTTGACCTGCGCACCGTCAACCGAGGCCGGAGAGCGAACGCCCCCCCGTGAGTCCTTGATGCTGGACTAACTGCTCTCACAGGTTGGTCAAATAAATATTTTAAATATCATTGCAGGCTCAGTCGGTATCACATCGTGCAAATATCACGTTTTAAAAAAAGGCGGGTGTCACGGGGTTTACGTCGTGTTTCAGCGGCGGTCGGTTGCGGACGGGGCAGCTGTGACCTCGGGAGACCGGCGCACATCTCTGACCGGCGCTTTTTTAAACGTCTGACAGGTTAAAATACGACAGGCTAATCTCTCTGCCCCCCCCAGGGACACGGCCGGAGAGAAAAACATTAGTCCTGACCTTGGAGTTTCACATGCAAATACATTCTGGAGCAGCCGACCCACCCGTGACCCCCCCCCCCCCACAGTTCACTACGCACCTGCACACACACACACACACACACACAGGTTACACACACTCATTCGCTTCTCATTAATCCTACAAAATAAAAGAAGTGACACACACTGCGCAGAGATCTAAGTTTAGTTCATGTGGTATATTTCGAAGTTGGGCCTTGTCTTCACATAAACACCTGAAACACGAAACCCAGCCCCCCCCCCCCCCCCCGATTAAAAGGCAGCCAGGAACACGTCGGTGAATAACTACTCGACATCTCTCTTCTATTTATAAAGGCGTCTGCTTTACTTTAATGTGATGTCAGCGTGGCCTCTCGGCTCGCACGGTTTATATTCGGCCGCTGCGAGGGTGAATCGCTGCCCACGCGGCCGTGAAGAAGAACCAGGGCTCGGTTACATTTTGGCCGGTCGGCGTGGAAACCCGCGAAGAGGCCGACCCCGTGTTTCTGTCCCGCAGGTTCTCATGAAACCGAATCTGCTCTCCGTTTCAGTGAGGCGAAAACACAAATCGTTAATCATTTTCACACACAAATATATACGCAGAGCAGAGGAAGTATTCACTACGACAGAACAATCACGAAAGCAGATTCAGTCACATTCATTATGAAAAGTACTATTTTCACTAGTAGTTTTATAAGATTTTATATTATTTCATTGTTATCATGACATTAAAACAAACCTCAGAAATTACCCAAACCAGCTGGTTTTAAAAAGTTTGCAGATATGACACCATTTATCATATTCAGAAGCCGTAAAAACAGACATTATTGACAGATTTTCAACTTGCCGACGGTCCTTGAACACATCATGTGTGACGAACGCTTCAGTCGGAGAAAAAAAAGCAAACTGAGGCTCAAAATAGTGATGTGTCATGAAAATCATTTATTCTAGACGTCTCATTTAAACAAGACATTAAATAAGCCGTTTGCTTGAACCAGATTCTGTAAAAAAAACATGAAATTCTGAGCTTCAAATGAAGCCATGATGACTTCTATGATCCATGTCTTTATAAACGGGTTCTACTGAAGACGTTCTTTGAGTTCTACCATCTTCTACTCCTGATTGTTCTGCTTCCGTAGACGAGCAGGACTTTTATATAAGGTGCCTTTATACACACACTAGAAATAAAACTAGAACTGAAACACATTTGCACTTGTTAATTAAGAATATGGACTTCTAAATTATTAATAATATGGGTCTATCACATGAATTTGGGTGCAAACTGTGGTAAAAGGTGACAGAACAGTGCTGTAGTTTCTCTCTGATCGCATATAAACAGATACGATTACAAATGGGATGATTTATGAGGGTTTTTTTAATAAGACAAGGTAAAAAGTCACGATGTCTGCCACTGAAATATGATCCCAAGGTGTTTAAATGTGTTAAATGAATTCATGTTTTCACACAACTCAGGTCATATTTACTTAACCGTCGGCTCTTCTTAATGCTAACGATGTTGCTTTGTTTTGTCCCCCGAACGTCTCCCTCTGGAGTCTAGGAAGCAGTCGACCATCACCAGATTTAGAAGACGGACCTCTGATAGCGTCACATGCTGAAAGACTGGAACATTTCCACTGAAGGAATATTAGGGCTGCTTCCTCCCATTAAACCCTGCAGACCTCTACATCTGCTCCGCCGCGCCCCCTCACAGATTAGTCTTTGTGGGTCCGTAAAGTCCGTTGACAAGAGCCGAGGGACGGACGGCCGGCCGGCTGAGTCAGCTCGGGGCTTGTTAACACGAGTTTCCTTTAACCCACAACATGAAATCCATCCTTAAAAAGAAGGCCAGTCACACGACCTCTCATTGACTTATTAGGAATCTAGCTGTAGAAGATATTAGGAGACTATTAGAGCTACACGTGTTAAAGCTGCATTCTCTCTAGTGTCCACCAGGGGGCGACTCCTCTGGTTGTATAGAAGTCTAGTCTAAAATGACTCTACTTCTCTCTTGATTTATTCCCTCAGTAAACATTGTAAACATGAGTTTATGGTCTCAATCTCTAGTTTACAGTCTTCTTCAATACAGCATGATGTTCATTTAGTACATTATGGAACATTTAGAGTCAAACACACCATAAAGCAGGGGATGCTTTAGGGGGCGGGGCTACACAGTGATTGACAGGTCATTACCACAGGGGTGTAATCTGTCAAGTTTAAGTCTGGACATCAGCAGCTCTTTAGCATCACGTTGGATGTCATCGACTTCTGGTTCCGACACCGGTTTTAGCAACGCGTTCGACATTTGTGAAACTTCAGAGGGTGACGGGTTTGAATCCCGTCCAGAAGGGCGGATTCTTTCCGCACGCTTCAGTCTCGTGTTCTCCGTGTTTGTTTCTGTCAGGAATTCATTTGCTCCCACAGAACAACAGAACAAGGGCGACATTTAAAAAGGGCAAATCAAGAGCCTTAGCTGTTCTTCCTGAAGGGGAACGTGGTGAACCTGATGGTGCCGTATTTCTTACATATCCCACGGTACTATTTTATAACGTGATGTTGAAGGAGAAAGTAAAAAGACATCAAAACTAAGTGGACGGGTCCAACAAATGGTGATCTTTTCAACCAGGAGACCGCTGTTCGTTCTCAATCTCTAGTTTACAGTCTTCTTCAATACAGCATGATGTTCATTTAGTACATTATGCTCCATTTAGAGTCAAACAGAACCATAAAGCAGGGGATGATTTAGGGGCGGGGCTACACGCTGATTGACAGGTCTTTTACCAGAGACGTATACACCGTCTCTACGTCACTCCTCCTCAGTCCAGATATGGTCACTTCCTGTTCACTGGTTGAGAAAAAAACAACAACATGGCGACGGCGAAATCACTGAACTCGAGGCTTCATGACATCAAACCAATGACGTCACGATGACTACGTCACGATGACTACGTCCACTTCTTATACACAGTCTACGGCTCACAGACAACTATCTTTATCTGACGAAGGACACGCTACAGTAAAAACTCTTTATATCACGTTGCACTTTGTTGCAAACAGTCAGCAGAAGTTAGAAGCGTGATGCATCACGTAGAACACAGACGTAGAATGTGTTTGACAGTGCAGAGCGTGATTGTGTTACACTGAGGGCCTTTTAAGAAGCCTCAGGTTGGGCCTGCTTCAGGGAACAGGTGGTGGACACGTGCTGCAGCTCCTCTGATGCTCACATTCCTTATTATGAGTACATCTCTGTCATCAAAGGACTCTCTCTTTTATAAATCAGGGAGTTTCCTTCTTCTTCGGTTCCAGGAAAAAAACCTGGACGGGACGAAGGAGCCAAAAGGAAGTTCTGCTATCAGATTTCTTGCCTCTCATCCTCTTTGAAAAAAAAAAAAAAAAAAATGCAATCTGTCAAGACGAATATTGCAAACACGTCTGTGGAAGAGAGTGAAATGAAAACGGGAAAAAGAATATCCAGTGAGGAGATGAAGAATGAGAAACAAATCTCTCGTTCTAACAAGAGAGAGAGAGAGAGAGAGAGAGAGAGAGAGAGAGAGAGAGAGAGAGAGAGAGAGAGAGAGATGACGGTAAGAGGTTAGGACCACACAAAACCTGCACACAACTCATGCTTGCTCTGAATCTCAAGGGGACCCTAGGCCACGCAGTGAGGTAATTCAGACCATCTGAAGAGGGGCCCTCCATTTTCTAGCTCCATAAAACAGGTTTTTTTTTTTTGGGGGGGGGGGGGTCGGTGGATTCAGGTCCACGTCGTGACACTCCGCTGTGACGTCACGTGAAATAAAACCTTTGATTTTCATCAACGTGGATCACAGAGTGGAGCGTCGGGAAAGAGGAAGACCGGCTCATCTCCACAGCTCGAGTCTTTATCTCGTGTGTCTTTGTGTTTTTACCCCGTGAACGTGTCCTCATACAACTAGAATAATACAGTCAGACTGGCCACACACAGGGTGACGTCACTCATCGGTTTGTGGACATTTTGAACGCTCTTGTTCGGTATTTTGGCCGTCGCCATCTTGCTTTGTTTTTTTTGCAACCAGTGAACAGGAAGTGACCATATTTGGGCTGAGGAGGAGTGACGTAGAGACGGCGTATACGTCTCTGGTAAGAAACCTTGTAGCCCCGCCCCCTAAAGCGTCCCCTGCTTTATGGTCTGTTTGACTCTAAATGGAGCATAACTTACTAAATGAACATCACGCTGTAAGCTTCACGTTTCAGAACTGGAGGTTATCTGAGGTTTAAATGGATTAATTCTCAACAATTTATTGATTATAGGACACCGTCGTGGTCGGGAACCCGGACCACGGCCCGTTTATTAATGAGTGGAGGATCTTCTGGAGTCATCGGCCAAAAGAAATCTGCATTTCCTAAAATAAATATTCCATGATTTCTGACTCATTGATGTCCTGTAAGTTTCCAGGACATCAATCAGTGATATCAGTGGTGTCTCTTCCTAATTGTGCGCACACACACACACACACACAGTCACGCTCACTTGGTGCACCTCATATAGAGTGTCCCTCACCACAGCCAGAAGTCACATTCAATTTGGTAGCGATCTGCTGTCAGATATTCTTGGATGGAGAACGTACATAGTGAATATGTGCATACTTAGTGAAATGCTAGGAGAAGCCTTAATCTCATTTCCAGGGGGGAGGATTAGTGGTAAGGTTAGCCATGTTATACTATCGGTCAGTCTTCTGTGAGAAGAGGACAGCAGAGGGACGGACACGTTGTCCTCGGGAGACGGGGGGGAAAAGCTGCTTCTGTCAGGAGATATTAAAAGAGCAAACTTATTAAACAATCTGATATCAGGAAGAACAATCTTCTGTTTCACGTGTTCAGATGCACCTGATCACATCAGTCACATGATCTTTAACTCTGTTTCCAAAAATGATTTTCTAGATAACTGATCATTCTGGTTGTAAATAATGTCATTAATGGTGCTGTTAGATTGCTACAACGGGTGCTGCCTCCCCTTTGTGTTAATGCAAATGAATTCAACGTAACGTCGTTATGACAGCAGGATGAAGCGCCGGAGTTAAAACCAGCTGTGAGGTCAGTAGCTTAGCAACGTTTTGACTCTTCCGATTCCTCTCCGTCTTTTTTTCGGTTCCCAACACCGACTCGCACAATCTCAACAACCCGGAAGTGACTCAACTCTCCGACGACGACGACGACGACGACGAATAAAAGACAAAAGGATGGAGTGAGACCCGAGCGCTTTAGCACCTGAACCCTAGCGAGTACAATAAACGTCACGGGGATATTTATAGCGCAGTATATATGGAGAATGTCCAATTCCCCTCTCCGCAATAACGCGCGTGCATCTGCTAACGGCATCAGGGCGAGAACCCTTACGCTCCATACGAAAAGGTCGGAGGAGGAGGAGCAGGGGGGGGGGGATAGGGGAGTGAAAATAGAAAAGTGCATCGCGTCAGCTCCTCTCTGTGCCACTGTACACTTTCTATTAACTTACACTTTAAGCCCCTCGTAACCCAAACCCCAGCCAACTGCAGAGCATGCTGCCCTGTGGGGACCCGGGTCTGAGAGTTATTTATATATATATACACACACATATATATGTATATATACATATATATATGTATGTATATATATATACAACGCTCACCTTTACAAGTGACCAGAGGTCGTACGGCAGCTCCATCACGGCCGAGCACGATCGCTGAGCTCGGCGTAAAACCGACTGCACACGAGACACGAAACGCACGACTTCTGTGGAGTTCCTCCACTCGTTCAGAGTCAGAGTTTCAATTGAGATTCAAGTCGCTCATTTAAAAAAATATATATATATATAAAGATGCATCGACTGCAGAACCAGCATTCACAGAGGGAAGAGTATAGCAACGAAAAGGACGATGGACGCATCCATTAAAACTCATGTTTGTGCAGAGATAAGTCTCTCATATGATCACACATCAGCATCCCTGACTGTCATTCTAGCCACAGTTCCTTAGTAGGAAACTAAAAGTAGAGACGTTTGAGACGAGGACTCAGGAACTAAGAAAGTACTGATAGCAGAACCGATAACTCGGGTTCCGCTATCGGTCCTCCGGGTTCTTACTACGTTCTTATCGTCTCCCGTTAAGAACCGGGTTATGGGGGCATTCCTAGCGTTGAGTTTGTCAATCATTTTCTATTGTTTTTAATAGAAGAATAAATGCTCTATTTGGCACCACACTTGTCCTTTCCTAACTCCTTATGAACTCTCCTTCCTATCTTTTCTTGACCTCATAATATCTTAATAAGGAAAGTTTTAGTTTTTGGACTATTTGACCACAGCTATGGTTTAGACTGTGGACAGGACGGCCTTTATCACTTACAAAAATCAACCCCAGATAAATGATTTAGTCTGGATCCTCGTAGACCAGCTGCTGTAAACAACAGGATCTGTATCTGTTAATATGGATCATCAATGATCCGTGACCTTTATGATCCGTTGCTCCTCTCTCTTAATCTCCGTTCCTGTCTTATTAACCCGTTGTGGTTTTTAGAGATTTGATCGTGAAGGCTGTGAGTACAGTGTGTTCTCAGCGTTAGCGTTAGCGTTAGCGTTAGCGTTAGCGAGGTGGTGAAAGGCCTCTCACAAAATGACATCTGGCCATCTGAGAGAGTGTGGATGTGGTGTGAAAGTGGCGTGAACGTGACAGATCTCAGTGCGCTGACAGCATCACCGCCTCGCTCCCACTCTTCTGCCAGGACTACATCGCCCCCCCCCCCGTCCCCCCTGTCCCCCGTCCCCCCCACGACGGACCGACTGCTGCTCAGACCTGGTATCCTGTGTCCAGATACCGTGGGTCCAGATTGCGTCGAGATCCACTTAACGCCGATTACAGTTCGCACCTGGCGTCGGGATGCTTCTCAAAAAAACCATCTCGAGTGATCAGATTTCATTTTCTCAGTCTTCATTAGATTTTTAGGAACTGAGTGACCTCCGTCAGACAGAATCTAAAGAAGAGGCGGATGCAGAGGCGGAGCGGTTGGCTGGTTAGTGGAGTCTAGATGGTGAACATGCTGGTGGAACTTCACGTCAGCAGACGTGAATCTCAAGTTGAAAGACGTCATTTCAGTTTCTGGTTTCATGTCAGTTAATGCAAATATATGGTTGAGTCTCATTTTGAGAGTTTAAAGCTGAAGCCAGACTTGTTTGTTCACTAAGAAGTGATTCATGATGGTTTTAAATCCAGAGTTCAAACCACAGAAAGCTCTCCATGAGCTTCTTCTTCGCCGTGATGTTCTTCACCATCTTCACCACTTTTTATTGTCAGTCTGAAGGGATTTGTTTCCACGTGTCAGACGGTAGTGATGTCACACGGTAGTGATGTCATACAGTAGTGATGTCACACGGTATTTTAAAGATTTTAGAACTTCTTGTGTTGATGCTCAATAAAGACTATATGTTTACATAAAAGAATAATAAAGACATGTGGATTCTTTTCTTAACTAAACGTCTTTTTTTCTCACAAAATAATCAAAAAGAAGGATAAGAGTATCGATAAGAGTACTGGTATCGATACCCATCCCTAGTCAGGGCTGTGTGCAGGGGGGTCAGGTTCTTCCAAACTAAGGTGGGTACAGCTTTTCTTTATGGACTTGACTTTGTGTTACTGAAACCGGAAAAAAACACACTTTTTAGCCCTATGAGGTTTGTTTGTTTTTCTGCACTTCTTCCACTTTATCGGCGGTGAACTTGGCGTAGGTTCTCAAACGCAGCATGAATGTTTGGTAGAGTTGGTCCACAGAGAGTCAAAGCGTCCTTGAGCGACACTCCGAACCCCCGAAGTCGCACCTCAGAATGCTGAGGACGGGTCAGACTCTGCTGTACGTTTTGAGCTCTGGAGCGGTGAACATCTGCAGAGCACAGCGAGCGCTTCTCGTCCACAACAAAAGGTAATAATCTGCTTACATCATCTAGGTTTCCGTCACAGACAAATGTGCAAATTGATTTTACAGCTAAGTATTCGTGTCATGTGCAATTCTGCTGCAATAATATGCACTTGTGTTTCACACGTCTCTGGGTACAGGCTTAAAAAAATGTGTGTGTGTGTGTGTGTGTGTGCTGATATAAATCATTTCAGCACAGCTGCAGTCTGCTGCTCTATCAAGCTTCAGATAAGCCTTCTCAAATCTCCCTCCAACCATCATGTGGCCTCGCAGCGCTCACGGCCTGGCCGTCTCTCAAACCTCTCACGTCTGTGTGTGTGTGTGTGTGTGTGTGTGTGTGTGTGTGTGTGTGTGTGTGTGTGTGTGTGTGTGTGTGGCAGCATGTGTTTGCCCCTGTGTTTAAGAGAATGTGCAAGTGAACAGAATGCTTGGGAGCATATGTGGGTTTGAGAGGACGTGTTAGTGTGAGTGAGTGTGTGATTATGGGCGTAACTAGTGTCTACTAATCCCTGCAGGATGATGAGGGATCCTCTGCTCTCTTTGCATCAGCAGCTGATGGGAAGACTCTTTGTTTTTTTGACCAGTGCAACATTTTAAATGTCTGCTTAGATGTTTGCATAGAAATTAAACTAAACCAAATCACAGTTTTAGGACTTGGTTGCATAGTTTTTGCCTCTAATTTCTATTTGTGTGTGTGTGTGTGTGTGTGTGTGTGTGTGTGTGTGTGTGTGTGTGTGTCGGGGGTGCACAGAGGCCACAGAGGCAGATGGAGTTTGGATTTAGGCTCCTGCAGACGGACCCGTCACATTTCATTCTGCACTACTGCTGAGTGACTCTTTGGTGCAAATCGCTCACACACCGCATGGACGAAACACACACACACACACACACACACACACACACACACACACACACATTCAGATACAATCTACCACTTAAGACTGAAAACGCCCCCCCCCCCCGCTGCTCCACCGTCAAGCTGCCAGAGCTACTTCACCTTGGAGCCCACACTGTCACTATTTGCATCTACTAAACTCTATAACATGAGTTTAAAGGATGAACAGATAGAGATAGAAGCTACAGATTCTCAGAGTAAAAGTGAACCAACACATCAGCTGTTCCTCTTTACTCACTGTTACCATCATTAAAAGTCATTTGAAAATGCTGCTTGTGAATCATCGCTTTTTAAACCCAGTTCCTCCTGACCGATGTTTTCCTTCTTTTCACTTATTCTTCCAGCTCAAACCAAAACTCACTGAGAGCAGCGCTGCAGTATGAATCAATCAACACACACACACACACACACACACACACACACACACACACACACACACACACACACACACACACACACACACACACACACATCTGCTTCCAGCGAGTGGTTTTTGGACGAAGGCCTTCTGCACGCGTAATATAGCTCAATGAGGACACATTAGCCGTTAGCTTCCCAGCAGAGAGTCCCTAATGAGCTGCAGAGAGCTCAGCACCTCTCACACAGAAACACAAGCATACCGTACCGTAACACACACACACACACCTTTAGGAATGTATGCAACAACACACACACACACACGCTGCTTTACTCCTGTGGGATTTTAAAAAGGCAGAAAGTGGAAACATGCTAGCGGCAGGGAAACAGATTCCCCTCCTCTTTCTTCTGGTCTAATATATTGATGTAATTATCTATAATCTAATAATCTAATCGACAGCGAGGGGTCCAGTGAGTTCGGGCTCTAATAACAGCAGACGCATAATAAAATGTAGGATAGGTGAGGCAATGCGGTGGTTTGAGGGACAACGTCCAGGCTTGTGAATCTGTATCTGAAGAGCTTTAAGGAAAGCTGACTCAAAACAAGATTAAACAAAGAATCGTCCAAATCCATCCAGCACAATGACAGATGTTCAGATGTTCAGATGTTCAGTAATCGTCAATCTCCCCCCAGAAAAAAACACCACTAGATCCTACATTTCCCATGATGCAACTTCAACAGCATCGAAGCTCAACGAACTCAAATATCACCTTCTGCTTGGGGTAACCTTCCAAAATGGCGACGGCGAAATTGTCCGTGGTCAATACCGACGAATGCAGCGTCTGCAAAGGACACGTAGAAACGCTGCACTGGAGGACAGATTCCTGAGGACTCTCTGGCTAGATATCACCAGGAGTAAATGTGTTTTATTGTAAATGTGCTGAATAAATCCTTTGATTGCCTCACAGCACATTCCCCACAGAGCTCCGCCGTTAACACGTTAGAGACTGAACGCCCCGCTGCTCTGACTCCGCAAAGACTCACTTCAGACCACTGGAGAATTGGACGTATTCCAACGTGCAACTAAATGATCCAGCTCCAGTCCCTCACATCGGGACATTAGGCCCACTATCATCAACAGTCCCAGTAAGACTCATTCAGGTCTTATTGTGTCCTCTACCTGCATGAGACTCAAACACACTGTAAACCTGACGGACAGTGATTTTCCCGGTTTTAGTTCTCTAACGCGACACAAAGCACATGGAGGAGGAGGAGGGGAACGCCGCTGATCGGCACAAAGTCACACGACTTATCGCCCCTCACATTTAACCGCTCTTCTGTTCCGTCCCACAGGTGTTAGGAGTTAATGCCTGCCGGTCATGTGACGGGACCCCCCCCCCCCCCCAGGAGGCCCCCGGGAGGCTTCAGGCCCCCGTGGTCCTTCATCTGGGTTAGGAATAACGGCGGTAATGACTTCTCACGCGGCACCAAAACCCGGCTGCACACAAACGAGGGAGACGCTGGGAAATGTGCAGAATGCCACCAGTTGTTTTATTGTGAATAATAAACAATAAAGATGAATATCTCTTTGAACGACACGACGAGGCTGCAGGACCAGACGTGTGGAGGAGTGAAATGCATTGTGGGAAAGCACCTTCTTCCATAATGAATCCAAACTGAAGGCTGGTTGTAACAGTTTTAAACATGGTTTATGTAAAATAACTTCTTGAGCACAATGAACTGAACAATGTGTGAACGTTTTCATGCAGCTTTATTCATTATTAATGAGCGATTTTAGATAAGAAAGCATCAGATAGACGAGAGAGCGACGGCAGAATTATGTCCTATCAAAGCAATTTAATTATATATAAAAAAGGATATTTGTATTGCTTCTTACAATTTGTTATCAGAATTTATTTGATTATATTTGATGTGCTTTTATATGAACTATTTATTTTTATTTTTTTGGAGCATCCCAGCACAACCAGGATGACAATCAACATCTTGAATCTTGAATCTCGGTTTGTTATCCCCCTTTTTCAATACATTTATTATGTTAAAAAGAGGCAACCACAGCCCACTGATGGTTTGATCTCCTCTTCGAGCCCTGACATACCGTAGTTCTTTAAAGATTAGAGATGCACACACACACACACACACACACACACACACACACACATTATTGCATGCAGAGTTTGACCTCATGCCAAGGTAACAACATGTTCTCAGCAGAGACACAGAGAAAGTAAGTTAGATACGGATAAAACGAAGAGGAAGAGGAAGAACAAGTTGAGATGTTGGAGCAACCTGGACAGACAAAGATGGAGGTGTCTCCACAGACAGACCCGGGCCAGTAAAGAGCTCTCACACACACACACACACACACACACACACACACACACACACACACACACACACACACACACACACACACACACACACACACATATAAACATCTGGATACATGCAGACTTGACAGCAGTGGTCGTCTTTATAAATTGACATCCTGAGCCAGCAGAACATACAGGAATGAATATTTCACCATAAGATGAATAGAAGATAAAAAACATTGTGACATTCTACAAAAACATGAGATTACTGAGACGTCTATACACTGATTAGAAAGGTAGACGTTTTGTTGTAAATCCTATTACTTTCATATACGATAAGTCTTTATTTTCATATACGATAAGTCTTTATTTTCATATATTATAAGTCTTTATTTTCATATATTATAAGTCTTTATTTTCATATATTATAAGTCTTTATTTTCATATATTATAAGTCTTTATTTTCATATACTATAAGTCTTTATTTTCATATACTATAAGTCTTTATTTTCATATACTATAAGTCTTTATTTTCATATATTATAAGTCTTTATTTTCATATATTATAAGTCTTTATTTTCATATACTATAAGTCTTTATTTTCATATATTATAAGTCTTTATTTTCATATATTATAAGTCTTTATTTTCATATACTATAAGTCTTTATTTTGAGAAACAGTATTTAGAGTTATGACGTCGTTGTTTTGAGAAAGTTGTTCATTATAATGACTTACAGAATATGTTCTTTAAAAAGTTTAAATTTTTTTCAGTTATTTTAAAGGCTGAAATTGGCTTCAATAAATAATAACGCCAACAGTAATATGTGTGTTTGTGTATATTTAGTATCTTACTGCTAGCATATGAATGTATAGTATTACACATTATACCTTGTTTTAATTGATAGTTTCAATGTCCCAAAGTGTGAATAATATTTGATATTGAATATGACATAAAACATACTTGGTGTGTTATTAGTGCAAAAAAAAAGAAAATCACAATTTATGAATTATTAGTTATCATTTTAAATACTTTTACATCAATATAAATTGTGAAATATACACAAAATTACAGCCAAAAAAAAAAAGATTTTAGTGAAAAAGTTTTTTACTTTATTTAAATTGAATAATTAAATTGAGTTCCACTGTTGTTGGTTTCTAAACCTCCCGTCTCTGCAGAGACTATCACAGTGGCGTTGAAGGGATGCATGGACACTGACGGCCACTAGGGGGGGGATGTGAGTCTTCTTCTGCAGCAGAGTCTGATGCATTTGACTCGAGATGACGGAGGAAGTGGAAAGTTTGGAGCCAGAATAATTTACTACTAATTGTGTGCTGTTCCACAGGAGAGGCCACACAGCTCCCAGTGTTCCCAGGCCCGGCGCTCTGGTAAAGGGTTTCCACCTCTACTGGTAATAGCAACCTCAGCTAATTAACCACAGGCATTTAATTTGAGCCGGAGGAGACCTGAGCCTCGCTCCCAAATGTCCCTGGAGGAAACAGGGATGAGGGGAAGGCGGGGGGGGGGGGGGGGGGGCAGAAGGACCAATAAAAACGGGCAGGAGGTGCAGAGGTTTTTGGGGCTTGAGCACCTGTCGCTCGCAGGCCTGGGAGCAATGAATGCTATTGATGAGCCGGGCAAGGTCGGCCTCCGCCCGGCCTCTCCGGGGTGGGGGGGGGGGGGGGGGGGGGGAAGAGATCTCCGGCGCAAAGCCAGGGGGATTGTTGGACACCTGTCAATCAGACGGGAGGAGGGGAACAATCTGGACTCGGCTACTGTGCCTCGGCCGTAAGACCATTCTCACGGAAACCCCTGTAACAAGATAACGATGCTGCAGAGCTACACCGACACTGAGAGACGCTGACATGAAGGATGAGAAGAGTCACAGTCTCCAGCACTCAGCAGACTATGTGATCGTTTGTGGGAAGCGGAGTCATCCCACCAACTGTGTGTGATGTGTTTTTCTTTTGATTTGATTTAAATACGGATCTTTGAAACACATTCAATCCTAACAGAGCGAGACCATCCAACACGATCCCAGGTGGTAAAAACCAGGCGGCATTCTCTCTAGTGTCCACCAGGGGGCGACTCCTCTGGTTGTATAGAAGTCTAGTCTAAAATGACTACTTCTCTCTTGATTTATTCCCTCAGTAAACATTGTAAACATGAGTTTATGGTCTCAATCTCTAGTTTACAGTCTTCTTCAATACAGCATGATGTTCATTTAGTACATTATGCTCCATTTAGAGTCACACAGACCATAAAGCAGGGGATGCTTTAGGGGGCGGGGCTACACAGTGATTGACAGGTCTCTACCAGAGACGTATATCTCTAGTCACTCCTCCTCAGTCCTAATATGGTCACTTCCTGTTTACTGGTTGCATAAAAACAAGATGGCGACCAAAATGACGAACTCAAGGCTTCAAAACATGAGTCCACAAACCAACGAGTGACGTCACGACTACGTCCTCTTCTCATGGACACTCTTTAAGTTTGACGGAGCTCTCTGACCCTCCTGTTAGTCTCGCTGCACCTGTTGGAGGAATTAACACCTTCATCATCTTATCTTAATGTTCTTTACATACCCGTTTTAAAATATGTGTGTTTTGCAAATCAGGAACTTGAATTTACCGCAATCTGTAATATTTTTTTTTTTAGCCAAAGTAGTCCCAGCCGGATTGATGCTCATTAAAGCACCATTACATTTGGACACATGGCCCAATAAACAGCTACAGTTGAAGAAAAGAGACGCCTCAGATGAAACCAAATAATATAAAAGTTCATGTTGGCGACTGATGCAAGAAAAAGAGTTTTTATCATTTTGGTCTGGTAGTCATAAACTTGATGCGTTATGTATTCAGAAAACGTGGACTTGATCACATCACTATGAATACGGGACCTTTGGGGGGCCCCTGAGGGTCTGGAGTCTCGGTGCAGTTGCCCTCTTTGATTTAAATTAAGTCTCTCTGAGTGATAACTCAATTGTTGCAGGAATAAAATGACAACTGGAGTCATGATTCCACCTCTAAGTACCATCAGAGACGCGTGATTCACTGATCGTCGAGCTGCATGATAAAGACAACACGCTGGTCTCGTTGTGTGTCCTCACAGGTGTTGGGGTGTGTGTGTGTGTGTGTGTGTGTGTGTGTGTGTGTGTGTGTGTGTGTGTGTGTGTGTGTGTGTGTGTTTGATCATTCACACAGCGGAGGTCTCAGAGTTCTCCTCTAGCTCTCCGGCTCAGCTCCCCGTAGGAAATGGCATTAGTTCGGGGGGGAAAAGACGGGACGTCCTGTGAGAGACGGGGCGATCCCGTCGGGGGACCGACCTCTGACCTCTCGTCTGAGAGGAGGGTTGTGTTTGGGAGGGGATAAGAAAGCGAGAAGGACACCAAGATGATTGAATTTTTGTTTTTAGGGTTTAAGGAGGGGGTTTAAGGATTTAGTGAGAAATCAAAAACCCTCCTCCTCCTCCTCCTCCTCCTCCTCCTCCTCCTCTCCCTTCTCCTCTTCCCCTCCGTCGTCCACATGGACCCTTGCAGCTGTCCCTTTTCCCTCTCATTTTTTTCTCCGTCAGATTTCGGCCTATAATTAGCAGAAAGACCTCGGTGACTCTCTCCGCACACATGTGAGTGTGAGCCCAGAACTAATGGTCTAAATCCACACAACCCCCTCCGCCCCCGCCGAGCCTCCAGATCCGCAGAGAGTGACAGGTTCACATGTGGGGGGTGGGGGGGGGACTTCTAGGTCGGACTCGGTTCTCACTGGCCGTGCAGCCTCGTAGAGGTCTCCTCCCGCAGTGCCAAGGGGGCATCTCTAAGCCCCCCATACAGAGTCCTTCGCCCCGGCATTCCTGCCGTGGCACGGAGCTCCTCCACCTGCTGCCCGCGTCGCGTTTAAAGACCGGTTTTATAGAAGCGGTCTAAGCGATTGGAGGCTTCACAGAGAAAACTTTTCCATTACATCCGCCGTCCGGTCGCGGTCGTATATAATCGGAGAGCGAGGTCGTGCCGTTTTTTGCAGGTCAGCGGTTCGTCCGTGAGGAGTTGGGCGAGCTCTGGTCGTGCCGGTGTGACCGGGGTGGGTGGGGGGGGTGGTCGGTTCCTTCCTAGAAATCCATCCACGTCACTGTGGTTCAAACACCTGTCGCTACTCTGCCTCCTTAAGCCACGATGGACACTTCACATCCACCTCCAAGTTCATGTTCACCCAATTCAACCAGTATAATTAACATATATCAAGTATGTTTTCTGTCCTTTGTAATAAAAACAATTGTTGCCTCAGAATCAGTTTATTTACAATTTACATCTAGATACAGAGCGACCGCCACGTTCCTACAGAAGCCCAGAAGGGACAAACCAAACCCCGGCTCTGGCCCGGTCCTCTAGATTTTCACGTTTTCACGTCGACACACTTTGCACACGAGAGACGTTTTTACTGCTAGATGCAGTTAAATCCTATGAGTAAGATTAGCAAAACCTAAATGTCAAAAAACTCTGTTGACATATTACCATAATCGTATAGAATTTTAATATATCATCATGTAATATCTTTTCATTCTTTATTTATTCAATTTGTTTTAAAATGTAAATGTAGTTTAATTTACTTTCCACCACTGAGTGACAAAAAGAAACTAAATTATATAAATTCTACATCATTTTTTGAAGTACAAGTCAAAGGTTTTGGGGCGCCTGGTTATATTTTAAAAATGACAGCAAAACTATAACTTTACTTTCCCTGACTGAATATCTGGGATGCATTCGTTCAGGCGCCTGTATTGGATGATTTAATCTATAACAATGCATCATATTTTATAAGATTATCATATGTTGGTGTGTGACCTGCAAAACACCTGAAACCAAACTGTCAGATTTATGTAATAAGTACCATATTTGCCTCCTGGAGTAAAGTAAATAAATGGTGCAATTAAGTATAAATACCCAATTTAAAGCCATGTAATACTCCAGAACAGTACTTTGAGTTGACTACTGACTTTCTGGGAGAGCAGAATGTTCCTTCCAGAGGTGGACGGAGGGCCTCTGCAGCAGCGCGACACGCTTGAAATCCAAGCGTAACTATTTCCAGTGTGACACCGAAAGCGTAAGTCGGCGTGCAAAATGAGACAAATGCCGACCCGCATTTTTTCGGACGCGGCGATATTTCCGCGGAAACGCGACACTCATCCCAGAGTAAACCGTGTCGTTAAAGGTTTTACAAAGTCATTCTTCTCCCCTCACACTTCATTTGGGCATTACTCTAGTTTACACGGGCTTTCTGCGGTTATGGTGGATTTGTGTGGTTTATCAACTTTTCCTGGATTTTCTCCCTTTAACCCACAACACTAAATCACACATTTGTCTAAACAGATGTGGTGTTTTGGTTTTTTTTACCCACCGTGACGCGCAACGTGGACTCAGCACCTTTTCACGTTTTTTTTTCGGTTACTCGCACGTTCCGATCGATTCACCGGGACGCTAATTCAGCAACACCCAGGAGACGCAAGGACATAATCCGTCTTTGTGTTTTAGCCCAAAGCTACGCATTACTCACCCAGAAACCCAAAACATAAAGTTCACTCAGCTCTGACTCACAGCCGTGTTTCAGTGAGAGCAGGAGGCTTCTAAAGCTAGCGCTAAAAACGGACGAACAACCGTGAGGCAAAAAACCACAACATTGGAATTAACTAAAAAATTCTGATGAGGTTAACGAGGGCCGGGGAGGAGGGGGAGGAGGGGGGAGGGGGGGGGAGGGGGGGAACCCAAAAACAATCAAAACATGAGGTCGCTGCAGCTTGATTGACAAGTTCATGTGGGGAGATCTTCACTGTAGCAACATAACTTTGGTTGCTAGGAACAACACCAGCAGATGGATGGAGTGTCTGATTTTCCGCGCTGACCGACAGTAAGAGATGGCATCTGTGTGTGTGTGTGTGTGTGTGTGTGTGTGTGTGTGTGTGTGTGTGTGTGTGTGAGAGCGTCTATCTATACGAGCGTGGTTATGTGTGGGGATTTTGATTCTCCATGCCCGCAGTTTTGGCACGAAGAAAAAGTATTAGATTCGTGGGGGGGGGGGGGGGACAAATAATTAAGTGACATCAGCTGGTGCGGTCCAGGCAGAAGGTTGCTCCTACAAATATAGAAGCTTCTCTTTTTTTTTTTTCCAATAAATCGTTGCGGGTGTATCGGCAGAGGCCTCGGGATTGACAAACACTGCCAGGCATCCGCCGCGGCCCTGATTAATGTGACAGAGAGGTCTTTCAAGTGGGCGCTGAAATAGAACATCAAACGGGTCGGACAACAGCAGAACCACGGACTGATACAACAGGATAGAAATGTCCGGTGTCCCACAAACACCCCCTGCTTTTACACTCGACCAATCAGATTCCTGCCTCATCAGCTAAATATTAAGATGTATTCTTATTAATGGCTCAATGATATTTTTGGAAACATTCATTTGTATCCCAGAGTTGAAGCCTTTACTCCGTTGAAAATACGAAATACTTACCTGACATATTATATTTCTTGGGCTTTTATTGTGAAAGGTAAGAACGCCATCTTTGTCAAGGTTGAAAGAGACTAATAAAGTTTTCTTCTCAGAATAATCCCCCCAAAAAAATAATCACGTTGCTTTTTCGCTGCATATTCAAGTATTCATAAACAGAAATATAAAAAACACATTGATTATATTACATATCGGGCTGGGCGATAAAATATTACAATACTTGAAATATTGAGACGATATTGCACCGTTGACTATTGGCGCTTTTACAAAATATTTACAAAATATTTACAAAATATTTTAAAAAATATTTTACAAAATATTAAAAAATATTTACAAAATATTTACAAAATATTTAAAATATTTACAAAATATTTAAAAAAATATTTAAAATATTTACAAAATATTTACAAAATTACATTTTACATAAATAACCAGTCATGTGGATATAATGACTAATATAAATAATAAATAATGGAACAAGTAAAATCACATCACTCTACTGTAATGGAGCCTTTAAAACCAGGAGAAGTCAGCTCTTTTGCCATATTACAACGTTACGATTTGCTAAATTAATTCAAATTAAATTATATCATTAAATTGCCTGGCCCTAAATTAAAAAAAAAACCCGCCTTATAAAAG
Source organism: Cebidichthys violaceus (assembly GCF_023349555.1). Taxonomy (NCBI): domain Eukaryota; kingdom Metazoa; phylum Chordata; class Actinopteri; order Perciformes; family Stichaeidae; genus Cebidichthys; species Cebidichthys violaceus. The sequence continues at coordinate 2,361,162 of NW_027176274.1, read as the reverse complement.
CCTAAAGAGTGACTCTCTGGTGTCCCATGCTGGTTTATAATAGTCCTGAAAACAATATAGCTCTTTAAAATCCACTGAAACACCTGAAACCTAAGTGAGCAGAGTGTTGAGATGTTCCTCTCTAGCTGCACAGTAACACCAGTCATTATTCAGTGAGGAGTTTGGGTTTTTTTCGGGGCCTTTAAGACCTCAAGCGACCAGCGGAGCGACCTGCATTAGTGCACAACTTGAAGATTATCAGTTGTAAAAAGCGAGCGCGTGCTCATGAGAGCGCTGCATTAGTGTGAGCCACTGTAATACGCGCCGTGAAGACGGTCAGTAAACACCTCGGCGCATCGGGGTGTCGAGAGACAATACTGAGGTGGTGCAGCAGCCGGTAACAGGGGGGGGGGGGCGCTCCAGCACCACCGACACCTGAAGAGCAAAGCCCCGGTCCGGTCTTCCAGGTGCATCGGCGCTGAGCTGTTTTCAGCGAACGGTATCCGCCGCGTCATAAAATTAGCACCTTTCCTTAAAGACGGGCGGTGATGTTTTGGAGAGGAGCCTGCCAACGCGACTGGGGGGGGGGGGGGGGGGGGTTATTCTGGCAGCCGTGGGCTGATGACGAAGCCGATGATATTTCTTCTTTTATTTGACCTGTCAGTTGTTATGAAAGATGTTCTCTGTAAACACGGCAGGGGTCGAGGCCCTGGAAGGATGAGCATACCGGCGCTGGTGACGGCGTCTAACTATAAGCGGACCGGCGTTGATCCGCGACCCGTACGGATCCCCGTAACAGTTCGGCACGCACCTGAACCTGGGATTAACTCATTTAAATACAGTTTAACCATCATAGTGTCAGTATAAAGTGTTACCCGCCGGTCGCTACCTGTCTTTAAAGGGCTAGTCACGTTAGCCGTTAGCTGGTGCTAACGGCTAACGTTGCGGAGAGGTTCCGTTACGATGCGGTCCAGCTCCGTTGCGAAGGTAAATTCTACGTTTTTGGTGAGAAACTTGAATAAATGAACTGTTTGACTTCCTTACAGTAGCTCCAAGCAGCTCATACATTGTGTGATGATCTGTAGCAGCCTTCTGGCGTGTTGTGGTAAAAAGATGTAACTTTGCGCTGAGTCAGCCAGAATAAATGCAGATCACAGTTGGATGTTTGAGTCAACTACTGGCTTCTTCTGCTGGCTAAATACACACACACACACACACACACACACACACACACACACACACACACACACACACACTAGTGGAATCACTACTGAATTACTCGTAGTAAGCACTTTGTGATCGTATCAACTCGAGGCCTTTTCTGTTCCGCTTCAGAAATACATCCATCATGCAGCCAGCTTCCTGCCAGAGTCTGGCTTGTTTTCTCTTAAAACCTAAAAAAAGTTCTTAATAAAAAAAAATAATTTCTACTCACACGGGCCAAATGCTGACACACAAACACACACACGTAAGCCAGCTACACACTATGGATAAGCGCACACGGACAAGGTTCACAAACAGGTTACGCTCTGTAAACAAGGTACAAATCCTGACAACTTTGCACACAAAGTTGAGCTCAATTTCAGCCTCCAAAGTAAACCGTGGTCCCTGTGCCAGCGCTCGGCCTTCACAAAGGCCCACTGTAGTTATCACCTACAGCGTGAACGGACTGCTCTCTCTGCTTTTTCATCAACAATGTGGACGGCCAAGAAAAACACCATAATTCCATTTATTTACTTTTGAAAGAGATGAAATCTCTGGCGCTGGATATCTCCGAGTGTATCTTTAGGCCAAAAACAGGGTGAACCTCCTCCTCACAAACCCACACCTCTCTGGTTCCTCAGCGCTTTTTATTTGGCTTTCCACATTCCTCTGCTGGGACTCGCTGACATTGAAGAGTTTTTTTGTTGGGGGGGGGGGAGGGGGAATGGTGGTAGCCTAAAAGGTTAGAGGTCCGGTCCCCCCCCCCCCCGAAACGTGGACTTGAGGCCTCGGAGGCCGGCCGAGGAAGACCGTGGATCTCAGGTGTGAACGTGTTTTAATTGTGTGAATGCGATGAAGCTCCGGCGGGTGACTTCACGCTCCGGCAGCTGCAAAACACCAGCAGAGAGAAATAAGTCTCCGCTTAAATACGCCAAAATACCGCACTGACCCGTCCCTGAACTGGTGGGTACTGGTTTTCGGTGGTCGATATCAATGGACAGCAAAGAGACACCGGAAAAGAATCTTTCAAAATTCTGTTCCTGGTATGATCATTTCATAGCACCATAATCATGTGAAGCTTCACAGAAAAGTCTCTGAAGGCGGTGCTGAAGATATGAAGATCGTAGATTACTGTGACTCATTATGTATTTTCACCTCGTAGGTCAGAAGCCCGAAGTGTCTCAGTAATAACAGATTCAAAGAACATTCTAGAACTACTGGAGGACGAACAAGATCCCTCCAAACGGACCTCATTTGGTGTTTTTATGACGATGATTTTGTCCTATTTGCATCCAATTTAGCATCAGCGTTTGTTAGATTCATGGTCCTGGTTGTGAACTCAACCAGGACCAGGACCACATGTTGGCTGGCACTCATGGATGCTACAGGTGGTTAACGTCCCTAAAATTCTGTCTCTTTCTTTGACCTGTCAATCAGCGTGTAGCCCCGCCCCCTAAAGTACTAAATGAACATCATGCTGTATTGAAGAAGACTGTAAACTAGAGATTGAGACCATAAACTCATGTTTACAATGTTTACTGAGGGAATAAATCAAGAGAGAAGTAGAGTCATTTAGACTAGACTTCTATACGACCAGAGGAGTCGCCCCCTGGTGGACATTAGAGAGAATGCAGCTTTAACACGTGACGCTTACAGATTGAGACAGCAGCAAGATGATTGGTCAACAGACACTGTGGGGAATTCAGATAGAGGATAAAGTGCCAAATGCCTCCAGTCAGTTGAAGCCGGTTAGAAAGTGCTGATGGGAAGTTTCTTGTCCTTGCAGCACTTAATTTGTAACTGAAGTTGAGGGAACGGGTGTACTTTCACTTTAAATATTTGTCAAGTGCAGCTACAAGACGCAAAGCACTGAAAAAGTCTCAACTTGAAGCGATGTCACACCTCAACAGATCTGTGTGTCGCTCAATTAATGCCAAATAAAAAAAGAACAAGCTTATTGTTTTGAATGACACAACACGCTTGTTCCTCAACCAGAGCCACATTTCACACACACACACACACACACACAACACACATTTGCACCACAGAGTGCGTCTACCGCCTAGGTTACAGCACGTTGTCCCGGTGACAGATTAATGTTTGCACGGAGGAGGAATCTTCATGTGATGTGACGATATCTGGACACATGAAGCGGCGTGCCACAGCTCCCCCTCCCCCCCCCCCCCCCCCCCCCCCCGTCCTGCTTTTAGATTTCCACTGGCCTTAATGTGAAAAGCCCACCCTGCTGTAATTTGCGCGCCGCTAAAACCCGAGAAGTGGCTCAATGACGGTGGGGGGGGAAAGGTTGCGGTGACCCTGTGAATTGCGACTGACCGCGGACGTATAAAACAGAAACTTTATTGCGACCGATCCCCGTCTTTCGTCAGCTCACGTGTCGCTCCGCTGAAGATTGTAACAGAAATATACAAAGATTGTTATTGATAATACATTTTTTAAAAAAAAGGAAGGAAAATGGCTGAACTTCAACTGACTTTCTGAAAAAGGCAGAAAGTTGTTTTAGCCGTATTACCATGCAGCTTTCTATTTATACATATGGTGTGTATTGTGCGTATGCCCTGTACCTTGCGGTCTATCTATATCCCCATCTGGCTGAACAGGTGCAACCTCACACGCAGCCGAAAGCGCTCTGGAAATGTATCCCCATAAATCAATTTAGATATAATTACAGACAACACTATTCATCAGTCAGCATGGGTTCATATCATGTCTTCTGAAATGATTAGCATAGCGAGCTATTTCCGCCGACGGAGCGATCAAATCATTGAACCGCTTTGGTCGTCTTTTATCTTTCGTCGAGCCAACTTTTCATTCGCGTTCAGAATTATTATTAGGCAGGTTACAATGTGTTGATGCGTACGGCTCACCGTGTACAGCAGAGCGCCGGCGTTTCTAGGATACCGACACCAGCGGATTAAAAACGAGATCCGATGATGCTTTAATTTGCTGCAAAGATTCTTTAAAGTTAAAACGGATCGTAACCGCACGATGTCAGATTTACTGCCGACTCGTTTTATTAAGACTTGAACGGCGACGTGGAGCTTCAATTCAGGGTGAATCGGAGAAAATCAAATATCAGGATATTTTTCGATCAAACGCCTCTCGACGGTGCTTTAACAAAATATTTACAAAATGAGATTTTTGATAAATAATCAGTAATGTGGATATAATGACAATGATGCAATAATAATGAAATGGATAAAGGTAAATTAATTAATACTTTAATGTAATGCACTTATGCAATATTACCATATTCAAAATAAAAGACAGATATATTCAAGATATATATTCATACATCGTGTTTTCAGACAAAAAAGTTACCAAAATGGTTTAAAATAAAATAATCTATCAAAAAAAAGAATTTACAAATTTGAAATAATGTCCTTTATTCTGAAATATTAGAGAGAGCCAGAAGAAGTACAAGAAGTACACACATGGCCTATGAGACAGAAATGTACTACAGTATAGAAGTAGTAGTATAGTTAAATCAAAAGTTACCGAAAGTAAGATAAGACAATTAAAAAAGGCAGCATGTTACAGCAGCAGGAACAGAAAAGACCAGCGCTGAAACAGAGCCGACCCCATTAGGACGCGGTCCAACTGAACAAAGACGGGGCCCGCGGGCCGTTTAGCGGACCGTCGTAAAACTACTGGTCCGGCTCCACGGTGCTGATGGATTGAACTTGTCTGACACGTGGAATCAGGGAAAGTGCTGACTAATTAAAAGCCAGCTAATTGGTGGAGGAACGACCTGGTGACACGCAGTATGAGCGGTGTAAACGATCAGGCACCCCGTCAGAGGAGGGCTGCTGTATAATATTACATTATATGCACAGATGACTACTTTAACAGCACCAACGGCCACAAGATCCTCTATAGTGGATCGGATGTCTCCTCAAATGAGAACTTGTGCCCTGAAAACAACTCTGACTTCATCAGAAGTTATGGAGTAGATCTGAGGTATGAAGTCATCGTCTCACTAAAAAAAAAAAAAAAAAAAGAGTATCTTGTCATCTTGCAAATAACTGTTTTCTATCCGGAGAAGGAGAAGAAGTATCCTAAAGTTATTGTGACGCCACAACATCTCTTTGGTAGCAACCCTACAGCAACCCTACAGACCATTTCAGCATCTCTCAGCAGATGGTTTTTTCGTCTCTACGACCTGCAAACTTTGACCGTTTTGTCTTCGTCTTATTGTTCTTATAATTTCGACTGTTTTGATTTAAAAAGCTTGGATGAACCCACTGCATGCTACCTGCTCAGCACCACGCAAAGTTAGCGACTAGCTGGGGAACGTAGTGGAGAAGTTAGCAGCTAAAGAGCCAGATGTTTTCCTCAGGGGCTGGTGGAGACCAAAACGGAGCTAAAAAAGAATGACTCCAAATGAATATTGATGTTTGTGAAGTCTACTGGATGTGTAAAGGCAACCGTTTGCTAACGCGTATCAACGTAAAAAAAAGGTGATAAAATGTCACAGCTCGCTCCCAACACTTCAGACGTTTCCCTCGGGAGGTGGTGGAGACCAAAACGGAGATATAAGAACAGAGGATGTGTGTAGAGGTGGTCACCAAACGACTCCAGATGTCTGTTAACGTTGTGTTTCGTCGTGTAGTTTGGTGGCTTTGGATATCGTCTTGAATCAGACGGGGTCGTAAAATAAATTGATGGAAATCTCTTGAATAAGTCGCAGTTGGTGGCGACCGATCCGAACACGCTCTGACCCTGTGAAACCTCGCTCGGCCCTAATGATTGAAAAGTTATTCACCCTCTCCGTCTCCCCTTCCCCGGCGCTGTAACTCTATCTCTGCAGCTCAGCCGTTCGCTGAGGTGATTAAAGCAGATCTGAGCCAACAGAGTGAAACGCAGTCCGCAGGAATGTTCCACTTGACCGTCCAGAGCATACCAAGTGAGAACGAGAGGTGGTGTTTGAGAGCAGGTTTGAGTTTCACGAGACCTTCTAATGTTGTAGCAGTCAACCAAACATTTAAGCTCATAAAAAAAAAAGTTAGACGGGCGAAGCGTCGGCCAAGATAGTCAGAGGACGTGTGAAATGTTGTAATATTCAGGGACGCATGAACGCACAATACCTTGGAATTATTCATTTTTGTTTTATTAAACTTATAAGTGTATCGATGCCTTCCTTCAACGAGAATTGGAAAGTTAGAATGAAAAATAATTTATAGATAACATACAAATAATAACAACTTTAACTCTCACTTAACATTATGAACAATGGCGTTAAGCTCAAGTCACCACATTGTTGCTGAATTAAATTCAAATGACTAATTCAGAAAACATGAATCATCAAATCTCCTGGTCCTCTATATGAACCAGTCTCAGTGTAGTCCTGGTCCTCTATATGAACCAGTCTCAGTGTAGTCCTGATCCTCTATCAGACCTCCATCAGTACAGAGACCATCAGAGAGAAGATGGTCTGTTTCTATAGAGTTATTTTTAACGCTCGTCATCGGAGCCACCGGGTCGGATTCTGGTGAAACCGAATTAAATCATCCAGGTTCACTAGAACCTCCTTCATCAGACTCCAGCAGAGACCTGGTCCACCGTGGACAGACCCAGATCCTCCAGCAGAGACCTGGTCCACTGTGGACAGACCCAGATTCCTCCAGTAGAGACCTGGTCCACCGTGGACAGACCCAGATCCTCCAGCAGAGACCTGGTCCACCGTGGACAGACCCAGATTCCTCCAGCAGAGACCTGGTCCACCGTGGACAGACCCAGATCCTCCAGCAGAGACCTGGTCCACTGTGGACAGACCCAGATTCCTCCAGTAGAGACCTGGTCCACCGTGGACAGACCCAGATCCTCCAGCAGAGACCTGGTCCACCGTGGACAGACCCAGATTCCTCCAGCAGAGACCTGGTCCACCATGGACAGACCCAGATCTTCCAGCAGAGACCTGGTCCACCGTGGACAGACCCAGATCCTCCAGCAGAGACCTGGTCCACCGTGGACAGACCCAGATTCCTCCAGCAGAGACCTGGTCCACCGCGGACAGAACCAGATTCCTCCAGCAGAGACCTGGTCCACCGCGGACAGAACCAGATTCCTCCAGCAGAGACCTGGTCCACCGCGGACAGAACCAGATTCCTCCAGCAGAGACCTGGTCCACCGCGGACAGAACCAGATTCCTCCAGCAGAGACTTCTCAACTTCCACCTCATTTGTTGAGGACGTTGTAGAGACCACACAGTGACGTTGAGCTTTAGAAACCATCCTGACGTTCTTGAACATTGAATTAGACTCATTTAAAACTGTAGATGTATCCGTTGTCTTCTACCTGTGTGGGTTCAGTGCAGACAGTAAATGACATTAACAGTATAACATAATGTCACCAGACCTCCTAATATGGTGCAGTCTTAACACTGCATTAAACAACCGCCTCTACACAGATCAGTCCGTCTGTCTGTCAGTGTTGTGAGCAATAACTGAGCACCTGCTTCTGTACATGCGCGCACACACACACACACACACACACACACACACACACACACACACACACACACACACACACACACACACTCACTCACCTTCATCCCGGGGTCACTGTCACATTCTTTAGACAGAGACAGATAGCCTGTCACACAGGTGTTCTCACACACACACACACACACACACACACACACACACACACACACACACACACACACACACACACACACACACACACACACACACACACACACACACACACACACCCGTCCTTTTGCCCTCCTCGCTACAGATGAGCTCAAGAGAAACATTCTGGAATAACTGAAGCAACATTCATGAGTTCGTTTGCTTTGTCACACATCAGCTAAATGTATTTCTGTTAATATATATTCTTAAATAAAACGTCCATAGAAACTTCTCAAACTGCCCCAAATACAAATGATTTGACCTGGGGTGTCTGCGGCCCAGTGGGTAGAGCGACATCTTTTCACCACAAGGTTAGCGGTTCGATGCCCATCTCCTACTGTCCGCATGTCAAAGTGTCCTTGAGCAAAACCCCGCTGCTGCCCTGGTGCTTTACAGCAGCCCACTGCTCCTAGAAAGGGCTTAAGAAGGGTTCAATCTAATATATGTACCTGTATGTAACAAAGTTTAAGTTCTAGTTTTGAAGCTCAAGGACGGTTGATAGATTTTGGGTGGAATATCACTTTATTATTACACATTTTAGGAGGGATATAGAACTATAAAAGTCAAATATTTTGCAGGATTTAAATACTTTTTACTGCACTTTTTATTATAATTCAGGTATTTTTTTAAAGTATCTGTCATGCACTTAGTTAATATCTAGTGATAAAAAAACAGGTCATATATTTGATATATTTCTCTGACAATAACTACCAATCCTAACCCCCCCCCCCCCCCCCTTGAACAGTTAATTAGCAAAGAAGTGGTCCCGCTCCAGAGGCTCGCTGTGGAGAATCAAGGTGTTAAAAACAGGGAACTGATTTATTAACTTCTAATTGTTGGTGTGGATGTCTCTCCGTCAGACGGGGGCTGAGGTTACTGACACACTTCCGCTGAGTGCTAACTTTTGTCAGCTTGCAGATTCATGGCCGGAGAAAACCTCCCACTGTGAGTCGGAATATTTTGGAAAAGTCGCAAAGTTGTTGCCACCACTCGAAAGATTTCCCCCCTGGCGTCCTGGAGGGGGAACTGTTTGTTTTCTCCTCTCTGGGTGATTAATGAGGAGGGGAGGTAGCACCAGCAGACTAACAGAGGAAGAGCAAAGGGGGGGGGGGGGGGTTGTGGGCCTAAAATATCCTGACGTTTTGGGGTGGGGGGGGGGGGGGGGGGCTCCCAGACCGGCGTGACTCGCTGTAGATAGCAGGAGATTGCAAAGGCTCAGAAAAAAAAAGAAAAAAAAGTGAGGCTTGTCTGGTCGAGCTATTTGTGGAGCAGAAATTCAGCTTTGGACACATCCTGTCATCCGATGATGGATCAGTGGGAGAGGAGCAGATCAGATGGGGGGGGGGGGGGGGGGGTAGAGGGCATCTTGTTTTGAGGAAAAACTAAAACGTCAGCCGCCCCCCCTTCCCCCCCGGCCCATCGAAGCCTCGGACCAAACCACCTCCCGGTTTGTTGTCGTTGGTCTGGACCACAGAAGGAACCCTCCCCTCCCGTTTCTGTATTCGGTTCCACCGGCGGCTCGTTAAGAGTCGACCGTCAGCTTTGCCAGCTTACAGATTCAAAACAAATCCGACTCCAGACCTGTAACTCCATCCACGCTTCCACAGTTGACCATGTCTGGTGTTCACATATCAGCACTTGAAGCTGCATATCATAAACAATATTGCTGTTCTATTTCAGGTTTCTATCAGGCACTGGTGCCGGGATCACTTCTAGACCGTATATTTCATATTAGGGTGTTGTCATTTACTCGTTCACTACATTTACTTCACTCTTACTGCTCTTCTACTTTGCACTGGTGACATTTTGACTTCTTATACACTGAATACTTTGAATCTTTGATCGTCTTCTGCATGGCACAAGACTTTAGTTCAGGGTTAACGAAGTTCTAATCAATCAATCCGAGTCATCTTGACTTATAACCGTATCGACTTATTCTTTATGTTCATGTCACTTTGCTTTAATGCCAGTTTATGTTTTCTTCTTGCCCCGTTAATTACCAGTGTAAACGGTACATATACAGTAATTGTTGTGTAAATCCAATTAAGTACTTCATCATTGATTATTTTCTTCTTTTATTTGGAAACAAAATCAACTCCCTCACATGAGAAGTTACAGTGTCCTCCTCCTCCTCCACCTCCTCCTCCCTCGTCTTCCCATCGGTCGATCAGCTCGACTGGGTTTGGAATAGCACCAGTGACCCCTGGGGCAACAGTCTGCGGGCACGGGCCGCACTCCCCCCCCCCCCCCACCATCCACCACCACCCCACCCTGAGTCGTACCCTCTGTGATTTATATACCTGCTCTGAATTTACAGCTTGTGAAATACTCCCCGTTAACGGGACGGAGAACCAAGAGAACAATGGGCCTGTCCACTGTGTGTGTGTGTGTGGTGTGTGTGTGTGTGTGTGTGTGTGTGTGTGTGTGAGGTGGTCTATGTTTAAGTGTGCATTTGCATGTCGCATGTTTCTGAGGTTGTACATATGTTTTGACAGTTTTTGCCTCTAATTTCTATTGTGTGTGTGTGTGTGTGTGTGTGTGTGTGTGTGTGTGTGTGTGTGTGTGTGTGTGTGTGTCCCACCAGTCAGCAGAGCACCTGGCGCGGAGGAGAGCTTATAAATTCCCACGATAAGGAGAGGGGAAGTGTCACATAGCTGGGTGTCATTTTTTTAAGATGTGAGGAAATGCCGCCCAGCTTGATCTCCTTTTGAAATACAGAATCGCTGAAAATAGTGAGACAGTTCGGTTTCCCCACGCTTCGCTAACTTCTATTGATGGAGCAGGAAAGCGGGGAAAAGGGTCCTTACTTTCCTTCGTTAGTTAAAAATACTCCACAAGGTGCTTTCAGACAGTTGAAGCTTTAAAGCGTCAAAAGATGCGGCAACACCTGTGGTGTAGAGAGCGGCGTTATTATGAACCGGTGAAGGTGACCTGTGGTCGTCACATGAGGCATTGAAGCGGTACGTTGGAGAACCATCACCTCATTAAATGTTAGAGCAATGTGTTGGCAAACAATTGCTATATCACAAAACACCAGCAGACACGGAGCAACATTAGCATTTCCATCAGACAAACTATTAACAATAAATAAAATATAAAGGGACACATCAAGGGTCCTGATGAATGTAGGTTCCAATATTCACTCCATTAGTAGCTCTGTTTTGCTCTTAACCACAGACTGTATATAAGAAGTGGACGTAGTCATCGTGACGTCGTTGGTTTGTGGACTGACGCTTTGAAGCCTCGAGGTCGGCAATTTCGCCGTCGCCATCTTGGATTACGGCAGTCGCCATGTTGTTATTTTTTTGCAAGAGATGAACAGGAAGTGACCATATCTGGACTGAGGAGGAGTGACGTAGAGACGCCGTATGTCTCTGGTAAGAGACCTGTCAATCAGCGTGTAGCCCCGCCCCTAAAGCATCCCCTGCTTTATGGTGTGTTTGACTCTAAATGGAGCATAATGTACTAAATGAACATCATGCTGTATTGAAGAAGACTGTAAACTAGAGATTGAGACCATAAACTCATGTTTACAATGTTTACTGAGGGAATAAATCAAGAGAGAAGTAGAGTCATTTTAGACTAGACTTCTATACGACCAGAGGAGTCGCCCCCTGGTGGACACTAGAGAGAATGACGTTGAGGTTGCGGCCGGCACTTCAATCAACCTGATGATCTGACATGATGTCGGACAGAGAGAGAAACTAAATAGTCTCTGATCCCAGCATTGACTTTGTATTGTGAAACCAAAAATTTCACAGTTATTTCCCAAATGCTGCTTCCTAAAATACCCCCCCCACCCCCCGCCCCGCCCCGCCCCGCGGTGAACTGCCTCCCGACATAACTGCGCTGCCACCGGGCCCTCCTGGTATTGATGACACTCTCCTATTAAAAGAGATGTTCCACACATAATCTCCCCATTAATTGGCTGTCAGGCGAGGTATTCGTTGCCTGGTCAACCGAGACATTGCTCCACGTGTAATCTCTCTTTTCATCAGAGGAGGTTTCTATGTAAACGATAGGTTTACATAATCTCTGTTGATTGGGCGACCCGGGGTGGGCGGGTGGATTAAAGAGATTAGGGTCCGGCGAGAAAGGAAACCTTGCTCATCAGAGTAAAACGCTCACCGCATGAACGTTGAGCACATTTACATGAACACAACGCTGCACCTTTAGATTTACACATAGTGTCCTTATGTTGCATGGCGGAGTTGGGGTGGTGGACGGATGTGCAGCACGTCTACGTCCGGTTCTGCAATTAATATTTGTGTTTTAGTGTTTTTTAAAATGTGCATAAATATTAAAATATTCTCAACTGTTTTCAGCGCTGGGCGTGGAGTTGCACCGCTCGTCAATGGCTCAGGCAACCAATCAAATTAAGCAAGAGGCGGGCTTACACTACTTTACCACCTACTTCCTGTTTGGGTGTCGGTAAATGTGGTAAGGGCTAGCTGGCTAGCTAGTTAGCTGTCGGGTTGTGTGTGAGAGGGAATTGTATCTCATGTTGTGATAGTTTGATATAGGCTACTGAACTGAAGCGCTTCATACCTGCATTCTCTCTAGTGTCCACCAGGGGGCGACTCCTCTGGTTGTATAGAAGTCTAGTCTAAAATGACTCTACTTCTCTCTTGATTTATTCCCTCAGTAAACATTGTAAACATGAGTTTATGGTCTCAATCTCTAGTTTACAGTCTTCTTCAATACAGCATGATGTTCATTTAGTACATTATGGAACATTTAGAGTCAAACAGACCATAAAGCAGGGGATGATTTAGGGGCGGGGCTACACGCTGATTGACAGGTCGACACCAGACGTATACGGCGTCTCTATGTCACTCCTTTCACTGGTTGCAAAAATCCAAGATGGTGACGAACGAGAAGGCCGAAGTCGACCATGTACAGGTAGAAAAGAAACTCTACTCTTCAGTCAGTGTAACTCAGCTGAAGGCCGAAACTGTAAAATATCAAAACCCAGTTTAGATGTTGGTCTGGAAACAGCCGGTAGTGATGTTTAGCAGAACCAGACTTGATGCTCATTTCACTCTTTACAGCAAATGCAGAAAATACTGTTTTTAATTAGTACAGAAATAAAACACCTGCTTAATAAACATATTGTCTTATAATCACAAGGAAGTCTGCAGCAGCCGCTCAGGGTTGGTTGGAAGACCAGCTTGAGTTGGTGAATCTAAAAATAGGTGTGAGTCATTTCCCCATGTGAGCAACAACAAGACAAACTTCACCAAAAAAAAAAGTCCCAAGTATCGCCTCGTCCAAAAAGTGTAATAAATCACAGCGCGATTATCATTTTTACCGTATTCTCCCGACAAAGCGACACGCCGATATCAGCGAGACGTGGTTGTGGGCGCTGGTGCTTGCCGTCGTGGGGGGGGGGGGGGGGGGGGAGAAAAAAATCAATCCTTTGTGGCCAAAGTAAGAGGTAAACAAACAAACAAACAAACAGTTTTGCCGAATGTCATCGTCTCCCCAGCTGCACGTTTGTCGGCGGGGGTCAAAGGGGTAGGAGGGAAAACGGGAGTGGAAACGTCATAAATCAGAGGGATTTTAGAATCTGATGACAAACCTAATTCCTGTCTGAAAAGAGCCGAGCCGCCCACCCCTCCCTCCCCGACTGTCATCGAAGCTGGCCTATAAACATCGCAGCTGTCACCCAAACTCGCCCGGACCGCGAAGGACATGCCATCGTGTCTCTCACATGCTCTTTCCCCCGGGCCAATTCCTGGATCGGAGTGGCCGGCGAATTCCACTTTGCATTTTGTCACATTCGGCCCACAGTGGGGGCTGAACCAGGACCCCCCACCCACCCCCCCCCCAACTGTAAACCCAACCACCACCCACTATCCCCTCTCATGTCTGACCATCTGTTGAAGGGCATTTACTCCTGCGAAATCGCTTCAATCCGCCTGCCCCTCCAAAAACAGGTTGTGAAGCCTTAAAAAGGGAAATGTGGATAAGGGTGGAGGAGGGGGTAAGAAGCAGAGGGGTGGTGAGTGGGGGTGGGGGGGGGTCGGCACACCGTGCTAAATGTTGTCACTGCGAAAGGTGAGTAGAGGAGCTTTAGAGGCCATTTTCCACTCAACAAACCCCCCCCCCCCCCCCCCCCCCCCCCCCCCACCCCACCGCCACAGGCAGTGGTAACCAGATAGCTCCCAGCGTGCCTGCTCTGTAACCGACACAACTGATGCTGGCAACTCACTCACGGGAGATAAAGACAAAAAAATAGAAATATAGAATTACACCGGGACGTCCAGGCATCCGAGGAGCACGTCTCACTGCTCCATTGACTTGAACCTAAAGAGACGTTCACACCACAGGGAACACCTGCCGACGCATAAACAAATGAAAAAAGTAGTTTTAAATGGTCTGGGCACAGAACAGAGCTCATACTTTTATAACCATTTAAGAATTAACACCCAATTCAGGATTTTCTCTGCAGCATATTTAGCAGCTGTTGGCGAATATTTGTGGTACCTCATATTCATATAAACCGGTTTGCAGCTGTTAGCGCCGTGCTAAGCCAAATGTTGCACCACAGTACCCGCCCTGCGAGACGAGCGGACACTGGACTCCACGCGGGAGGCTAACCGGTTTACGACATGTTAGCGATAACAACTTAGCTTTTAATGTTGGAAATCTCCAACAGGTTAGATGTCTGGAGTTTCAGTTTGGGTGGTGTTGATAAATTAATAGCGTGTACACTTCACATCTCCTTCTGCCTGTAAGCACCCCGTCTCTGTCCAGTCCACTAAAGAATTAACTGAATAGAATGAAAAGGCGATACGACACCAAAACATACTGGCATTAACTTCCCCATACATTTAGTTAAACTGAATATAGTGAGCTCAGTGACGTGGTGACCTTTCCTTCTGCTATAGGTTCCTTGTTGTGGATGGCAGGTAGCCACAGCATCTCAATAACAGCATACTAAAAACACGAGGCGGACAGAAGTGGAAATGGTAGAAGCACAATAATGCCCTCCAAGGTGTCCTCATGTACGAAAATATTGGTCACTTATTTCTTTCTGCAATATTGCTATGAATGTCACGCCCATGAATACGTTGATTCTCAGTGCATTTGTTGTTGTTTTGATAGTTATACTTTACTGTATTACTGAGTGGTTTTCCCCGACACTAGTGGTTTAAATTCCTGACTAACTGCTGCTGCCCCCCCCCCTTGGCTGCTTTTGACGTAAATGGCTGCGACACGTCATAAATAAGAAGAAGAAGAATGTCACAGGGCCCACTTCCTGTGTAATTAAATCAACGTGTTGTACTGTACGTGATGGCGGAGAAAACGCCTGCGTGTGTGCTCGCCATATGTATGATGACACACAAACTCTGTCTTTGTGTCTACTGTCTACTTTGTACACACACACACACACACACACACACAACAGTATTTCTGTATCTCTTAGTAAAGGTTCAGCTGCTGGATTGCAGTTGGTTTTTAGATGAAAACAAGAGTGACGATGTTGAATATTGTTACTTTTAAAAACAGCATGTTTTACTGACTCGATACTAAAATGTTGTAATAAAATACTTAAGTCAGTCCAGCTGACTTGGTGTTAAGATGAAGGGGTTATTTGTCCATTCACGTATTGGACGCCACTACAAGTTCTGAGTTTTATCAGTTACAAAACATGTTATTGTTTAAGCAATACATTGTTGGCCTGAATACAAGATGTCTTTTTACATTTGAGAAACTATATTTCTAATGTGTTGTGTTTGAGAACTTGACCTTTGTGTATCCACAATTGCTGATATTGTCTTTAAATTGGAGCATAAATAGAGTTTCTAAGTGAAAACAGTTCTTCTTAACGCCTATAGAAGACCACGAGATGCAGTTTAAAACTCAGAAAAAGAGCCACAAGGGCTGTGGAGCATCTTGTGTAACCGAGTCATGAATGCTGGAAAGAGACGTTGCTGTTGAGTTTTTTAACGACGTTTTTCTTTGACCACCACGAGCCGAGTGACGTCTAGCTCCATTATGTTGGAGAGAAAGCAGACATCTCTACGGCCGATGTATCTCCAACACTTGTCAACTCACACCAAACAATCTAGATTGATAAATAGCATTACAGGTAAAAAAAAACAATTATGTTTGATTTTAGGATGAACTGCCCCTTTTAACTGGATAAATAGTTGTGGGCGTCACAACCTTGCGTGAAATTACTGGTTTTACGATCAGAATTTGATCAGTTCGGTCTGATTACATTTGAAAAGTCTAAAAGAGACTCATGATTGAATTATTTCATATACCTAAACCACCACGTTAGCATAGGGCTAAACCACCACGTTAGCATAGGGCTAAACCGCCATGTTAGCAGAGGGGCTAAACCGCCAAGTCAGCATAGGGCTAAACCACCATGTCAGCAGAGGGGCTAAACCGCCAAGTTAGCATAAGGCTAAACCGCCAAGTTAGCAGAGGGGCTAAACCACCAAGTTAGCAGAGGGGCTAAACCACCAAGTTAGCAGAGGGGCTAAACCACCAAGTTAGCATAAGGCTAAACCGCCAAGTTAGCCGTCTCAGCAGGCGTAAGTCTCGTTAACATTCTGCTGATGTAGCATGAAGCAGT
Organism: Cebidichthys violaceus; assembly: GCF_023349555.1. Lineage (NCBI taxonomy): Eukaryota > Metazoa > Chordata > Actinopteri > Perciformes > Stichaeidae > Cebidichthys > Cebidichthys violaceus. Next base: position 2,344,734 of record NW_027176274.1, on the reverse strand, counting down.
GAGATGGCCAACATGTTGTGTATACAGTAACTGTAAACAACCCTCAGAGCAGAGAACACTGCTTATTTTTTCACAATTTTGAAACCAAATTTGAAATACGTGGCTATTGTTTTAATCATTCAAATTGTTCAGTGTGGTTTATAACAGCTTTCTGTGGACCCATTTATTTTGTCTTTGACGTTTTCAGAGAAAACAAACTATCATCCCGTGACAGCAGCTCCACACCGAACCCAAACACTTCCCAATGTTTGTTTAAAACTAATTAAAAGCGTCAAAGTGTGGCAGGGGATGATGTGTCTGGCCTATCTGCCCTTTGACCTTTAAAGCAGCCCCGCAAAACACTTTCTAAATCTCATTTTGCCAAAGTAGGAACTCATCTGTCAACGCCTTCTGCCTCTCTGTAGCCCAAACGGCGATGATATCAATCGTCGCTGCTGGCGGCTAATTGAGATAGCAGCAGCGCTGAGGGCTCCGGCTCCATTGTCAGGAAGGTGGTCACAGTAATAGTCTTGTAATTGGCTTTAAGTGGATTAAGTGCCAGGCGAGGCAGAGCAGCTCTGGCCAGAGATGTGCAGTCCAAACACAACCTGTTGGCCAGAGTGTGAGGTCTCAATCTGGACAACAGACATGGCTCCAAGTAATATATACATATACACACACACACACACACACACACACACACACACACACACACACCTTGATTTGACGACTTTGTAAAATACCCAATAAGCACACATCTGTGACCACAAAACAACCACTGAGGTGTCCTATAGCAACCACTTTGTTTAGCTACTGTTTAGGAGTTACATTGTGTACCACACGGCTAGCAAAGTAAGTAAATCATTGCCATGACAACAGTGGATTTAATGCAGCTGTGAGGCCTTTTGACTTGCTAAATAAAACTAGAAATCAGCCTCAGACTTGTAATATGTTCTTCATAAAAAAGGTATGAAGTGTAAAGTGTACACTAGACCGAGAGGACCAGGAAACACTCCTTGGACTCTATGGAAGAGTAGAAGAGCAGCTGTCATTACAGCATTGACGGCTGTGAATGTAAAGCTCCCGCACCGCTAATTCATCACATGCACATGTAAAACCATCATCGCCGCGATATCTCAAGCCATCATTACCGAACGTCAGGAAGATCAAAGATCGACGCGGACAAGTTGGAATAAAAATGGAACCAGCCACTCAAACAATAACGTAAACAGAGAGTAAATGACACAAAATATTACATTTTCTTCCCATTTTCCTAAAAAGAACGCTCCTGAAACTCGCTTATTATCAGCATTTCCCACATGTCTTAATGGGGAAATGCTCCATTTCGGAATATTGTCATATTTGGAATTTGTGTGCATGCGATGCGAGTTAACACTTATAATAAAACTATATTCGTTATGTAGAATGGTCGTCAAGTCTGGGACCTATTTGTAGAGTTTCTATAATAGAAAATAAAAAAGGAGTAGAAATGTTAAAGCTGCAGGACTTTATTAGCAGCTCTTTTGAATCCGCTCTTGACTCCTGAAGTCATTGCACCAGGCTCCACATACAGCTGTGTTGTGCAGCCCACACGTCACAGAGCCATCCTCAATTAAAATGGTCTTTCCACCGGGTCTTTACTCGTGGTTGTAAATTTAACTTGGCATTCCTTTATGGAGCAGGTGTGAGGGATTAGGCTGGGGGGGGGTTCATAAACTGTACATGCGACATCTGAACTTGAACTCTTGATACATTACATGACACACTGTAAATGCAGACATTAAAAGATATTCTCAGAGAAACTGACAGCCGGACACACAAAATAACAACACCTGCCATCAGTACTGAGAAGTGCAGCTGGTGGAGACCTTGTGCCTCTTGAAACTTTTACTGTTTCCTTTGAAAGTTCACCAGATGGATGCTGGGTAGCCGCCTGTCTGAGGCTCCACACATTGAACACCTGAAAGTCTGCTATCAGAACTGTGTTTGTGTCTTTATGATTCAAATTCACCCGACCTAGTTAGGTTAGTTCTGCTTGTTTTACTTTCTCTTTTAACTTGATCCGCTCCACTTTTAAAACACCGGCACAAAGTTATGTTATAACAACACACCACCTGTCACTTCAAATGACGCTACATTCAAGCTGATGCTTTGGTTGCTGGTGATTGGTTTAGCGAAAACCAAATCTCAAAGACTTTTGCCGACGTGTTCTGAGCGTGTCCATAAATAATGTTGACCCCGGAACACGGAACATGAAACACCCACAAGCAATGCATGTTGATTAAGTGAAGAGGTCGTTCCTGATTTAAACAAGGACACACACACACACACACACACACACACACACACACACACACACACACACGGCAGTAACCACCGGTTCTACCAAGTGAAGCCGATGTGAAGTGTGTTAAAGCTGCATTCTCTCTAGTGTCCACCAGGGGGCGACTCCTCTGGTTGTATAGAAGTCTAGTCTAAAATGACTCTACTTCTCTCTTGATTTATTCCCTCAGTAAACATTGTAAACATGAGTTTATGTCTCAATCTCTAGTTTACAGTCTTCTTCAATACAGCATGATGTTCATTTAGTACATTATGGAACATTTAGAGTCAAACAGACCATAAAGCAGGGGATGCTTTAGGGGGCGGGGCTACACAGTGATTGACAGGTCTCTACGTCACTCCTCCTGGTCACTTCCTGTTCACTGGTTGCAAAAAAGCCAAGATGGCGACATCCAAACATCAAACTCGAGGCTTCAAAATGGCACATCCACTTCTTATTTACAGTTTAAGGCAGCAAGCAGACAACTTTATGGCTTAATGAGTGTATTCGGCAAGAAGAGAAGGTTCAAAATAAATGTGTGTCGATTTAAAAATATTGATAAAGATGCATTTTCAGCATCAACGTCATCGATTACGACGACTAATCCCAGCAGCCCTGGTGTCAGACACATGCTAAAGGCTAACCTCTGTGCGCCGGTATTTGGCAAGTTGGGATGAGTTGGCAACGGAGAAGAAGCCATTTTGCCGTTTTGTTTTTGGATTGTATTTCAGCAAAATGAGTACAAGAAAACAAGTGTCCATAAATACCCCCAGAACACCCCCATGAACAATCCATGACAGACTTTGTCCTCCAGCTGGGCGTCTCAGGGACTTAAAAAAAAAAAAAGGGTTTGGCAGAGTTCAAGCATTCGGTCAGTGTGTGGTTTTTGACACACAGATTTAAAAAGGAGCTCGCTGACAATGTGCAGGGAAAAGATTGAGGACCCCGGCTTCTTGTTTTCCCCTCTCGGCGCACGTCGCAATGCGATCCCAGCCGAGCCGCTGAGCCGGCACAATGAGCGCGGCGGGTGTGATACGGCTTTCGACAGGCCTGTTACCGTGGGGGGGGGGGGGGGGGTTACACCAGCGCTGTTTTAATAGTGTGATCCAGACCACAATACAGTGTTGTTTTATCAGAGATATAAGTCACACACTGCTAATGTCACCGTGAAATTTCTGCTGAATCCGTCCCTGGCGTCCGCCCAGCCAGTGCAGGTGAGGTCCATGAGACAGAGACAGAAAGCACAGCTGCCAGTCGCAAACTCGCATTCAGACACGCACCAGCAAGGCATGTATGGCCCCCACAGATAGATTGATGGTGGCGATGGAGGAGGTGGGGGGTGGTGGTGGTGGTGGTGGTGGTGGTGTGAGAGCTGCGTGGCTGTCCTGAAACCAGGCCAGCTTTAACACAGCGGACACGGTCAGAGTAACATTCTACGTGACAAGCGTTATAAAAAGGTCATTTACAGAACGCGTGTGTTGAGCTGAAGGTCTGCGTTTTCGAAAAGAAAAAAAAAAAAAAAAAACCTGGTCTTTTCGCATCGTCCATTTTGCTTTGACCGTCACACAAACGTCCTGTGGAAGTACTGAGCGAAGCAAATGGAAAAACTCCTTGACAAGGACAAGAGAGGCGCGCTGGGTTTTTTTTGCGAGCACACACACACTTATGAGCGTTGTTGTTTTTACGGGACGGCCCTTTATGTTGGGCGGTGACCTCCGGCCCGGTCGGCTTTGTACTCGGTGATGCGGGGCAGACCCGGGGCCACGCTTGGTTCATGGCTTTGATGTCGAAACGCCTACAGAGGCAGCGAGTGGAGCTTGAGACGGCACGAGTTGTCAATCACTAAAATACTGTCTGGCTCGTCTAAACTTGTACGAACTATAAACGCCTTTCTGGTGGGTAGACCACGTTTATCAGTTCTCAACCAGTTGGACCTGCTCATGCTGTATCCTTCACATTCGATTGGACAAATAAAAAGTGGACGGGCTTAGAAGGTAGCACACACTGGATTCCATCAGTGCACAACACTATGCAGCCAGACGGCTCCAAATGAAAGTGTTAAAAAAGGCACTTTTTTATTTTATCACAACTTTACTTAAGTACGATTATTATCAGAGAAATGTACTTAAAAGTTTCATGAAGTAAAACGTTGTCTTTCTGCAGAATGGCTCCTATTAAAAGATGTTTGAATATTATTTACATGCAAGAGCATCAGCATTTAAGGTTGTAGTTTGTCAATATGGAGCCAATTCTAGATCATACTTGTCAATAACTAGTCAGTGTCTAATAAATGTTGTAAAAAGGATAATATTTCCCTCTGAAATGTAGTAGAGTAAAGTAGAAAGTACCATAAACTGGAAATACTCCAGTAAAATAAAAGTACTACTTACTTAAACCAAGCAGCCAAGCACACATACAGACAGTAAATCACTTTTTATACAGTCAGAAACCACACAAAAACATTTTAAAACAAACCGATACGCTCACAACATCAACACCATAATCAATTCTTAAATGTTATAAGTTGTAGCCAGCTACATAACAACCACTTTCACTATACAACCATCACTCAGCTGTAACTGTAAGACCAATTACAGCAAAAGACCTTCAATGGCAGCTAATAGTCCATTTAAAGAAAAGACCGACTCACCTGCCATAGGAGAGAAGCGGTTGATCGCGGCCTCGACGTCCGGTTCTTCCGTTCTCATGGAGCCAGGTAGGTAGCAGAGCCAGGTAGCTAACAGAGCCAGGTAGCTAAAGAGCCAGGTAGGTAGCAGAGCCAGGTAGATAGCAGAGCCAGGTAGATAGTTTGTAGATAGCAAAGCCATGTAGCTAGCTAGCAGAGCCAGGTAGCTAACAGAGCCAGGTAGCTAACAGAGCCAGGTAGCTAAAGAGCCAGGTAGGTAGCAGAGCCAGGTAGATAGTTTGTAGATAGCAAAGCCATGTAGCTAGCTAGCAGAGCCAGGTAGCTAACAGAGCCAGGTAGCTAGCTTGTAGATAGCAGAGCCAGGTAGCTAGCTGGGTCTCCTCAGGTGTAAAGCACAAACAACTCAAATCATCCTGATATAACACAAGTTCATCACAACTGATGTGATCCCATTTTGTTTGTTTTGCTGTTGTTACATCCCGGCTCAAAGGCTGCAACATAAGGTAGACAAGACGAGTTCAAACATATTTAAAGAACAAATAACTAAAACTAAACAAACAAGCAGCTGTATCATCCAAAGAAGGAGGCAGAGAAGAGGGGGCGGCCATCTTTGTTCAGGTGCCGAGTCTTTATACCTGGCACTCCCACCAGGGGTCTGTGTCCCACCAGGACACAGACCCCTGGTGGAAGGGAGGGGTCGTCACACTGTCAATACGGCGCTTTGCCAGGTGAAGTTTTAGCAGATTCATTCTCATCACTTAGATACTCGATGAAGTTGCGGCTTCCAACCCCTCTCTCATTTTGGAACAACGAATCGATCCAGAACGTACCATTAGCTAGTACAAAACGTCTGTCACGTGATCTTTGAGCAAAAGACGAGGACACCTGGAGTCGGGTTAGCATGAAATTATTTTATATTAATTAATCCTGTTGGATTCACTTTATACAAACTTTTGACATAAAAATAATAACATAGAAATATTTTTTTAAAGGACATTTTCAATTCCTGCTCTGGCTATTTTTCTTGCTTGTCACACAGACAGCTTTTTTCATCATTCTCACATCATAGCAGGAAAAAACACAGGTGTGTTTAATAACTTTAATGGCCGCTCTGTTCCATATAAGTGCCCCAGTACCCAAAGCCAGTGAGCCTAACGTGCATAATACCAGGGCCTCCTTGGAAACCTGCACACCAAAATGAAATGCAGCCGCCGTTATTGTCGTTAATTACCTTGAGCTTTTCCTCCGTACGACAAGTGAAAATGTCTGCACTGGAAAAGGTCAACTGATTGAAATAGAAGAGCATCTGTTCTGGTCAGAGGTGTGTGAGACGGACGGCTGAAGAAAGCGTTCGGAGTTACACTATTTCAAGCCTCTCACACTCAACCATGTACCAGGCGACGTCAGACAAGTCCCCTGACGGTTCAGGGTTTAAGGGTTTAGGGGCGACATCGGGATTGGGCCTATACCTTTACTACTTCACACCCTTCTCACACTCCACCGCTTCAGTTCTCACACTCTAAACTCAACCCCACCACGGGGTTGGTTTTCGATATCCGGGTCACCGGTCCCGGTCAGTCACACTATCCGCTGTGATCTCCGAGGACCTGACCGCGAGTCTCCACGCAGCACCGGACCTCTCTCATTTAGACACGGGGGCGTCCCAGCGGGGCGTCTTTGTACTCAGCAGGCACGGCACCGTGGGACGGGCCTGGGCCGGGGGGTTTTATCAGAACCACCTGCCCGTGCCGGTGTCGACCATATCTCAAACATCTCTTTTCCCTCCTGAGGAAGAAGAGAGAGAAAAAAATCATTTGGACTGTTTCCTGTTGACCTGCATGCCATCGCTGAGAGTGTGAGAATATGAGTGTGTGTGTGTGTGTGTGTGTGTGTGTGTGTGTGTGTGTGTGTGTGTGTGTTTATGTTTCTGCTCTCCATGTGTGCCTCAAACTGAACATACGATGTGTCTAAAACGATGAAAACTGCAGTTCTCTGTCCTTAAACTACGGTTTAATGTGAGTTTAAAGTTTGAATTTAGGGTTAAGTTTAGTAGGATACA
>NW_027176274.1:2302726-2332726 GCF_023349555.1 Cebidichthys violaceus | reverse complement strand
GACGGCCGTCGCAGGAGCCGCTGCCCTGCTGGCCGCTGGCGTTGCCGATCATGTGCATAGTGTCCATGCTTCCGTTGGACAGGTACTGGCGCTCGGCGAAGGCCCCGGCGGGGGACGAGGAGCAGAGCAGGCCTCCCTGGGGCTTCTCGGGGCTGGCGGCCAGGCGGGGGGAGGTGGGGAAGTTGTATCCGTACAGGTTGTAAGGGTTGTGCAGGGAGAAGGCGTTGTAGGAGCCCTGCTGCACGTGGTGGTGGCCCCCGCCGAACATGTGGGCGGAGGAAGGGGAGGATCCGGACGAGGAGGACGAGGCGGAGCCGGAGCCGCCCCCGGCCTGCATCACGTACTGGAGCTGCGAGGCCGGGAAGGAGCCCAGCTGGCCGCCGTAGGCGTCCATCTTGGCTCCGGGGCCGCCGCCGCCGGCGTGAGCGCCGCCCTGCATGCCGGCGGCGATCAAGGAGGAAGTCCTCTGCGGCAGGAAGGACTCAGAGGGCTGAGCGGAGGCCACGCCTCCCCCCGCGGCCTGCAGGCGTCCGTAGGAGCTGTCGGCCAGGCCGCCGTAGCCCTGCAGCGCCGCCATGTTGCTGCGGGCGCAGGCCGGGTACTCGGACAGGCCCAGGTTGCAGAGCTGGCTTTCCCTGCAGCCCACATTGAAGGTGTTGGGGGCAAGGTGGAAGGTGGGAGGGGAGCAGGAGGGGGACAGGAGGTGGGCCGCACCAGAGGGGGAGGGGGTTCCTGTGCTGGAGGTGGTGGGAGAAGTGCCTGTGCTTCCACCTGGAAGACATACGGAGAAAGACAAAGTGAAACACAGATCTGACAGAAGAGCACTACATTCCAAAGATCCTGATGTATAAGTACACCGAGCTCTGCTGGTAAACCTCTCAGTACTTCATTCAGCACTTTAAAGCTGTAGTTCCCAGGAGGCGGAGCTTCTGTCAACAGGTGTTCTGCACACTGACGAAGGTCCTTTAGGCTGATAGATACAGATAAAGAGTTCTCTGCAGAGATTTAAGTGTCGGGATGTTTATTCTATCACTTTGAGCTTTTTTCATACTTCCATGTTCAAGCTATGTTGCCGTTTATGAAAGCAGAAAATCACCATTTAAAGACGTTAGTTTGGCTGGACTGATTCAAGAGGAGTGAAACGATAGCTGTGGGATATCGATCGCGGATTCCTTCTATTAATGAGAATTTGGCCGGGTTTCATCCGGCTGTTGGAGAAATTCAGCCTGAACCGTCAAAAAACGAGGAGGAGGCAGAACTAAACAATCCAGGACTCGCTTGGCCGGGGTTCTGATTTTGCGCCATATGCATTCGATAATATCGCTAGAAGATGGAGGGAGGGAGGGGATGAAGAAAAGAGAGAGAGAGAGAGAGAGAGAGTGAGAGAGAGCGAGAGAGAGAGAGAGAGTGAGAGAGAGAGAGAGAGAGAGTGAGAGAGAGAGAGAGAGAGAGAGAGAGAGAGAGCAAGGTAGACTTCAGGAGGAGAGAGAAGAATAGTTTGGTGATGTCATGTTTTCCTCTGGTGAAGGGCTCGAGGTGCTTCAGTGCCGGAGGGGGAATAGTTGATTATATGAAAGGAAAAGGGTGTCTGGTGCCATAAGGACGCGCACACACACACACACACACACACACACACACACACACACACACACACACACACACACACAGAGGACTTTGATTGAACCCAAATCACTTTGAAAGGAGTTTAATGATAACAAACAGGAATACGGAGCGTCACGTCATGCTGACCTTCCAGAGGTGACCGGAGGCGGATGAAACGGAGCGGCTCCAGGGCCCTGACGAAAAGACCTCGTCCTGGGGCCTTGGAGCCGAGACCCAAAAAAAAAAAAAAATGGGGGGGAGGTGTAGACCCCCCGAGCTGACGCCAGACTCGTGTCGCGAGGAGGCCGTCCAAAAAGACGATGTTTTTAATGTGTTTTAAGAGTTCAGCAGAGCTGCCAGAGCAGCAGCGCCACGGAGCATCAGCAGCAAACTCTTCTGCATTTATGCTAATTTAATGACCACAAGTTGACACATGGAAGTGAGCCATCATAGAAGAGACAGCAGTGAGTATTATGGGATACCACGGCGGTTCTCAAAGGGGTCGCCGGTTTCATTTCTCTGTTATCCTGAACACAACAACGTTACAGTTTTGATATGAAGACTTTAAATGTCTTGTGGTTTTAGACAGCATGCAACATTATATATATATATATATATATATATATATATATATATATATATATATATATATATATATATATATATATATATATATATGAGAGAAATCATCATTATCTTCCACCAATATTGTTCATCAGCAATGAACTTACCACATTCTGCCAATCAGAGGCAGAGTAAGGCGGGTCTTCTACAATCAATCAAACTACCGTAAATAATGTGAAAAGAGGGCACGTCAACATTTCTTTTTTTTTTTTTAAACCTCTCTTGCACACTTTTTGCTGCTGTGACTTTGGGATTATAAGTTCATAATTAGAAGGAGGAAGGACAGACGGAGGGATTTGTTGAATGTGTATTCACACACCTTGCTGTTTCTGCATGTTGGTGAAGTCTTCAAACGTGAGGGTCCTCACAGGAGGTCTCCAGAAAGCATAGGTCTCCATGATGGCCTCCAGGCCGGTCCTGACGGAGACACAAACAAGAGACAGAGACACTTCAGAGCAGCAACAGGACGCGATGGTGGCCTCTGAGGGACAGTTCTTTATCTTCCCTATTTATTCTCTATTAACATGGAAACTGCAACATTAAATAATAACTGTAAGATCTGTGATGTGTTCTTATTCCTACGAACTTGTTTTCTTTTTGCTCGTACATTTTTATTACATCGTTGGCAATAAAATTTTATTTTTTAACATTTTTCTTTTCCTTTTGGTGTATTTATGTTTGCATGAATGGAAATGAGCTTTGACACACCGATGTGCTGAACATGAAATCATTGCCTCAATAAAAAGAAAATATTTGAGGTAAAAATAAAAACATGTTTTATGAGTCACTTTAAGTGCTATAATGTCAAATCTTTCCAGTTTGCAGTCTTTTTTTATTCTGTTATTCCTATTCAACTGAACCACACTTTACATTAACGACATCTTTGAAAACGTGCCAAAATAAACGTCACTTTTAACTTTATTATTACAAAACATATGACCAATGCACATCTGTCTGTGACGATGGAAATAAGAGAAAATAATCAACTGACGAGAGAGAGGAAGTGATGTCATGAGAGAACGAGAGAGAGGAAGTGATGTCATGAGTGAACGAGAGCGAGGAAGTGATGTCATGAGCAAACGAGAGAGAGGAAGTGATGTCATGAGAGAACGAGAGAGAGGAAGTGATGTCATGAGTGAACGAGAGAGAGGAAGTGATGTCATGAGCGAACGAGAGCGAGGAAGTGATGACATGAGCGAACGAGAGCGAGGAAGTGATGTCATGAGCGAACGAGAGCGAGGAAGTGATGTCATGAGCGAACGAGAGAGAGGAAGTGATGTCATGAGTGAACGAGAGAGGAAGTGATGTCATGAGCGAACGAGAGAGGAAGTGATGTCATGAACGAACGAGAGAGAGGAAGTGATGACATGAGCGAACAAGAGAGAGGAAGTGATGTCGTGAGCGAACGAGAGAGAGAGGAAGTGATGTCATGAGCGAACGAGAGAGAGAGGAAGTGATGTCATGAGCTGGATCCATTAAAAACAGCAGCATGCTTTTCACTGAGGGTGATGTTTCATGTTGAATCTGTACATGGTTCTCCTTCCTGCTTGATTTACCCCCCCCCCCCCCCCCCCCCCACACCGTGTTATTTTAGGGCCACTAACTCCTCGGCCTCGTTAGTGCGCCGCGTTAACCGCCGCCATCACTGCACTCATTCATACCAACCCGAAAAAAGCCAAACAAATGAGCCGTATCCCTCCGCTGCTGCAGGCCGTAAAGCCTGCAACACCTGAGCCTTTTATATTAAGACGCTATTAACAAAGTCAGAAGGAGGAAAACTTCATTTTGAGGATTAGCAGTGCCGGTCTATTAATGTCTATTAATGTCTATTCATGTCTATTAATGTCTATTAATGTCTATTCATGTGGATCTAGTCGGTAACGTTCCACAGGAAACCGGCTGCGTTCACACTGCAGTCATTCTACCGCTGAAATCCAAAGAAACGCTGCTTTCTATGACTGTTAACGTCGCTCACAGTCTATATAGATATATCTATATATATAGATATATCTATATATAGACTGGCAGCGCAACAACAAAACAAAAGATGTCTCACCTGTTTTTAATGTCTACAGATTCTTGTTTGCAGCAAATTTGAGTTGCAGCTTCCTTCAACTTTTTTGCAGAGTTGATGGTTTAAGTGAATTAAACATGGAAAAAGTTATTGTTTCACCTTTTTTTTTTATTGCTTCACTGCAGAAACTTTATCAAAAACTAGATAAGCTCATAGTTTAGATTTAGTGTTGTTTGTATTCTATCTACCGTCCGGTACTCTGAGAGTGATGTCAGCACGGCCGTCACTGCAGCGAGCCATGTTCAAACGCCACTTTAAATCAGACTCACAGTCTCCTCTGGTGAGTTTAGAAGCGTCTTAATAAAGAGTCATTAATAATAATAATAATAATAATAATACATTAAAATAATAATAATACATTAAAATACTACTAATAATAATAATAATACATTCAAATAATAATAATAATAATACATTCAAATAATAATAATAATAATAATAATACTACAATAAAATAAGATACATTTAAATAATATTAGTAATAATAATACAATAAAATAATAAGAATACATTAAAATAATATGAATAATAATAATACATTAACATAATAATAATAATACATTAAAATAATAATAATAATAATAATAATACATTATAATAATTAAAATAATACAAATAACCAGCAGCACTTAAAATCAGATCTGGCCCCATGGAAGGAAAATTAAATTGTCCAGAGTGACTTCCAGTATAAGATCAATTAAACTCCTAAATTACTATAATTCTAATAATATATTAATATGATATCATGTATAATAATTTAAAGATCAGGCATTAGAGCTGCAGCTTCACTTCACAATATTCATGACCGATCACAGATTAAGAACACAAAGACCAGACGTTTTAAAGAGGACTGTGGAGCGTCGGAGGCTCCCGAACATTCAAATCCCAACATGGCCGACTGAAGGGGGGGGGCGGGGGGGAGTCCTGAGTGGATATGTGAGGACAAATTCATTCTCTCTCTCTCTCTCTCTCTCTCTCCAGACAAATATATCTCACGCTCCGTTATCTTTTCATCTGTTGCTTTCCTGCAATGAAATTGTAATGCCAGTTCATAAATCAAACAGTCTATTGTTTGAAAAATGGAAAAAAAGATGTCTCAAATGTCTTGCGTGCCAATAATGCAGACCAGATGGAGGGGGGGGGGGCCTGCTTTCATGTGCGGAGGGGTCTGGTGGTTCAGTGTACACCCCCCCCCCCCCCACCCCCCCCCCCCCCCCCCCCCCCCCCCCCCTGCTTCCTCCTCTCCTCCACAAATGTTGTATATGATAATTCAGAGAGAGAGAAAGAGAGGAGAGGAAGCGAGTGAGGAGGAAACGTATCTAAAGCGCGCTCAAAAGCATGTGTGAGGTTCAGTAACGTGGTTTCCAGGAGCCAATAGGAGCGCTCCCTCTGGATGATGTCAGCACACCTGTGGCGACAACACAGCTGATGCAACAGCTGACGTGAAAAAAAAAAAATGTCTGACCAGTCGGGTTGTGTGCGTCACAGAGTCTGTCCGCACGGTGGGTGGGAATTTTCACTTTTGTCTTTATTAACAGAATGTAGTATAAATGAGTGTGTGAGTGGTGTGTGGACAAAGCCCTCAGTAGAAAGCTTCAGCACACAGAGAGGAATGAAGGTGTGAAGGTTGGTGGATGTCAGAACTACTGAAGTGGAGATTTCTGGATCAGAGTGTGAGAAAAACTCCATTGATAGAAAAGCTCCTTTAAAGAGACGTTTAGTTAAAGTCCAGACATTTAGAAGAGTCTCCAGGTGAAGAGGGTCACAACATGAACTAGTAGATATCACCATCACACTTCACCACTTCATCACTCACATCAACACCAGCAGCTATTCCGTTACAAGTTCTCTGAAATGTTATGTTTAAATATGCAAATTAGGCTTCTTCTAATGGTCACTTTTGATGAATTTAGGGAGAAATCTGCAGACAAAAAACATCTAAATGTGTGTTCTGGATGTTTTCTTTCCACTAGTGTGAAAGAAAACATTGTTGTGGAAGTAAAAATAGACCAAAATCTCTCTAAATTGACCAGAGCATGAAAAGCCTGTAATGTCTCGCCTTAAAGGAGTCGTAAAAAATCATGATGTCAGCGTTAATAACCCTGCATGGGTTCGGTGATTTGCAAGACTAAAGATGTCTAGACGTCTAGGTTGAAGTGAGCTACGCTTCAGCTCTGCAGCTCCTGAATGTGAGTCTTTTGTTTTACAGTTTGTTTCAGTCCTGTGTGTGTGTGTGTGTGTGTGTGTGTGTGTGTATCTCTGCGTCTGTCCGCGGCTAATATCTCATTCTGCTGCAGCAAACTGCACAATATTTTGGGTGTTCAGTTTTGGCAGCATGTTTACTAAGGACCTGTCATGGCTGCGACAAACAGGGGAGACAGTTTACTCACTTTCTATTGTTTTCGTACGTTTGGCTAACCGCTAACTGCTAACCGCTAACAGCTAACGGAACTACAAGATATGTCAGATATGAAGATTTGCTCTCTTTGCAAACAGACAAAGCAGCTGTTCTTATTTGTACGTTCTGTCCTCACACCGTTGTTACAGGTTACACAGATTAAAAGCTGACTGGTCTGTGTGGAGCACATTAAAAGCGGTGTAGCAGGCCGCGTCGTGCAGCTGCTCCGTCAGCAAACGGACGTGGGGACGAACCTGTTTCTCCCAGAGTCCCTGAATCCTTTGGCGAACGGGTTCCGGTCGATCTTTAGTCTGGTGATCTGCAGACGAGGAGAACGTGGAGAGGATGAACGTGTGACTGTTCTAAGCTTGAAATACACTTAAATATATCAACATCTGAGTGCTAAACAACAATAAGGACGGTAAACACACCTGCTGGTTCTGGTAGGCGGTGACGGTGGTGAACACGGTCTCGGGGAAGCTGAAGGTCTTCACTCCCTCCCCGCTCGGCACCGCCTTGTTTTGAGACAGCTCGCTGCTGAAGTCCTTCCTGATGACGTGAACGCGAGGCTGATACTTGTGCATCGAGTGGAGGATGATCTGAAGATGTGAGAGGAAAAGAAAAAAAACTGTTGACGTAAGCATAATAAAGGATTTATTAACGTTAAGAAGGCGTTCTTCTCGCTTTACGTTCTGTAATTAACTGTTAATAAATGCATAGTGAAATATGTCTTGATCTAATCATTCAGCGAAAAACGTTGGTAAAGGTTTAACGATGATATAGTAAATATAAATACATTAGTTTATAACGCCATTATAAACTATTTTAACAACCTCAGAAGGCTTTTATTACCGTTCTTAAGCAGTCAATAAACGTATTATAACGTATTGTAAATGTCTTATAGTAGAACAATAAACATGTTTAAAATGCTATCATTAACACTTAGTCTTATTAACACGTCAAGTACTAATGAGGGTGTTATTACCTATTAACTAAAGCTTATTATAAGGACCCTAACATGAGGAATTATCCAAATATCGAACATTTTGCCGGTCCCCTCTTTCTTTCATCCCTTTGAAGTTGTAGTTACTGCAGGAAAACATTTCTATGAATCTGTTTTTGGCTTGTAATACATAATTAAATGACCAGGGGGAACATTGCTTTAATGGCACAGTGACAGGCTACACGTGTGAAAGATGTTAAACTCCTGCTGGGTCAGGTTTCAAAGAGGACTCGACGAGTAGTCGTGGGGGGTCAGGGGGTCAGGAAGTGATTCTGGTCTTCATGCATTAAGAGGTGTATCACAAATCCACATGAGCCTTTATCAACTCCACACAACTTAAAGTCTCAGCCTGTAACTCCACTCCTCTCTAAGTCTTTCTGCAGCGTCAATTAGCTCCACCGCTCCTCCGTCAGAGCCACGTGACGCCAAGCGGAAACCGAGTTCACGCTGCGACGCCGCCGGCCGGAGGGAGCGAGGATTATTTCACAGCGGCGTCGAGACGGTGTCGGCCTCGGCGGAGCCTCAGCGGAGCCTCGGGGCCTCGGGGCCTCGGTCTGCTCCTGATTAATCCGAGAGCGAGAAAAACCTTCTCAGAGCCAAAAGTCCCTCAGCTCTGCTACAAACAGAGGGGGTCACTTCAAACCAGGGCTGTGTGTGGGGGGGGGGGGGGCATCTATTTAATGCTCCAGACCTCAAATCATACACTCACCATACAAACACAATATGACTGGATACACACACACACACACACACACACACACACACACACACACACACACACACACACACACACACATTCATGCTAATAATCTCCCTCAAAAGGTTTGCCTCCATCTGCCCAGAAGTCACCTGTCAATCAAACTTGGTGGGCGGAGCTGTGGAGTCAGTAGACGTTGTGTTTTACCAACAAACAAAAAATGGATGTCGTACAAGAAATACTTCCTGTTATCATTTTTAAAACTTTGCTGCAGACGTTAGAGTAAAAACAGAGAACAGGTTCGTGAAGCGGATGCAGGTTGAATCACAGTCGTGTTTTAGGAATAGAGATGTCATCACACACACACACACACACACACACACACACACACACACTCTCAGGGCCCAGAGGAGCCTGAGGTGACGTCGACTCTCTGAACCACTAAAGACTCGGAGGACATCAGCTGACCGGGGCTGAAGAGGTGACGTTCACACCCTGTCAGATGAACTTATCGCTCATGAAGCACGTTTCAAACACAGCGAGAGACAGCTGATCAAAGCAGCGACCGACTCAGTCACATGTGTGAGATGACATGCTGTTACAGTTATTGACCGTATACGTGCGTGTGTGTGTGTGTGTGTGTGTGTGTGTGTGTGTGTGTGTGAGCGCATCATTTATTACACAGCCGTCACGTGAAAATGTGTCAAACAGAGGAACGTTGAAAGCAGAGTTTGCGGAGAAGGTTTTGAAGGTTCTCACACAAACATCGGGTCGTTAACAACAGAGAGGCTGAGAGGCAGAAAGAGGAGCGTTCTGCCCAGAGCTCACTTTATGAGGAGGGGTTTTCCACACAGGCGACGAGGCGGATCTGATGAAGCCGACGAGTCACAAAGACTTTCACAGCAGCACGATGTGTTCAAAGACGTCGAGCGTTTGATGGTTGAAACGGAACACAAACGTGGCTTTTTGACTTTTCTCTATAAATCCAGCGACACGTTGGGAATATAATAGTTTACATTTAGCTTTATTGTGGTTTTATCTTTGATGACATCACTGATACTGAACGTTTTAATCATGAAATACACTTTCAACTATCAATGAATCATATTCTATGAACTCAATAAAGTTTTAATCTATTTTTTTCTTCCATGAAATGTTTTCTTTCAGACTAGCAGAAAGAAAACATCCAAAAATACACATTTAGAGGTTTATTTTGATATTTGTGTCTGGAGGTTTCTCCCTGAATCCACCAACAGTTACCATTAGATAATGCCTCATTTGCATATTGAAACATAACATTTCGGGGGAAGTGTAACGATGGTATGTATTAGTTTGTTTTTTCACGCTGTAAGTAGAGTTTAACGACTAACGGCCTGTGATTTACACTGAAGGAGCGAGCGAAGCGTTGATTGCTTTAACGAGGATCTCTTTCCTGTTAAATCACAAAGCGCTGCTCAGACGCAGCTTCAGGCCCAGTTTATCGGTCTGACATGATGGATGTCCTCTCAGACTCTGCTTCTGTTGACGTCGGATGATTCACGGCAACACGTCTGCTTCTGATGAGGCCACGAGTCGAGGAGGAGCGCTTTTGGTTCTGAAAACAGCTTCGACACGACAGGAGGCGTCGGGCCGCCGGGGAGCGAAGAGAAGGAGCTGCTGGGTTTTACTGTGGGTTCAGTCTGCTTCAACCGAACGAAGCCGGCGCTCTGAGGAGCTCTGCACATTCCCCAGAAAAAGACCGGGAGAAAAAAAGGGGGACGTTTGATTTATGAGGTTCAATTTCTCTTTTCAGATTATTTCACGGGTTTTTAAAAGACATACTTTTGCACAAGTTAAGCGTTAATATTTAAGAGCGGCACAATGTGTTCTCAGCATTACGTCGTAGTTTGAATCCAGCGTAGCTGCAGAAGGAAAGTCATCGTCTTTAAAGCTTCATTAATCCTCTTCTGGCCACAGAAACAGCAGAAGATACGCAGACGGTCTGGTTCTCCGTTCTCCGTTCTCCGTTCTCCGTTCTCGCGTACATCTCGTGCGCAGCGTCTCCTCAGTGTGACCGTGTCACTCAGAACTAGATCTCTCAGAGGCTTCAGGCTGAGCAGCAGGCGGTCCTCTGCTGCCGAACATCTATTCAAACGTGCGTTGTGTGTTGCAGCTGGTATGGATAGTTCTGATGCAAAATATTCACATGAGAGTGTGACGCATTTGTTTCCCGTGTTGCGCAGTCATCCCGGCCCCGGTGTGTGACGGTTAACCTAACAGAACTACAGTAGAAGAAGTCATCGCTGACTCGGTTCCACGCGGGACACGGAGCAGAGGTCTCCTGTGTGAGAGTGGAACACTTAAAGGATCGTTCATTTCACCATCTCTCCTGAGAAGCGGTCCATCAAACAAGAACCGACTTCAGTGTCAATTGAAGTCAACCGACTCCTTACAGTAATGACTGGGTCTTTAGCTTGCTAACGCTAACGCTAGCGCACTTTAACAGACTATAGGAGCTTGTGGGCTCCAGACGGTTTACTGAAACGTGACCGGTTTTTATTTGTTATTTTTATAAAATAGTTAGTAAGAAAAGTATTTTCTTTAGCTTCATTGCAGGTTTTTAAACATAAGGACCAACCAAAGTTATAATCAAAAGCTAATTCACTTTTCCTCCACCTTAAATTGCCCCGTTTGTCCCATGAAACCTAATTCTAACTGCAGAAAAGAATAAAGCGCCAATAAGGGACTGGCTTTAGCTCGCTGCCCACTCGCCGATTACACAGGAGGACGGCAGTAAATCCAGAAAATTGTGGTTTTAACGTGATGCATTAGAGTTAAATATTTCACCTACAGTATGAAACCCACATGACACCGTCAGAGCAGCCAAGAACCAATAAGAGGCTCACTTTAGCTCGCCACCTCTGCTGCTGCCCGGCTGCAGGCGAGGCAGTAAATCAGGCAGGCTGCGGTCGGTGTGGCAGCCGGAGCGTCCTACAAATCAAATCCAATCATTAAGCGCCTTTAACGAAACCGTTCGGTTACAGAGAGCGCTCCACAGAGCACGGAGGAAATGAATATTACGTATAAAAAAAAAAAACACACAAGGGCCCCGGGTTCAAATCCCAGACCTCTAATATCTTCTCCACGCTAATCCTCCAACCGCACAACATTCAGTCAGCGTGGACCGTCTTCAAAAGGAGAGCGTGGGAGAGCCGACTGTCAAGTACCGCAGGAAAATCAGTCTCACGGCTCTGTGACTCACGACAGCACCGAGGACCGGGTCCACGTTCCTGTCAAGCAGACGCATCGAGAACGTTTCGGTTCCCAAAGAAAAGAAAAAAGGAAAATCGGCCTCGCTGCTCCATCAGCGGATTCATTCCTGCAGCAGCGAGGAGTTTAAAATGAAGCTAATAAATCACAGCTTCAACATTTAGACCCGAAGCGCTTTCGGCTGAAATAGCTATCGTCTCTGTCACAGGTCCCGATGCGGACTCGGTTTAAAAATACGGATCTGATTCGTCTTGTTTCTTTTTGAAAAATCTCTTCAATTTAAGTGATTTGTGAGGCGCATAAAAAAAAATCATAACTAATAATCCCCCATTAAAAGGAATGGAATATCAAGCTGCATTTGAACCGTTCTCTTTGTCACATGTTGCATTTAGGTCATATGGGAAATATCAGAATTAAAAGTGCACGAGCGTGCAACACGTGCAGAGGAAAAGTCAGCTCTGAAGATGAAATAAACCCAAAACAGAGAGTTCTCTTATTGCTGGATATTGTTCGAGTTGTCATATTTGTCATTAACATGGAGCTCTTTAAAGACGCTCTAAATATCTAAATTGAGTCATACACGAACACAAAGAAGCCGTGACCACAGGTTCGTGTTTGCGGCGTTGCGTAGAAGCTCTCGGCGGTGAAAACGAGGTCCCTTACGTGTCCCTGGTCGTCCAGCTCGTTGTTGGTGAGCTTGAGCTTGTCGAAGCTGACCACCTGCCTCATCCAGGTGTCCCCCGAGGCCAGAGAGTCCGGGTGGATGTAGGCCCGCGGAGGCACCGGGGAGTCGGCGTTCCCCGCCACCATCCACTTGGAGCTGTGGTACACGTACCTGCGAGACAAGACGGGAGGGGCAAGTTAACACACATATGTACTCTGACAGCGTGTTTGTTAATCGGCAGAAGATCGGAACATTCTGCAGTATAACACTCTGCTCGTCACTTCACCGCTTGTGAAACTCGCGTGCGTCCGTCGAGGTCGCTTCGGGGTTCAACGGTTCATTCGAGTTTTTTCAAAACAAGCTCCAAACACTCGGCCACGTTGCCACAACACCGGCTTTAAGGACCCATGTGTTGTTTTCTTCATTGCGCTTGAAATTTCTACAAAGAGCAACATAAAATATTCCATATGCAGTCACACACACTCCGCCGCACAGTTTCAATTAAGCGGAGCAATAACATTTTGATGGAGTTGTGTGTGTGTGTGTGTGTGTGTGTGTGTGTGTGTGTGTGTGTGTGTGTGTGTGTGTGTGTGTGTGCGCGAGTTGGAGGCGTCGACTACGCGGCGTCCACCCGTTAAAACAGCGGGGAGAGAGAAGAAAGACTAAAAACAAGTCCAACAAACCAGCAGCCGGCACCGAGGCATCGTTTGACAAGACAAAAGGGAACGGAGAGGAAAGGAAAGGAGGGCTTAGGAACGTAAGGAAAGGATGAAGCAAAGAAATGTATGGACAGAAGATACAGAGAGAGATACATAAAGAGAGAGAGATATAGAGGTCGGATTAAAGACGAGGTGGAGGAGCGGCAGAGCGAGGTTGACAATAAGTGGAGGAGAGCGAGAGTGGAGCACAGCTGTTTGCCTTTAGTTCTGGCCCGGCGCTCGGTCCAAAGTGTTTTATCTGCAGCGTCTCTGCCAAAGTCATCACTCACTCCTGAAACATGGACAAAACTCTCATTTGGTCCTTTTGTTATTGGCTCGGAGGGGCTGCACCACGCCGTCACACACACACACACACACACACACACACACACACACACACACATATATATATAAATATATACTCAAGCGCAAACAAAACACACTCAGACACTCAAACACACACATTGACATATTTAAGAAGCATCAGGGGCGTTTCTAGACACGCCCTCTGGTCGTTGTGTTGGAGGTCAGTCAGTGAAGCCGATGCAAAAGTGTCTTAAAGTCCATTTAGAGTCAAACAGACCATAAAGCAGAGGATGCTTTAGGGGGCGGGGCTTGACAGGTGATTGACAGGTCTCTACCAGAGACGATTATACGGCGTCTCCACGTCACTCCGTCACTTCCTGTTCACTGGTCGCAAAAACACGACGGCAAAAATCACCGAACTCGAGACTTCAAAACGACGAGTCTTTGCTCAGCACAGAACATCAGGTCTGGACTCGAGTCACTGACTTAGACTCAAAAAGCTCGGCTTTCAAAGCGATGACTTGAGACGTCACTTGGATCTTCTAGTTCTAGTCTGGTTCTAAAGGGACGGTGTTTACATGGGAATGTTAAATGGTGAGATGTGGGGCAATGAACCTTTAACTACCTGCTTGTTTTTTACTTTATCTAACACCAACACACACACACACACACACACACACACACACACACACACAGCTCTGACTTTTGACCTTAACATACACACACACACACACACACACACACACACGGTGCCGGGCGTTTCTGTAATTTCCTGTTTGGAGCTCTGTTTAGGGTTTCGCTCGGCGTAGCAGGGAAAGTGTTAAGGAACGAGGAAACTTTAGCCCCAAACAGGACTGGAAATCTGATTAGCCCCCCCCCCCCACCCCCCCGCTTTCATCTTTCATAAATCTGCCATCTGGCACCCGGCACGATCAATAAAGACTGGACTTTATGTGACACTCTTACTGGACAGATGGGGGGGGGGGGGGGGGGGGCTTTCCCTTCTCAGCCAACACCAAAACCACACAGCTGACAAAACCACAAACTGTGACACACTCTCATTCTGTCCCACACACACACACACACACACACACACACACACACACACACACACACACACACACACACACACAATCACACCCACTGGGACAAACACACACTCAACAATGCGCTCTCAGCTCATCACACGTACATGCTAACACGGGCCGGCATGCCCATAAACACACACACACACACACTCACACACACACTCACACACACCTACACACACACTCACACACTTGCCAAACCGAGGCTGTATATTGGATTACTGTACTGACAGAGTAAATATTGCTATTGAATTACCATTCAGGGTTGACTGGTGTGTGTGTTCTGAGTTTGTAAGAGAAGACGTGTGTGTGTGTGTGTGTGTGTGTGTGTGTGTGTGTGTGTGTGTGTGTGTGTGTGTGTGTTGTTGGATTCTTATGAGGACCAAATGTCCTCACACACACAGACAGATACATAGAGTACATAGAGAGCAGGATTAGTGTTTACAGGGTTTAAGGTTCTGAGGTTCACGTTGGTTTGGGTTTCGGGTTGGGACGGTGATCTATGTGTATTTAATGATGATGTCCTCACAAGTATAGTAACATAAATGCCTACTTACTCTGATCCTTTCTTTCTTATAGTTAGTGGTCATTGTGTGTCTGCGAATGCTCTTCTATTCATATACTTACAACGACCAAATGTCCTCATAAAGATAGTTACAAAATTTGAAAATCTTTCAATTTCTCCAGTCCTCGTTTCTACGTGAAGTTTCATCGTTAGAAAGACAAAACACAACTTTAAACAGCAGCACAAAGGATGCTGTTTGTGTGGGTTTTTAGAACTGTTGAATATGCGTGGGTACCTGGATGTGTGTGTGTGTGTGTGTGTGTGTGTGTGTGTGTGTGTGTGTGTGTTGGGGGAATGAGGTACGCTCAGAGGAGCCAGGCGGCCCCACGCTCAGCGGCTCAGAGCTCGAGCGACCGTCCACATGAAAGAGCGGTAATATATGGAGCTTTAACGAGCGGTACCAATGAGACGCTCCTAAAGAGGGGCAGGGAGCCCAAGCAAAGCAAGGCGATTCCAATAAAGACCTTATTTCCAGACCCCAAACCCCCCCCCCCCCAGGCCCGTGAGACACACCAGTGACAGCTCCCAGCTCAGTCTGCAAAGGACTGTGGTGAAATCCACCGCCAGGAAGAACCTCTACTATTAAAGACTAACTGTTCAAGTTAACGAGATCTTCTGAGAGAGAGACAGAGAGAGAGAGAGAGAGAGAGAGAGAGAGAGAGAGAGAGAGAGAGAGAGACAGAGACAGAGAGAGAGACAGAGAGAGAGAGGGAGACAGAGAGAGAGAGACAGAGAAAGAGAGAGAGAGAGAGACAGAGAGAGAGAGAGAGAGAGAGAGAGAGAGAGAGAGAGAGAGACAGACAGAGAGAGAGACAGAGAGAGAGAGAGACAGACAGAGAGAGAGAGACAGAGAGAGAGAGACAGACCGACAGAGAGAGAGAGAGAGAGAGAGACATACAGAGAGAGAGAGAGACAGAGAGAGAGAGAGACAGAGAGAGAGAGAGAAAGAGAGAGAGACATACAGAGAGAGAGAGAGACAGAGAGAGAGAGAGAAAGAGAGAGAGACATACAGAGAGAGAGAGAGACAGAGAGAGAGAGAGAAAGAGAGAGAGACATACAGAGAGGGTGGATGTATCTGTGGTGGACTCGGTCGTTAATCAAATATTCAGTGAATATTCAGAAGCGACGCATGAAAACAAATCGACCTTCCTGTGAACGTGTTTGATGTCGGTGTGTTTTAAAACGGACTCACAGACTAGTCTCTCATGTTACTCTCATGACGTGAATTATTGTCCCGGTTTATACCCGGGACATAACTTTACAGAACTTACATTTGAACAGAACGATTCTGGTGATATTCTATATTTTTATAAATCCCACATAAATAATCCGCCCTGGTGTCTTAAATACTCAATAAAGCACCAAATATGTATCATTCCGCCACTGAAAATAGTCCCCAACAAATGCACAATTTACAGTTCGCTTGAGTGAAGTTTGATAAAAAAAAACTACAGTGCCCAGCTGTTCAAAATAAAAAAATGTAAGATTTACATCTTCAGTAGGAACAAATGGATTCATACTACAGTGCAGCCACCGACAGCTGCACACGTGCACAACATCCATTACAGTTTAACTACAGTCACACGCATGACGAGAAGAAGAAGAAGAAGAAGAAGAAGAAGAAGAGGAAGAAGAAGAAGAAGAAGAAGAAGAAGAAGAGGAGCTCCTTTGTTGTGTTTCACTGAACGTTAGACAGAAGTGTGACCGCGTGAGGACGATGAATACAGTAAATACAGTAAATACAGTAAATATAGTAAATACAGTGAATACAGTAACATCACACATTCAAGGCTGCTGACAGACTGCACTCACTACAACCCGGTCGCCACAACGTTTCTATGACCCACAGGACACGTTGAACGACGACGTTTATCAACCAAAAACACGTTTCATGAATCTGTCGCTCTTGCAGAAACACACAGTGGTTAACGTGAAGCAAGTGGTTCGGCTCAGCCAACAAAAGTACGTTAACGTTAACGTTAGAACGGAACGACTGAACGAGTCTAAGTGATTAAGCCCTGAGCTCACGTTCTAGAGTGGCATCAGGAAACAACATCGGTCACTTCTGGTCTCACACGGGACAGGAGGAGCGGTCTGCTGGGTGACAGTCCTGTTTGTTTGGCTCGTGCCCCTTAAGAGACTTTCATTCTCTTTAAACTTGTTGTTTCAGCACATCACTTTCAATAACGCTCGCTCTGTATACTGCGTCAATCTGACCGAATACAAGAACGCTCAGCAGCCTTGTTCTCGTAGATCAACACTTCATCTCTCAGCGTGTAAAAGCTGGTTCAGAGGCTGTTTCAACAACAACAACAAAAGGAAGCATCCCTCCTGAACACCAGCAGGAGACACACGGTGCCCTGGCAGCAGGTCATTTACCTGTAACTATGGCAACTCTGCCACATCATCACACAGTCACCGCTGCAGGTAAACTCCACACGTCTCACTTCTGTCACAACGCCTGAAGAGATTACATCGAGCCATCTTTAAAAACCCGGCAGGTATACGAGCAGCATCTTTCCATCCTCCACCTCGTTCTCCGTCAGCAGACGTGACCGTGGAGCGCTGTCCCGTTTGAGGCCTCTGGCTCTGCTGCTCGGCGCCAAAACGGGGATGATGAATACGTTTCAATCTCCTCTCTCCGGGCTCCAGCACCGAGGGCCGAGGATGTCGGTCTTATTACAGATCCGGAGAGATCCGTCATATACATGCAAACCGTCCTCCAGCACACACACACACACACACACACACACACACACACACACACACACACACGTTAATCACCGGTGCAAATGAACGGGGATCGGAGGAACTACTTTCTGCGCGTTGAACAATCTCTCTGCAAAATGAATATCTGCTGTTTCGGTTCAGATCCCGTTTACACGGCGCGGGTCTAAGTTCTCCGTCCGACATCTTAGACTCATCCAGCGGTGCGCTCCAGACGCAGCCTCGGCACAAGTCTACATGCAGACATGTGAGTGTGAGTGTGTGTGTGTGTGTGTGTGTGTGTGTGTGTGTGTGTGTGTGTGTTGTGTACAGCTGTGCGTTTGTTAACATTCCTGCAGACTAAAGTGGTCAAAAGCTGCTTTTTGTTTTTTTTTTGTT
Source organism: Cebidichthys violaceus (assembly GCF_023349555.1). Taxonomy (NCBI): domain Eukaryota; kingdom Metazoa; phylum Chordata; class Actinopteri; order Perciformes; family Stichaeidae; genus Cebidichthys; species Cebidichthys violaceus. Next base: position 2,314,653 of record NW_027176274.1, on the reverse strand, counting down.
CTGGTGTGCAAAATACAATAACTCTGCGTCTGAACCAGCATGGAGACCGTCACGGGACTTTAACCCCCCCGGAACCCAAACGGACGAGATCACTTGGGTTCAGAGCGTCAGAGGAGAATCTCTGGGCTCAGGTTCTGAGAGATCGTTCGCTGAGGTACCTGTATCTCTTGTTGTCCACAGGCACGATGTCCATGGCGATGTAGTACTGCTGGTGAGGGTCCAGACCGGCGATCTTCACTCTCATGGCCGGAAACATCCTCCTGAAGGAGGAAAGGCAACATGGAGAGGTGAGTCATCTCTCTCTCTCTCTCTCTCTCTCTCTCGCTCCATCTGTTACGCAAATTAACGAATAAATAACCAGTGTGCTAAAAATCAGCGTAGAAGCAGACTGATGACCTCAGCAGCTGTTTGAAGCAGCAGACAAACTCACTGAACATTCTGACTCCATGACGACTGAAACTGAGATTATTCATTATATTACATATTTAACAACGAGTTTCCCTTCTTTCAACATAAGAGGTTTGATAAAAAAAAAAAAACGTTTGTGCAGAGAAATTCATATTTTTAGGAAAAAAAAACAAAAATAAAATGTATTACTTATTATTTATTTATTAAAATACATTAAATCAAAGAAGAACTCCAGACAAACAAAGAACAAAACAAAAGTTATAACTTAATTAATAATAAGAAAACAGGAGCAACGTCAACATCAAGAAGTGCTAAACACTGATGTTTAAATATATATATATATATATATATATATATATATATATATATATATATATATATATATATTTAAATGTACTGACAAATAACCCTTAAAGTATATGGTACAATATATATATTTTACTTGAACATACTGTAAATAATCCGTCACTATTTATTTGTTTCACTTCCAGAACACTGTGCCTCATAGAGGATTTATTTCTGCTCATTTTTATTTATAGATGTATTTAATATTCATTGTGTTTCATTGTAACAGTCCCGTCTCTTTATATTTATATGTATTAGTACATATTCTTTGTCCTGCTCTGTTATTCATATTTCTGTGTCGGTACATAAACAGGGATGAAACATATTCCTCGTATGTTCTGGTCCGATAATGATGGTCCTCAATGAGTCGCTGATTATCATAAATGTTTGGTCGAGTGTTTGATTTGATCAGAACTGGATTAAATGACAGCTGTGTCTTCACCACTGAATAAAGGTTATAGGGTTATATGACGTATGAACTCAGTTAATAATAATAATAATAATAATGAAGAACAAATGATGTTTTGACGCTTCGGCTCAATCACAATCTGCCAATGTATTAAATTAAATCACATTTATTTCAACATCGTTCTGCTGAAAATGAACATTTATGGGATTTGAAATTACTCTGATTTTTTAAAATAATAATATGTTGATTCGCTCTTTTCATGACAATAAAAATGATTTCCTGTTCTTCTACTCATCTCGTGAACTTTCCATATTTTTCATTATTTTTATTATATATTATTTTGAGCCACTGTGACCTCTGACCTCTGGGTTATTATTCGACTTGTCTTCATCACGTCATACATTTAAACCTGATATTGAATTCATAAATAAAAGTCCCCCACGAGGAAGTGTAAAAACAGAACGAGCTGCACCTTTGTGAAGAGCGTGCGCGTGACCGAGACGTTTCTGTTTCTTCCCTCGCGCGGAGCTTCAAACGATGAGTTTCATCTAAAGCTCGTAAATCTGAGGTCGCTAATGAGCGCTGCTCTCTGCCTCCCTTCTCCTCTGGATTTACGAGCTTATTACGAGCGGGCCGTGGAACGCGCACGAGGACGTGTCGTGTCCACCTTCGCTTTTGTTTCAGCCCCCAAAAAAAATAAAATAATATTTATATTTTATGAGCTGATTACCAATTTAAACCCAATTCATAAAAAAACAGATCGTAACGAGCGGAGGAGCTAAATGAAAATAAAAGTCTGGTTCAAAAATAACATTCAGATCTGATTTTATACATTATGAACAAACACAACGCTTCATTAATTAAACAACATTATGGGAGGTTTAAAAATCATATGGGTAAATAAACCCGGCCTTTAATAAGATAATTATGCACGAACACATATTATGTTTGAGCCATTTTGCAAGAAGAAATATTCCAAACATAAAACGCGTTATTAGCATCAACTTAACCACCATATTCAAATGATATAAAATGATACAGAAAATGTATTTCATGAAGTGATCTGAACCTTCTCCTCGTTCTTTAATACAAAGTGACGTCATGAAACGTGTGATCGCAGAAGTATTTCACTTAAAGAATATTCTCCGTTTATTCACTTCATCTCAGAACCAAACGCTTTACGCGATCACAATAAACACCGTGTTAAAGCTCGTGCGCAGTGATGTGCGCAGAGCGGGGAAGTGTTAAAAAAAAAAAAGGTTCTTTCCTGCAGGGATCCGCGGGGTCAACTTGCGCGCGCGCTCCGGTTTCGACTTGTTGGCCCGAACAGCGCGAGAGAAAAACAACGGAACAAGTTCGAGGGAGATTAATTAGAAGCAGCTCTCGTTGTTCGGAACCTGTCGCGTCACGAGGCCCTGAACGCAACACAGAGAGGCCTGCATGTGCAACACATTAACACCCTCCAAACACAGAGGTGTGTGTGTGTGTGTGTGTGTGTGTGTGTGTGTGTGTGTGTGTGTGTGTGTGTGTGTGTGTGTGTGTTCAGCTCTAACTGATATGTGTCTGTAAAAAGCACGCATTTGTGTTTGTGCATCTGCAGATTGTCGGTCTACGCATGCGCTGAATCTATGCGTTTGTGTGTCATCATTTTACCCTATAATAAATAAATATATATGTTTTTAAATAATCTCTTAATTTGAATTATAAGGAACTCACTTTTCTGTTTGTCTTCACCAAATAAAAGAAAATTAAAAAATACTTTTTAAGCGTAAAAGTTCGCCTTTTACGCACAGTCTGTGTGCGCCATGAATCTGCCGCAGAGCTGCACGTAGACCTTCTGGGGGTGCTTCAAGCAGCTGCGCGTGTTGTGCGTGTGCGTGTGCGTGTGCCCGGCCTACCTGCCCGCCTTGGTGATGATCATCTCCGTGCCGATGTCATGGAAGCGCTTCCAGAGGTCTGCGCACTGCAGCTCCACCTGGATCTCCTCCATGGAGGCCGGGGGCGACGGCTCGCAGGCGACGGGGGCCAGTTCGGCAGGGGAGCCGAAGGAGCACGACGTCCTCTCGGCCAGACCCTCTCCGTCCGAGCCGGGACTCGCCTCCGAGTCTGAGAAAGGGGGGAGAAAAAATGAGGAAGATGATGAGGAGGCAGCGCTGAAACAGAATACGCTTCTTTTTTGTTTTTACGCAGGAAACTTGGCCCGAGTGAGGAGATCGCAGTTCTCTCTGCGCTGACTCCCAAATCACCTGCAGCTTGGAGAGAGACACGGCCGAGTTTGGCTCGCCGGCCCGACTCCTCGTGGAGTTCTGGGCCGGAGTCAGAAGCAGAACCAATGTTGCGTAAAGTCTTTTGAAACGCGATGGAGAAAAATATAAAATGTCGATGGGAAGCGTTCACCCAGTTTCCCCTCAAGTGCTCCTTCAGGACCGAGTTTAGCAGACTGACCCGTTCAGACTCATCAACGCCGTCACGACGTCACAGCTGATAGAAACGTTCATTCATCCTGAACCCGATCCAGACCTACCGGGAAGCTTTCCGTCCGTCTGAGACCCGAACCAGCATGACCTCAGCCTCCGCTCCGTTCAGCCTGTTTCACTTCATTATTAAAGGGACAGTTCACCCCAGAATCACACGCTGTTCGTGTTACTTCTAGAACAATCTACAGTGTTTTGCTGTGATTTATATAATGGGACAATATGGTGCAAAAAAAGCCCACTTTAACCCAACAATCTAACTGCAGGGTGGACAAAATAACAGGAACACCTGCAGGGTGACACAGCTGCAGTCTGCAGTGAAGGTGTTGCTTCTATCTTGTCCTCCACACACATCCATCCTCACTGAGTGAAACAGGAAATTAAAAATCACAGCAGATTCTAAATCAAAACGTCTTTTTCTTCTTTGTGCCAATTACTAATAAAAACACTCCTCGACAAAAGAATGACTCTCCTCGACGGTGACGTTTCAATAACACGCGTGTGATGTTGTTCAGGGGTAGAATGGAAACCTTATGGGGTCAGATATCAAAAAGAGGCATCATAGTTTTTCCAGCTGTGATGTCGAATCGCTCAAATCTCAACACCTCAAAGCTGCACTTTGCCCGGATAAACTCTCATAAGATCACCGCGTGATCCGTCTTCCTTCACTCTCCTCAGAAATAGTTTACAGCTGAAGTTCCTCCTCCATCACCACCACCACCCAAAATCAGAATCTAATAACGTATTATTTATTGGGAGCCTCTGACACAACGAGGTCGACTTGGCAGACCGATGGCACACAAACACAGTTATGCAAATGTGGAGCTGCTGCTGAGAGACTGGACAGCGTCCCGGACGAAACGCCGCAGAGCGGCCCCCCGAGCCAACGCCGCTGGAAACGAGAGGAGCTGGGAGAGGAGTGATGGAGATAGGGAGGGAGGAGGTGAGGAGGGAGGAGGTGAGGAGGGAGGGAAGGAGGGAGGACTGTAACGACCACAGAGAGACTTTCCATCGTCTCCTCGAAGCAATCCTTCCAGTGTCGCTGCAGCCAGAGAGGACTGTCACACATGATTACTTTCCTCTTCTTCTGCTCCTAAAGACTGTTCCCACACATGCAGACACACAGTCCCCCCCCCCTCCCTCTATAAAAACACTTATTACTGCTGGTGTTACGGGAAGAGGACAGGAAGTAGCTCAGAAACTCTGATGTGAGACTGGATCCTGATCATGGATGTTCTTATAGCTGAGGTTAGAACCTTAGAACCTTAGAACCTTAGAACGTCTGCTGTGACACAAACTCCCACGAAGAGTTTCAGACACAGCGAAGACCAACAATGTTAGTTTTTAAACTTCTGATTAATGTTCAACATCAGTGAATAATTCATCTTTTAGAGGCGTAGAACACGGGTTCCTCTAGAATGAATCTAGAGACAAACTACGGTGATATTTATAAAAACTAGAATATGAACCATCAGCATATTTCTCATAAATGACTCCGTATGTACGATAAAATCTGTCTTTACATCTCGGCACAGAAACCAATATTTGAACTATTTTTGTTTTTGCGTTTCACAGAAGAAGAATATTTTTTGAAATGGGCTCTAGAGGCCAGGCAGTGATGTAGAGTTTAACTCATATTAAATATAATGTAAGCTGCTGTTTGAATGACAGTAAACATTGAACTGTGTCATTGTGTCGTACAGATGTTTTAATAAATAATAACTAGTGAAACACATTTACTTTAGTGTGAACTCTTAGATTTGTTATGAATTTATATATTTCTCTGCATGGAACACATAAAAACGTCATCAGTCTGGAGATTTTGGGGGTTTTATAATCTAGAGTTGCTTTTCCAACGTAGCAACAACATTCAACATTTAAAAAATAAGATAGAAACATGCTTTTAATATTTGCATCAAACAGAGAAGTGTCGATGAGCCTCTAGAAGAGAGAAACGTCTCCGAGGTGCAGAAGAAGCAAAGTCAGCGGCTAAACGCCCGCACACACACACACACACACACACACACACACACACACACACACACACACACACACACACACACGGCATGGAGCATAAATATTCATCTGTGAACACAGAGCAACACGTTCAGCTGAGCTGCTTCTTCATCAGTAAATCCAACTCTCTGCACATCATTGAGTAAACGAGTCTCTTCTAACCTGACTAACCCGACTAGTTTAAGTACAACCAACATGACTTTAATCAAGTTAAACCAACTCAGTATTAATCCAACGGTCATGAAGTTTACTTTAGTTTGTTTTAAAAAGATTGAATTCATTAAATGTATTCATTGTTGAACAAAACAATTTGGCCACTAAAGCAGAACGCTGTGGTTAGCCTCACACACACACACACACACACACACACACACACACACACACACACACACACACACACACTTCTTGCTGTTTAAGGCTCCAATCAGCTCGTACCAGGCTTCATTAAAACGAGGTTAGCATCCGTTGAAGGCAGCTAACTGTCCTCTGGGTCAAAGTTCACGAGCAGTACTTTATACTAAAGGGAAATATATATATATATAAATATATAACTATATATAAATATATAACTATATATAAATATATATAAATATATGTATATGTATATATATATATATATATGTATATATATATATATATATGTATATATATATATATAAATATATAACTATATATATACATATATATATATATAACTATATATATATATAAATATATAACTATATATATATATATATATACACATATATTTATATTTATATATATATATATATATATAAATATATATTTATATATATATATATATATATATATAAATATATTTATATATATATATATATATATAGTTATATATTTATATATATATATATATTTATATATTACAGGAAGGAAAAGTGCTTTTATTGACGTCATAAAGTGGTTTTTAAAATCAGACTTTTATAAATTAAATTCGCATTATATTAAGTTGTAAATGTTTAATTGAGGAGCAATTTGACACTATTATATTATTATTATTATAATGTATTATAATTATTATAATTCATCTGTAAATGATCTTGTGAGGAGACGTTGTTTCTAAAGTGTGAGCAGCAGATCAATCTCCATCATTAGATTCAGAATTATTTTTTTCTCTAATTTAAAAAAAAAATGATACAAAAGGTGCAAAAAAACATAAAATATATCAGGCGTACATTTGGAGAAACGTGTGTAAAATGCATCTTGAATCATCTGCTTCCATTTGAGGCGCAGTAATAAAACAGGATCCTCTCCTCAATGAGCTCCACGTGACGCAGACACACAATGCGCAGCGTGATGCTCAGAAAACAGCGCGTGTTTTATCGATTCTAAGGGAGGAAATTAAACAGGTTTAGGAGGTTAGCGCGTCAGAGAGTGACGCTGCTCTTCTGCGCGTGTCGTGAACATGTCAGTCGGTGTGTTTAATGAAGTCGCAGCAGATTCCTCACGCGGACAGAAGCGACGTGTCCAGCGTGTAATCAGCGAGTAACTCGATCATCACACCTGCTTCCTCCCCGATGCAGTGAAACGTTCACGCGCACGTCTCTTTCATCAGCAATGACTCCACATCTGGGTGATTTTAGTATCAGTCTTAGTTTATTATCGGGCAGAAGTCACGATGGATACAAATGAACCGATGCCTGGTGAGGATTCTGGTGTTTGTAGCGAGTTACTTATTTGCGTAATCTGTGCGTAAAAGCGGACCGTGCCACCTTCAAATGGCCCGGTCCGGATCAGGCCTTTTCATAATTAAATATCCAGTTACACTAGATGTAGTTCTTCTTGTTAATTCGTGTCTTAAATGGTAAATATTATGGACGTGTGGTTGTTTCTGGAGGTCTAACTAAACCACTTTTTCCCCTCCGCGCTGACTGAACGCTGAGCCGTTAAACGGAGCCTCGTGGTTCAGGGCCCGCGCTCAGTCCTGCCCTTGTGTCTTTGACGCTAATAAACGTGTTATACGACCGGCCGGCTTCCAGCCTCGCCTGCAGCGGAGTAAAAATAAAAAAAGGATTCCTCTAAACCACATAATCTGACCACAGAGACTCGCTGTTCTCGGCCACCGCCGCTCGACGCGCCAAAGCGGAGGCTTTAGCACCGAACAGGACCCCGCTGAACCTGCCAGGAACCCGTCTGCTAATGAGTGGGACCGGGGGGGGGGGGGGGGGGGGGGGGTCTGTAATTCATTGAGCCACAAATCCTAAAAAGTCTCCGAGACCAAAACCTACAGAGACGATGAACAGAAGCACGTCTGAGACTTTTAGAACCAAGCTGGTGGACATTAACGTTCAATCTCACCTCCGTCATCAGCTGTTCAACAACAACAACAACAACAACAACAACAACAACAACAACAACAACACGCTCCCCGTGACAGACTCGCCCCCCCCCCCCCCCCCTCCTGCTGCACTATTCATTTACCTCACAGCTTTTCTATTGTTTCAACGTGTTTTAGCGTTTCCATCACGAGCGGTTTCGGTGCATCGCGGCGCCCCGGAGGTCAGACTGCAGCGGGCCGCGCGCTCTGCGGCTCAGATCCGTCTGAAGCGTCACTTCTGTCTCTGCGGAGAGTAACGAGCCCTGCTGCGATCTCTAGATTTATTAAAGACCAATTAAATATTCAATAATTAAGAAAAGGGCCTCGTCTGAGTCCATCATATTCACCAGGGTTATAACAACGTTTTGCAAAGAGACGACTGAACTTCATCATCCGGGGTTTAAAACGAAATGTCATGTCACGAGGACGAGTTTGTTTGAACCGCGTGCACTCAAAGAGAAGCGGCTCTAAACAAGCAGCAAACATACTTCTATTACATCTGGTATTAATTCACAATGTGGAGTAATATAATAGTTAAAATGCTAAAATATGAATACATGAACGGGTACGTTGAGGCCGTGACTTTAAAATGTACCTAAAATATAAATGACTGCGAACACACCGTGTTGATAAGAGGCCTCATCTCACGTGTGTTATGAAGATATTAAACAGAAACTACATATTATCACTTTTTCATCTATTTCTATAATTAGTCCTTTATTCTACTTCGGTGTTTTTGTATTTCCTCCTCCGCGGAGGTTCGATGGTTGTTGATCTCTAAACAAAACAAGACTTTAAAATGATTTTACACGAAAGATGAAATCTTTAATTCCTCATTAATCTTCCTCACAGCTGAGACGCGTTAGACGTGTGTGTGCGCGCGCGGTGCAAGAAGGGTTTTTAGTGCAAAGTTATTCGCAATTCTGCGCAGTGATTTGGTTTCTTAGCGGACATTATCATCTGTGTTTGTCTGAGAGTTTATTCACTTCATGACGGAGCAACAAGCCGAGGCCTCCAGCGGCCGGACTGACAGCAGCTCCACTGCGCGTCGTCTTTATGTCACGTCTACATTATCGTGGGTTCCACCAGTCCGGATTTAAAACCCGGACTGAACCGCGGAGCCTCACGTCGCGTCCTGACATCTATTGTGAAGCAGTTTTAGATCGTTAGAACTCTTTCTCGGTCACGCTCCTGACGGCCCCGCAGCAGAGCGCCTCTACAGCTACGCGCCGTGTCGCGGGGTCGGGTCACCGAACGCGGACTGCGTCGCAGTTGAAACAACCGGACGTGTTTTGTTTTTGGTAAAGAGCGGTGTGGTGCATGTCTGCGCACTGACCCGGGTCCATATCCAGACAGTGCGCCGGGTCCTCTCCGTCCGCGGCGAGGCTCTCCATGGACAACTCCAGCTCCTTCTCCTCCCAGCCCCGCAGCTTCCTCTTCTTGTTGGAGCCGATCAGGGCTTCCACGGAAAACGCGTGGGCTCTCGAGCTCAGAGCTGCGGCAGATCGCCTCCTCTCACTCATTTCTATCAAATCCACCCGAGTCGGGGGGGGAGGGGGGGGGGAGAGAGACTTGTCGAAAAAAAACTCTCTCCGTGCGTCCAACGCAGCGGTCAAAAAAACGGTGGAAAACCAAAATAAAAGAACGCACACGTCAGTGTTTACAGCGCGGCGCAAACTCACCGAGTGTCCAAAGTAATCCCAACTGTGACTAGAAACGCCGCGTGAAACTTTTGACGGCCCGCTGTGCCATCCCGGCTGCGCGTGAGATCGAGTCCGGTGGTTTGCGTGATGCGGTCCGCGCGTCTCTCCGTCCTTCCTCTCCGCGTCTCTCTGTTTCTCTCTCTGTCCCCTGAACTCCTCTCTGATTGATACTCACTTCTGGGGGGAGTCTTTTTCCTTTTTTTTTTTTTTTTTTTTGTTCTTCCTCCAGGCGCAGAGGGGGCCGGCCCTCTCGCTCGCGCACGCAGCCAGTCAAACAACCACAGCGGTCCAATGGGAAGCGAGGAGAGACGGCGAGACGGAGTGCTTCGTCCAATGGCGGCGGAGGGAGACGCGCGTCTTGGAAGAGGAGCCGTGATCCGGACTGATGAAGTGACTTCACAATGTGGTCCAGAGAAATACACTTATTATATTTACTCTCATTGATGAAGATGTTCCTGCAAAACATAACAATAAAAGAATGAAACTCGATGGATGACGTATTCATTGAGCTCACGTGTCTCTCAGCTTCACGTCTCCTCTGAAGCTGCATCGTCCTGGTCCGGGTCTGTCCGCCGAGGCCGAGGCACCCAAACACAGTCCGTCTCGTGTCTCCTGGTGGGAGAGGGATTGTGGGTAAAGTCACATCGCAGGTGAGGAGGCCGCGTGGAGCCGAGGCAGCACAGGTGGGCTGATCTCAGACTGACACGAGGAGGGAAACGGTTCAGAACGGAACATACGATCAGACGATAGAGTGTGTGTGTGTGTGTGTGTGTGTGTGTGTGTGTGTGTGTGTGTGTTCACTCAGTGTATAGATCAGGAGGAGATGAACAGGTTATAGATATTAAATGTAGATTCATAACAACAACACAATAATAAAGACTAAACGGAAGTCAGCTGTTACTCTATTTAAAACATTCCACAAAATAAAGTAAAAACTAATCAATTAATTTCACTCAAACACATTAAAACAATAATTAAGGAGAATGACCATAAAATATAATGTAACAGTCAACCTATGAGGGTTATGTTATTAGATTATTAAGTTATTATGTTATTCTATTCATTTATAAATTAGTACAAACTAAAATATTTGGACTGTGCTCTAAAGCAAAGAAGAGTTACTTTAAATATCAAAATACTGTTAATAAATACTAAATAGAATAATAGAATAATAATTAATAAGTGAATATGAAGTCAAGTCATTTACATTTATGTTCCTTAATATCATAAATCACACATTTGTCTCAGCGGGCTGTTATACTCTAATAATACTAACATCATCATAATAATACATAATAATACTACATCATAATAATACATAATACATAATAATACTACTTTATAATAATACATAATAATACTACTTTATAATAATACATAATAATACTACTTTATAATAATACATAATAATACATAATATTACATCATAATACATAATAATACTACTTTATAATAATACATAATAATACTACTTTATAATAATACATAATAATACATAATATTACATCATAATACATAATAATAATAATAATAAAGCAGCAGGTCATTTTGTTGCAGCTTTTGGTGAATCGTTCTATCATCAATCATCGCTTTTTAAACAGAGCGCGTGCGTCTGATCCGTCTGCAGGAAGACAAAAAGCGGCCCAAGAATAAGTTCATCTTCCGTCAGCAGCAAATAACAGAAATCTGTATTTAATATCTATCTTCTCAAGTGCGCGCGTGTGTGTGTGTGTGTGTGTGTGTGTGTGTGTGTGTGTGTGTGTGTGTGTGTGTGTTATTAGCGTCCAGAAGGCGTTGATCTGTTTGTTACTGCAGCTTCTGGAAAAAAGAAGCTTTCCAAAAGGTCACGAGCTTCGTTCCTCATCTCTAAAAACACGCATTAGAGCGCGCGGGTGGATTATTACTCAGCAAGAAAGTTATGAAAGATAAAACATAATAAAGAGACAAATTAAAAATATATATATAGTGAAGTGTAAACAACGAAGCACTTCACTGAAACAAATACGTTCATTCTGACGCACGTCACGTCACTATGGACATCTTAATTCAGTGCGTCACTTCTCATCAGCTTCTACGTAAACTGACGTCATTACGAGCAGCTGAAAACTAATTATTTAATATAAAATCAGATACTTATGGAGAAATTAAGAGTGTTTAACTCGTGTTAACATCATGTAATCGTAATGTGCAGAAGACGGAGATACTTGTTGTCTTTTTTATATTATAAGATGTTTGGATGA